>NC_137923.1:13829913-14384913 GCF_963457725.1 Sprattus sprattus
TGCGTTAAGTATGAAGAACAAAGGTAGGAATGACATTTGTAATCGGTTAACTTCATCACCAATGCAAACTTAAACAAAGATATAGGTCAGAAAAGGGAAAATAAACCAACACTCCAACAATTAAAGCAAATCAGTGGAGCATCTGGTGTAGAATCTGGTGTAGATAATGAACTGTTCTGGGGAACCTTGAAGCCTGTTGGGAGAGCAGCTTTTGAAAAGCTTCTTATGAGATGAGTTTAGCTGGGTATATAAATATTTGAAACCTCCTCTCCCACAAATTAGAAACAACCACACAAAAACTATGTTTAATATTTATTAGAAATATGTGGTGCGATAATAACAACAGTGGTTAATAACGTTTATGAATAATATGCACATTTGTTTCACTCAACGTGTGTTTCTAAAATAGATATCAGGACTTTTAAGCAGACTCAATGTGGACACACACATACATACATAAACACATGCATGCACACTCACACACACAAACTCCACTCTAAATAAACTGCTATCTCACTTAACCCTAATACATGCATACAAACACCCTGAACAAAGCATGCTATTTTCATCATGCATGACGTGGCTCTATGTTTGTGAACCTAACAGAAACTCTCTGAACATCTGGTACCTGTCTCATACCTAAACCTCTGCGTATGTCTCCCACCTTCTTTTTCTGTCTCTTTTTTACATGTTGTAGCATAGGGTGTGAGATGTGTTGATCGTGCACATGTGTTTGCATGTGCGTGTGCGTGCGTTTGTTCACATGGCCCATACATATCTCACTTCCTGTGCAGGACTCCAGCTCCTTGCTTTTTCAGCTCATAATGTGTGAAAGACTGCCGACAGGGAGCCTGAGGAGCAGGTACTGTAGCTCTGGCTCCGGCAGCCTCAGTGCTGCAGTGAGAGCAGACATGATGGAGGGGCATACAATCACCCCTCTAGCAGCAGAAGTACCCCCTCTCAGCTCTACACAATAACACCATGTTTTCATCCATGTATCCACTCACTGTCTGCATGTCTCTGTCTATGTACTCCCTTGTCCACATGTTTATGCATACAGTGTTTCAACTATCAGTTGATTGTTTAGGTCTTTATTTATGGGATTATGTAAATGCATTTGTCTGAAAGAAATCAAATGTTTAAAAAACAGATTTCATGAACCTTTGTCACCGGGCAGTTTAGCATTTCCTGTTTGTTTGGGCTTTTAACTCCATGTACATCTGCATACCATATTAAGTCTAATCGAAAATAGAAATCTTGGTATGTCTACCCATTTAGCCTGGGTTAGATGGGTTTATGGGTGGGACGGGGGTGTGCAGCCTTGCCAGGCGGAGTTTTGCCAGGTCTCTATCCCAGCAGCGGACAGTGTGGAGCCAAGCCCAGTAAGCCGTGTAGAGAAAGCAGATAATTATGGGGCTCTCGACTCGGCACAGGGGGAGAAACTTAATTTCAACCACACAGTGCTACCAGCACACATTCAAAATAGCTTTGGAGGCTGGGCTGTAATACAGAAAGTTAATGAAGTAAGAACGTGAATGAGCATTTCCAAAAACAAAGGGAACATAGTTTGCAGCCAGTGTCTATTATTTATATCTGCCCTGTTTCAGTACGTACTGCCATTAGTTTTCAGGGGGTGAAAAAAACATAAGGCACTGGACAACAAAACCCTGCACTCTATTGTTAGGTGAGTGTTCTCTCATGAATAATGGACTCTGTCCATACCATCAGCATACAACAACATGGGAGCTCCACCTGACGCTCCTACTGCTGTCTTGTCTAGGTTAAGGTGATATGTGGGCAGAATTTAAATTCACTGAAATGCTCAAAAGCCAACCTGTATCGTTTGAAACAAGCACAATCTATAAACTGGCTGACATTTACCACGTAGAGGCATTATTGTTTTTGGTTCCTTAGTCTCTGAATGGTCTTCTATTTGTTAATTAAATATAAACCCGGATGGGGGGGGCTGTCATTTTATCCTCATTCAGGCAGCATAATAGGGTCATTCAATCCAGACACAAAAACCTAAACTGATTGCTTATCCATGAGCATCATGAGGAAAATCCCCAATGTTCCAGAATTCAAAATAAGCAGGAGGTAGGTAGGCATTATCGCAATTATTGCAGCGATGAGATAAAGCATTATTATGGCTCTTTGTGCGTGGATGAGTTTATCACAACATATTTTCTGCAGTGATGATCTGCCGGCGGTGATTATGCAGGTGGGAGATAACAATGTTATTTGGCTGCCTCCACACACCCTTTCCCTGTTGCTGCCTGCCCTGATGAACTGGAGGAAGACAGAACTGGGAGACAAATCCAGGCCAGGAAACAGGAGTAACAATGTTCAAATGGGGAAAATGTTGCCTACGAAAAAGGGTCAGAATATTCAGTTTTCAAATTTCTCTTGGACTTATGCTCGGCTGTTCAATAAGATACATATGCTGCCCTTCATCTATTTAACCACCATCCTTTTAACCACAATGACCACTTGGGTATGATACTTTGATAGAGAATAGGTAGAAGAAGTTGAGTGTCTTTTTTGTGCTACTTGTATTATAGAAAACGAAAATGTGTCAAAGTGGTTCCCTGTATGTGGAGATTCAATGCATCACATTAGGAAACTTAGCAGTTAAGAATTTTTTTCCCCTATGTTGTCCAAAACCCCAAAACCGACCATTGTCTTATTTTATATGGTGGCTTTGTTGTGAGTGGCACTCTGTAAGTGTAACTTTGATCAACAAACCAACAAATGGATTTCCTTTAGAAACCTTTCTTATGCTCTTTCTATTGCTTGAGATTTGAGATTTAATACAAGTTTTACTGCCCAAATGTTTCCATTCACTGCCTCGCAGTCTCCATTCCCTTTTACAGTGACCTTTTGCATAAAGCATGGATGAATTTCAAGACCCACTCTTTTGAAAATACACACATTTAAAACTGAAGTCCCCACCCCTGGAGCAACACTCCACCCCCCAAAGAAATCTATTTATTTGTTTATGTTCTTCAAAATGTTATTAATTTCACTCTCCTTCCTTCTGCACACACCTACAACGGAGCAAAGGCCTTATCGCTGTGCACTCATGAACGGCAAACTCTACCGTCTCTACCCGCTCGGAATAATAAGCACCTCTATTCTGTGAGGCTGAATACCTCACTGGGGTAGGATAAAAGAACCAGATAGCCTACTCAGGCAACCGTTGAGAAGTAAACAGTGTGGCATTATCCTGAAGCTACCATCTCTGCTGTGTGTTTATTCTAGCGGCAAGAAGCCGTCCCTACCTGCAAAGGCTGAGCTTGCTTATGCTACACCCCCCTGCCTGGAGTACACGTGTAAAAGGAATCTCATCAAGGGCTACAAAACACAAAGAAACAAAGGCCTGATGCTCAGAGTTGGACAATGATGAGTAAGAGCGATACATACGTCAGTGGGGTGACATATACAGAAAAAAAGTATTCTCAGTCTTTCGCCGCACCAGTGCTACAACATGGAGGTTGTTATGATTATAAAAAATAAATAATTTGCAAGTCACCTTGTCAGTCACACTCACATGGCAGGTTTGATGGAGCTGCTGGTCACAGTCCTGACATGGCTGGCTGTGTGGCTGTCCTGAAGGGTCGCCTGCTCTTTCAGCCCCATCCTCTTGGAGCTCTAGTCAGGTCTAACTACAGTGCCCTTTTCACATCAGCTTAATTTCAGACGATCAGTGAGGACAAGCTAGGCAAATTGCTCCGCTCCCCTTAACGGGGCCACACATGGTGGGAGAGAGCCTGTCCTGATGGGCCCCGGCCAGCTTCTCTAGCGCGGGTAGGTTTCTCTCTGTCATCTGCCAGGGCCAGGGGAGGCCTGATATTCATCCACACACTTGAGCTGAAAAGACACCTATAGTAAGCCATTACAAAACCCTTCACCACAAATAAGATTCTGTTTGGAGAGTTGTTGGTGAAACTACCATAATTAAACCAAAACAACATTGTTGAAAATCTAGCAACTCACAAATATAACTTAATGGCTTTTTCTGGTTGTGGGTATTTCCAGTGAGCCATATCTGAATCTGCTCAGTTTTGCTACGTGATCATGTGCTGGTGTGAACAACAGTATTTGGCTTCCCTACTGTGTCCTGTTCTGCACAGAGGCAAAGAAAGTTCACCACACAGCAGACATAAACACTCAAGGCCTATGGCAGACACACTGGGCCCTCCCTCTTTATTTTCCCTGCACATAAAATCACATAATGGATTATTTAAACCCAGCTCCAGGCACAGCCCTTGCCTAAAAAAACATAAATATATGTAACGGCGCTGTCTCTCCATTACCTCCTGCCGTGGAGGATTCGTAGAGCAAAATGAAACATGCTGTTTCTACTTGTAATTCTTTTTTTTTTTACGCCATCTTCTTCTTAAATCTCTTTTTCTTTCCTCGAATCACCACTAACATAACAACTTGGTGGGGAGTTCCGATCATTAAATCATTCAAACACAATTTTCCCTCCAGAAAAAAAAAGGGTAGAGAGATGAAAAAACGACAAGGAAAGACTTTTAAAACCCAAATAGCCCCAAGTGAATTTCTGTCATAATTTTTTGCTGCTGCCTCAGTGAGGAGACGCTGGCTCAGCCACTGCTGCTGGAGGGGTGGCAATGCAGGCTCATTAGGACGGCCAGGCCCGCATTATAGACTACTCCTCTGGGACCGCCTTCAGCCTGCTTTCCAACTGAGATGGAGAGAGAGGGAAGAAGAGTGAGATAGGGTGAAAAGTGGTGGCGGAACACAGCATATATTAGACAGCAGCTGTGGCAGTGGCTTCCCTCTATATATATCATCTCTCTATCTATCTCTCTCTCCCTCTTTCCCTCTCCCTCACACTCTCTGTCATGATCATCATTCCGCACACACTGCCCATTGTAAACAACATTGGAGGAGACACACGTTTCGATTTCCTCCTCAACACATGTTTCGAAGCCATCACATTAACTTAAATGAGAGCCATTTATAAGAGGCGTCGACCCAGATCCATAGAGGAGCAAGCTGCCCACATACAGAATCAGAGGACAACCGAAGGGTGTTTGTGGAGAGGCGGAAAGGATAGAAAGAGAGAGAGAGGAGACAGAGAGAGAGCGAATGCGATTAAAATGCCAATCAGAAAATATGTGGATAGATAAGCTGGTCGTCTCCAAGGGTGAGCCAATCAATAGTAAACGTTTTATAAGAGTAATTTAAGTCGCACCTCAGAGATAACAGGACTGAGGAAGTAACAGAGAGACTCTGCCTCAAGGTTGGTGACAACTTGTAAGTTTCCGTCAAACTCTGAGACCAGTTAAAATCTTTTTGCAGTCCATAAGAGAGCCAACATGATGGATGACTTGGTAGGAATAAACATCAATCAACCCCCCCCAAAAAAACAGCTGTTTATTTCTTTATTTATTTGTCTGATTCTTACTTTATCCTTGAAATTCATTCAAAGAGCCTTTCCCCTAGAAATAACTACTAAACTCCTTGATGATGAATCAGCCCCAGGCAGGATTTTTCCACAGTTCTGCCACCTACTGTGGTGAGTTATAGCCCTCGATGTGAACGCAAGCAGGGTCACAACTGGAACCCCCAGGTGTACTTATTCTATTATCTGCACTAAGCAAGATCTCTCTGGCTAAGTAGGCCATTAATTGGATAATAAATGATCAAGAGGACTAACTGTGCTAAGTCACCCACGATGTGGCCCTTGCTCTTTGAGTAAATTATGAGAAGGATTTAAAGGCCTAGAGAAATGAACAGAGGCATGAATTTGAGCCTAAAGCAGATAAGAGGCAAGCTTACAGACACACAAAGCCAGGGAATACGACAGGTGGACTAATGGAAGAGCTTTATTCTGGCCTATGATTACAAAACAAAACTCCCACATAGCTCAGGTCATTGAGTGATATTTGCCCATATTAGCATGTCAGAGTCAATCTCTTGATTAGCCTCTGATCTTCACCAATCAGAATGTTAAAAGCAACCTTCAAGGTCTTAAGCACAGACATCTAACTGCAACTCTAGTAAATGGCAATGTGCTCTCCTGTGTGTTCAGCGGGCTAATTTGCCATTTTAAACACGTTACTCACCAGTGAGACCCCTGGCTCTTACACCCCTGAAATATCTCCAGCACAGGCCCCTTCCACTGCCACACACATGCTAATTAGCATGGCTATGCTGACAGAATGAAATGGTATTGGCTATATTAATCACTCAGTAATGTACATGAGGGAATATAACTCAGCCTGCATGCCGTTAAGCTTGTCAGCATATATTGACTGTATGCACCTTTGTATTTGCATGAGCGTGCATGTGTGTGTGTGTGTATTATACAGCATAATATTTATGTTGTTGTTACTGTTAGGCACTGTGTCAAGTGCACAAATCTCCCCCCTCTTCATTAAATAGAACATTAAAAACAATATTTAGTGGTTTCTGTGTTACACTGGGCATGATACACTGGCCTAGGTAATTCTCTGACACAAACAACTGTGTGTGTGTGTGTGTGTGTGTGTGTGTGTGGTTTACCTGGATGTGCCTACAATGTCTGTGAATATGTGTGTTGACCGTATCTATGTTTAAGAAACACCACTAAATCAAACTACACTTGTGTGTGTGCAACGAGAGTGAGATTACACTTTTCTGTGTGTGTGCAATCCTACATCTGTGTGATGCCTATGCAAGTGGTTACATTGATTTAACAAACTCAAACCCTCCCACAGATGATGTACAACAGTGTTATAGTAGGCTTTTTAGTAGTCCATCGATGGTTCGTTCATGTTTATTTTTTTTCTTCTCTCTATCAAGGGTATCATTTACCTGGTTATAAGTGTCTGGTATGTAAATGTAACATAAAGAGCATATTTACAGCGCGGTCAATTTTCAATATCTCCACAGACTGTAATTCGACCATGCGGGTCAAGTACCCCACTGAGTGCTAATGTGCCTCATCAGAATGTAAGCTGCAGAGCAGACTGGGATCCATGCCTTCACCTGATCAGCATTCTGCAGAGAGAAGACTAGCAGCAACTTGACCTTTCCCATTATGGCATATTGACAGGCAGTTGACAAACATATTTATCAAGCTCTTCAGTCACCTGTGCGAGCGTCAGAACACAGATCAATACATTTACATGTGGTACAGACAGGGAATTCTAAACACTCAGCAAAGGACCTTCACCTGCAAGTTTCACTCTGCATATATTGGCCATTAAATGTAGTGTTGCACTCCAACAAGTATGCATTAACCATAATAAACCATCTCACTACCTCAAGTGTTGTTCCAAATGTAAAAGTACGAAGAATATATTTATACATGCTGAATGTTTAATACAAATGAAAGTACAAATTCCTGAATGAAATTCAGGTGCATGTAATATTCAAGAATGTTGTTTTCTGAGGAAGTCTGTAAGTCTCTGTAAACCTCAATTGCAGGCCCGCCTGCCCCTAAGCCAAAGCTCCACAATACATAGCCTGAAGTTGGATGTGAGACTATAGGAATACAACAATACAAACATAAACAAACAGAGCATACCTGACTGAGTTGGCATGAGCTATTTTACATCGACATCAAGAACAATCGCGTGGGGCACTCGAATCCGAGCATGACTTGTTACATATAATAATAAATAATAATTCATTTTATTTTTAAAGCACTTTTCATTCAAAGGAATCTCAGAGTGCCTATATGTCATAATGAGAGGTTTTGCAAACCACATTAATCAGTTAGGCTGAAAAGAGCTATTTCAGAAAGAGCATCTTTGTGTTTCATGATGAGAAGTTGTACTCCTCTAGAAGCTGATTCATTCTTGGCCCGTGAATACTCCCTCGGTGTGTACTGCCTTTGTGGAAGGGGAAGACAGGAGGGGATTTCTGGTTAAGTGTCCTAAAACATTCCAAGTAGAAATAACATACTAGAAATATACATGTCATTTTTTTTTCTAGCACACTATTGTTTTTTGTGCTAAATATAAGTGCATCTTGATAAGTAATCTTAAATATCACACTTTTTTTCTTATTAAGTATACTTCAGTGTACTTTTTTCCCACATGCATTCTGTATCTGCAGACATTTTGTGTATGTTTATCTCAGCAGGATTCCTGTAATTTTAGTAGTATTATCATATGGTTGTTTTTCCAAAAGATAATGGAATTAATTAAAGATAAAAGACCTTTGTTTTTGTTCATCTATTACTCGTGGAAAGGTCACAGGCTGCTATGTTGGCTTGCGCTTATGCGATCTTCCAGCAAAGTGTTGCATATGATATGTAAGCCATTCTGTGTAGGTGGGGATTGTGACAAAACATCCATGCAGCCGTTGGGCTTATTACCTCAGTGAAACATTAGTTTGTATTTACATAACTTATTTAGCCATTTACCTCCAGCTTTATCTCTGGCAACTTACAAATGGCAGTTTATGGAGCCCAGCTGGTGGAGTTCAGAGCTAGAATCACCTAGGGTCAAGGCCTCTAATTTTATCATTGCGCCCGATAAGAGAAGAACAAATGCAGACCATCATGGTGTGGTGTCCATTACGATACACTGAATGGGCGCACTGTGTCTTCTTTTAACTTTTGCATTTATTTCAGATTCACACCATCAAGAGACATTGTTAAGCTGCAAAAGTTCAACTTAACACTATACTGGGTTGATATAACTGCATAGAACACATACATTTAATTAAGAATATTGGCAAAAACAACAAAAAACTAATCTCAAGCAAAGTGTTATTCATGACCATCAAAATATGGAAGTAGAGTACCTTTGAGTGCCACAATTATCTTGTTTGTTTGTTGTTGTTTTTCTCTCTCTTTCTCTATACCTCACCTCACCCTTTTCTGAAGTGTTTTTTTTGTGTGGGCCTGGGTCTGTCATCAAAGCAAGTACTTGACCACTGAACTAAAGAGAGGGTGCATTTCGTTTGTTTCCATCAGACCACTTGTTCCAAAGGCACAAGCCGCACCACTTGGCAGTGTCAGTCATCACAATACTGGGCCATCAGTAGCCGCTCGGAGTTGGGGTTAGACAGAAAGTAAGGAAAGAGGTCTGAAAGGAATGTCACAACACATGTCCTGAGACTATTGTTCAATAGATTTGTGACTGAAAATGACTAACATTCGACAGTGTAACACAGTAATATAAGTAAGACCTATCTATCTACATATGTATATTGCACTTGCTCAGTACAGTATAACATATACCGAGTGTTAAAGTGCTGGCACTCATTAATGTCTTACTCTGTACTTAATGTTAATAATGTTAGTATTGTATAATACAAATTTATAATAATGCAATGTATGACGAGGCGTATGTTGTGTAAAGTGTTCCCTTAAATCTATATTGCTATGTGCATATTCCTACTACCTAACACATTTCTAATACAGAATAATTGATTCATAACTAGTGCTCATTTCTTGACAGCATACATTTGTAAGTCGCCCCGTTGAATTTTTCGTAGATGAGAAAAGCAATAAAGCCATTACTTTTCCACTCCAGAGAGGTAATGTAAATAAGCCCTTGGTCTGCTCATCAATATTTCCCATGGTTCCTAGGGGATGGAAGAAACTCACATATAAGGCTTCTGTATTTCCCCTCAGTCATTAATCAAACCCCTGACAGCTCCTGTTTCTGTCTCTCAGTAGACATCTTCTGATGAGACCATCAGTCCCGCATTCCTGCAGGAGGGGGAGGATAAGGAAGAAAAACCTTTTACACAATGTTCTGTCCGGGTATTATTAATTTGTTAATTAGCTGACTAATTAGCAGTGGGTAATTCATTTTCCGCTGAACTGGTGCTGTATGTTGAAAAAACGTCATCTTTACTGTGTAGTAGTGCTGGGGTAGTTTATCAGAGAATACTGGTTTTTCTGAATTTCAACTACAGCCGAGAAAGACGAGCAGTTAGGAAAAACCAACATGTTAATCTCAGTATAGATCTAGAGGTAGCATAGTTCAAAGGCAGACAGTCTTGTTAGGTTAGCTGTGGTGCTGCCTAAGTGCTGGTTGCCTGCTGAACATCGGGTAGCAGATGGTCCATGGATCGTGCTTGTCTGTTTGGGACCACGGCCTGTCAGAACCGATCACCATTTGGGAGGGACTTCCAAAAGCACCTCTTAAGTTGGCCCACTGAAGCAGCTGCTGCCTTTTAGGTTCAGGCAAATTTGTCAGTGCTGATTTAGTTCAGCCCAGCATTAGCAGGAGCCAGTGGAGGTTCCCCCACATCAAAATATTTGATATGAATATGAAATGAGTCTCAGCCAATCGCAGACAAGAACATGCAACAGATGTCATGTTCATGCAGCAGATGATTGACTCCTTGTCAAAATGTGTCAGAATGACTCTCTCGGCACACACTCATTCACATGCACAAACACTCACTCTCATTCTCCATCTCTGTCACCCCTATGCATCGATCCTCTCTCTCTCACGTTCCAAGACACCTGAGTATCATACTTTCAGATGTAATAATTTCCACTTGGCTGTATGCAGCTTTAAAGTCTTTGATCATGCTGTCATTCACAAGCTGTTCAGCACTGCAGGCAAATTTGTCCCATTTTGCTTCATTACAAAATAGTGTGCTGTGATTTCTATTGTCATTGCGCTGTTTCAAAGAGATAAGAAAAATTGTCCTCAATGTGTCGAACTCTTTATGACACTATCATGTGCTGCTTCCTTGTAATCACTGTGAATAAGATCTTCATATTTTGGTTTCCCAAGGCCAAATAAAATCAGACGCATTCCATGTTCTCTTGTAATCCCAAACAGCCTCAATCATCTGATTTTCATCAAATTCATGTTTTTTTTACCTCCTTTGCCATCCTTTCTTTTCTCCTTGCGAGGAGTCATTTCCATACTCTAATTGATGACATGTGTCAGCTGATTTTACTGGAAAGTTAAAGGTAATTGAGTCGGTGTCCCTGTAAGAGAACCTGGGCCCGCTTTGATCTACTCAGCTCTCTGGAGCTCTTAAAGCTGTGCTGGGGTGGAGTGAGGGGGAGAGATATGTTAATAATTAAGCCGCAGCCCTGCAGGAGGCTCGTCTCCCTGCGAGACCCCTCCACTCCACCAGCTGCTCTCCTCTTGCCACCTCCTTTGATGGCTCACGCCGATGTTGGCTTCCATGTGTTACACCAAAGTGGGCGACAAAGCTGTCATCAAAAGCAATTTTTTAGAGCTGAGTGGGTCTGTGCCGTGTGTTTACCAGCTGCAAGGCGTACACGCACACAACCACTTCGCTGCTCTGACTGTAAAAATAAATGATGAAATTTCGTAGACATAAATAAATCAAATCAATTTCATGTGGTCTTCCTTTTCTTCCCAGCCAACACCGAGCATTCTCATACTTACCAACCTACTCTGATGTTTGATGTATAATTAGAGCTTTTGCCAAATGACCCTGATTCATTTCATTTGTTTGACAGTAACTTTGAAAGAATGTGCACAGAGAATACTCAGTCCTCACTCAGAAGGTCTCTAATTCTTTTTAGTCATGAGCATACACACACATCGGAGGGGGACCTGTTGCATGATGCTCATAAATATAGGTGGATTTCGATAGGCACCCAAGTGGACTGGTGCTTTGTACTCTATGGGGGTGTAACTTAAGGAAAACTGAAGGAAAAACCTTTTCGATGTCTACAAGGTACAGATGCAGTTCAGTAACACAAATGAGTGCAGGTGTGGATGAATGCACTGAACTGTGAATGCTGCCTGTGAGAGATTAGTTGTTTTTTGTCTATGATCTACATGCTAGACAAACTTGCAGGCTCTGATTGTCATATCTAACAACATGTCTGCTATGCAGGGACGTGCACAGGAGGGGGCTAAGGTTGCTCGGGCAACTGCCCGTTTGCCTCCCCGACTGAATTTGCCCCTCCGAAGGAAATATATATATTATTAAAATAGTATTACGGCTGCAGAACTTCGTGCATGCCTAGATTAAATAATCATGGAATATGCGATCAGGGGACGGGGGCGTTGCAGCGGCGGGTAGTGAGAGTTTAAAATTATATTGGCAAAATTTGCGATCAGGGGATTGGGGCGTGGCAGCAGCGGTTAGCGAGAGTTTAAAATGATATTGGCAAAATTTGCGATCAGGGGACGGGGGCGTGGCAGCAGCAGTTAGTGAGAGTTTAAAATGATCATGGCAAACTTGCGATCAGGGGACGGGGGCGTGGCGGTGACAAAAATTTACGTGTTTCCCCTTTTTTCCAGGGCAGAGCAAATGCCCTTCAAAATTCCTGTGCACACACCTGCTGCTATGAATGCTATCAATTTATTTTCTTTCTTTCTTTCACTTTTTCCTGTCTTTAATGACTTAGTCATTATTGATTACACCAAAGTTTGCGGAAAAGTTGAGAACTCTTTCCGTCTCACATCCCCTCTGCTCGCTTGCTTCTTTGTAGTACAAGGTGTCCAGCATCTCCACATTTCTTGAGTCTGAGTGTCTTTGCTTGACTTTGATCTCAGAATGATGAGAGTCTGAGGTGATTTAACTGAGCGCAGGCCCAGGCTTTAGGGATGACTCATGCGATGGATGCTCATTTCCTCTCAGAGATGCAGAGCAGACGATCTCCCCCGAGTCTGTGCAACGTCGGGTTTTGGGGAGGGAAGTTATAATTGAACGTTTTGCATAAGCAAACACGCTCTAATTCTCAGGAGGGAATTCTCTCAGGTGCTCTGAGACAAACATGGACGGCCATTTTTGTAATACCACAAAGGGGATTGGCCTTCAGCTTTAATGTAGAGGTTGTTTAAAAGTCACCTTTCTCCTGTGTTTTGCTGAACAAGCAGTCTGCCTGATAGTGAGTCACACCTCTGAAATGTAATTAGGCATCTCCCCTGAATGGCAAACAGTCCGTGAACACTTCTGTGGGCCCTTTGGCCATGTGCAGAATCATTGAGACTCTATTAGAAGCCCGTACACCGCACTTTTGAGTAACACAATGTGAGCATCTTACTGTGTTTTTTTTTTATCGTAGTCGTGCCTGTGTCAGTTTGACAACAT
Organism: Sprattus sprattus; assembly: GCF_963457725.1. Classification (NCBI taxonomy): domain Eukaryota; kingdom Metazoa; phylum Chordata; class Actinopteri; order Clupeiformes; family Clupeidae; genus Sprattus; species Sprattus sprattus. The sequence goes on from NC_137923.1 coordinate 13,842,928, forward strand.
TTCGATTTAAAGGTCAGCGCCTCACCTCCATTCATAGTACAAATATGGCCACTGGCTGTGACATTTCCTCATTTAATATAATTTCATGGCTTCTCTCCCACTCGCTCCGTCTGAGTAAGTCTCACGTCTTGCTGTTTATTCCAGGGGGTCAACCCACAGTCACCTTCGTTCCTGTTGATGGAGCAGCTGGAACCGCAGACTAGGCACTTTTCTTTTCAGGTGACATGAACAGGTGCTTCTCTGTGTCATTTATTTGAACTTTACAAAGAATAACCCTGGCATTTCCCCCAACATCAATTCATGCCCACATAAATGCTCTTTCTCCTTCTCTCACTCTTTCTATATTTGTTCCGCTCGCTCTCTCTCTCTCTCTCTCTCTCTCTTTCTCTCACTCTCTCTCCTGCGCTGAAATAAATATGTGGTTTCTGTCCTTTGATAAAAAAAAGACCCATATGTCATTCTATCAAATCTGTACCCTGGGTAAGGGATTGTGTTGGTCTTGCAAAGGCATGATAGGAAATTGGTAGCAGCAGGTCAGACTTTTCTGCAATCAAATCTGTATGCACATACAGCAGTCAGGGTAGCTCTGCTGTAAAGTGAGAATATGTTTACTGCGCAGCCTACAGAAATGAATGTATGTATCCCCACACAGACACCCCCAACCTTCACATTTTGTCAGGGTTGTAATGGCGTATCCGTGTCTACTTCCTAAATGTCATCATACAGGGCACAAATACAACATTTGTTAGGGGAACAGCCGTCTCCTCGGAGAAATGGTGATAAATAGATTGCCTATCACACACAGCCATTAATAATTTAGCCACCATATCTCATCATGTGTACTACTTTCATGTCTCCATGTGCTCCCCTGCATAATTTATTGGATAATTTATCAGCGGTACAGTCAGGTCATTCATGCCACGCTATCCCCAATCCTTTTTTATTTATTTATTTTTTTCTCCAGTGGTCTTTAAAGGGAGTCATATTTAGCAGCATAGTGCAGGACATTTAAATATAAATGTTAACCACTTCCTACTCCTTTGCACTGACACACGCTCTGCGCAACACTATGTAAATAGTAAGTGTATCTGTCACTGTGTGTGTATGTGTCACTGTGTGTGTGTGTGTGTGTGTGTGTGTGTGTGTGTGTGTGTCTGTGTGTGCGTGTTACCAGGCAAAGGAAAGGAAGTGTGGGCTGGGTTTGGGCTGGAGAGAGTTAGAGGTGATCATGCCAGTGCCTTACTAGAGCCCTCTGAGGTTTCACTGACACACATACCAGATGGACCGCATCGACAAGAACAGCAACAGAGGAAGGAAGAAACAGCCAAGGCCTACTTGTATAAGACGTAAATATCTGCTGGTTTCAGTTGGCAAAATAAGTATTTGAACCCCTGGCGATTTCACAAGTTTGGACACTTGCAAAGAAATGTGTGATCTATAATTGCAATGGTAGGTGTATATTAACAGTGAGAAACAGAATATCAACAAAAAAATCCAGAAAAATGCATTTTATAACATTTATGACTTTATTTGCATTTGATGCAAAAAATAAGTATTTGAACCCCTAGCAAAACTGACTGACAAAAATGACTTAGTACTTGGTGGAATAACCCTTGCTGGCAAGCACAGACGTCAGACATTTCTTGTAGTTGGTCACCAGGTTTACACACATCTCAGGAGGGACTTTGGTCCACTCCTCTTTGCAGATCCTCTCCAAATCTTTAAGGTTGCCTTTTCAATGGGAGGGAATGAGGTTCAAGCCCAATATTCCATGTTACATGGCCCCATCCATAGTCCCCTTGATGCGGTGGAGTCGTCCTGTACCCTTGGCAGACAAACAGCCCCAAAGCAAAATGTTTCCACCTCCATACTTGATGGTGGGTATGATGTACTCTTGGGGTCATATTCAGCATTAAGATGGCCCTGTACATGCGCTTCCTTGAGCAGGGGGACCTTGCGAGTGCTGCAGTACTTCAAAAAATTACGGTGTGGTGTGTTGCCAATGGTTTTCTTGGTGACTGTGGTCCCAGCTGCCTTGAGATCATTCAGAAGCTCCCCCTGTGTAGTTCTGGGGATATTCTGCACCTTTCGAATGATCACTGATACTGCACGAGGGGATATCTGGCATGGAGCCCCAGACCTTGAGCGATTAACATTTGTTTGGTGTTGCTTCCATTTACGAATAAACGCACCAATAGTTGTCTGCTTCTCACCAAGCTGCTTGCCAATGGTTTTGTAGCCCATTCCAGCCTTGTGCAGGTCTACAATCTTATCTCTGACGTCCTTGGACAACTCTTTGGTCTTGCCCATGGTGTTGAGGTTGAAGGTGTGAAGTATGATTCTTTGGACAGGTTTCTTTTATAAACGTCACCAGTTGAGATCAGGTGTACCTTGTTAGACCTAATGAGGACTAATCTGTGTGCTTCTTGGGCACATAACTGGTCATTGTGAGCCAGAATTCTTGCTGTTTGCTTGGGGGTTCAAATACTTATTTTTTTTTTCAAATACAAATATAGTCATAAATGTTATAAAATGCAGTTTTCTGAATTTTTTTGTTGATATTCTGTTTCGCACTGTTAAAATACACCTACCAATACAATTCTAGATCACACATTTCTTTGCAAGTGGCCAAACTTGCGAAATCGGTAGGGGTTCAAATACTTATTTTCCCCACTGTATGTACAACCAATCACAGCTCTATCCCTCTAAGAGATTCTCACACACCAAGATAAGCACTAGCTGGTAGGCTACTACTCTTTGTGTATCTTGGCTGTACATGCAACACCAAATCCAGTGAAACTAGAGTGATCCAGAAGACAAGGCAGAGAAGTGGATTCCTTTTCACTATTTCTAACGTTTGTGAAAGCAAGTCAGATGAGAGCCAACAGAGCTGTCAGTTTTAGTCTCAATGCTGTGATTGTCACATTAATGAAGTAACAACCCTCTTATTTGACTCCCTGGGAGCTTATTTAAAAGGGTAAGGCACTTGGTGCACACGCATTCGCAACAGCAACAGCAAAGAGAGGGGTTGAGCAGAACTGTCATTGTGAAATAACTGAATATTTTCAGTTAGTTTGCTTGATAATAACGTACTAGCATAGCCCGAGGATGTAAATGCTGATTGGTAATAATGATGGTATATGATGAGGCATATCAGGCTAATTGAATGGAAATCGACAGGCTTGCTGTGAATTACACTGTGTAAATGGCAATTACAATTGACAAAAATGCCTTGCAACATCACGTGAAGTTCACACCAAATAAGTTAACACCTCTTAACTATGTTGGGAAACTGGTATTCATATACTTATATCTGATACGCACTTGTATACAGCCAAACAGCTCAAACAGTATATCAACACTATATCAATGTCAGTTCAAACAAAGGATATCACTACATGTTTTCCCATTTGTCAAAACTGTAACGTCATGCTTGAATTATAAATAATTAGTTTGTGAAAAATCACTTGTTTTTGTCCTGTCCAAGTTCTGCTGTCCAATCGATCAAATAAAAAGTGACTGAGAAGACAATTGATTTTTTTAGTATGATTATGAGGCTGTAGGGTAAAGGCTGAAATATGCTTCTACGACTGCGTTACTGTGTGGCAACGCAGTTGCTTCAACGGACTTTATAGTTCTCCGTTGGTTGGTGGGTGTCGTGAAGCAATTAAAAAAAAAAAAATGATGGCGGACAAACAATATTTTGACATTTTGTTTCACGTTACTGAGAAATCGACACTGTGCAATGTAAAAACCCGATAAATAACCGATAAATACGTCTGAGGGGACTTGTGAGGTGTCTGAGCCAGCTATCTATTGTAAGCATGCTACTACCCACAAGGTAAACAGCATGGGTTGGACCAATCACAGCCCTTCGGTCTCCGTGGGCTCTCCGTCATTTTGATGGATAGTTACAAAACTTGGGAGGTGCACGTCAGGCCACAGAGAGTTGCTCGGAGAGGGTTTGCAACGACAGAGAGGGCTCTACGTGTCTACGTGTCTGTGTAACCATAAATCAGGACACCGCTACCACCTCTCTCCTGCCATGGAAGTTGAAGACCGTAGCAGTCCCAGTGTCTGTTCTGAGGTCAGCTCTATTTAAGGAGCAGAGCAGACTGCCAGACTCCTGGAGCCAGTCTGTGGAGATGATGGGCAGCACAGGAGGGCCTGGAAACTCGAGGGCCAGCCTGGGGCACTCCTCACCAAAACCTTCCTGTTGTACTCCAGACCTGAAAGAACAGCTACCTCCAGAACCGGAGTTTGTGCACAAACACACAGACATGGACGCTCTGTAAACATCCCCACTGTGTCTGTTCTGTGGTGGGCAGGGCTGCTCCAGCCTCATCAGACTGGAGAGTGACCACTCGGACATAACTTCGAAAGCACATCCATGAGAGGACGAGGCAGTCAGACTATAGTGTGCATGGTGCCAGAGAGCTGAATATCCACTGCTAGTAGTCTTTCAACAAACAGTCACAGCCCATCAAGTGCTAAGCCAGTGTAAGACGCAGGCACTAACACATCCGGCGGTGGCCAGGGCTTGTCGAATCCCCTCTGAAATAAGAGTGACTATCCAGTTATCAAGGTTTTTTTCTGAGCCTGTCCCACATCCTGCACTCATCGCATGAGCTTAGCTCTGTCACTCAACACTCTGTCCCTATCTGGACACCGTCCTAAAACCTCATGCATGGAACTCTGTCTCTGAACCGCCTTTAAATGTTTATATATACACACACGTGCACTGTTTTATTGTATTCTATGAATTATATTTCCCTCTGATTGTAGCCTGTGAGTATAGTGCACTTCAATTAAAAGTCCATAGAGGTCTGGAGATCAAGTCCTCTGAGATACGCATTCTGTTGGGAATCTCTGTTTTTCATTCACTGTTTATTTACTTGGCCACAAGTGAAAGGAGGTTTAAAGAATAGGCTATCAAAATGTTGCTGTTTATTTCCCTTTTTTTTGGATGCACTTGCTAAACAGCTCCTTTTTCAAATATTCGAAGTGGCATAGTTTGACATCTAAAACACACTTTTTCCCTTGTGAAAGGGAGACTGATAGTTTTCAATTTGCATCACAAAAAATGAGCAGGTTGATGTCAATTGTAACAGTGCAATGTCCTCCCACAGTACTTCCACTATCAATGACTAAGAGAAGGAGAGACAGAGAGAGAGAGAGCGAGAGAGATAAACTCAACCTCTAGCTCAACTGTGTGTGAGAGAGAGAAAGGAAGGCAATTCTCACAAGGACTTTTGGGGCGGCAAATTGAGTTTGTGCCTGGTGTGCAGTGAATGTTAATGCACCTATGAGGATGAGCGCGCCCCAGACAAGAGGATGAACTGTCCGTCCAGCTGCGATGATTAATAAAATAATAGCCACTGCTGCGGCCCCTCCCCTCCATGATCCATGAACATGATTCATATCCCTGCCGGCCGCTGTCTCCTCTTCCGCAGAGGCTAACAGGGCTGCGCCACTGAAAACAACACCGCAGATCCATTATAAGGGGTCAGATTTATTATAGCCTGCCGGCGCGATACATGCTGAATGGGTTTAACAGCAGCCGAGCCTGTGATTGGTGCAGAGCCAACCCGTTGACATCACATCGCTGGTTTACTATAGGCCTACACCTGCAGCATTTTTGTCCGTGATGAGTTTTGAATTATTATCTGACCTACTGCGTCTTGTGTTCTTTTGTTGAAGTTGGGTGAGGGAGTAGAGCTGCGTGTGTGTGTTTGTGGTATCTGATCAGGAGGATGCATTGTCACTCGTCACTGTCAAGTGTCATAATTGGAAGAGCAATGACATATCTGTTTTCCTGCAGTCTAGAGATGAAAGTGTTCTCTTTGCGTTTTTTGTTGTTGTTTTTTTTTGGGTGGGGGGTGGAGGTTGCTTGAGGGGGCGCCTGGACTCCTTACACCACCATTTGGCTGTCAACTTGTGTTAGTAATGAGCTGTTAGCTGTAGAATAACATGGGCCTGTTGGGGAAAAACTGTCAGCATGCTATTGATTTTTCTCAAGCTTGACAGAACTTTTGTATGTTTGTGTTTATGTGTGTCTGTGCGTGTGTGTGTGTGTGCGTGTGGATGTCTGTGTGAGTGATTGTTGAGCGTATTCTTTATCTATATCAGTGTGAGGGACCAAGGCGGCCACCCCATGTTTTGGGATGTGGGCGACTGGAGTCAGTGGTGAAATTAGGAAGAACACAGTGCAGGAGATGGCGGCTTTTTTAATACAAATATATCTATTTATTTTAACAGGGCGCATGTATGTTTGTGTGTACGTGCATGTGTGGGTTTGTGTGAATGTGCAGTTTTGTGTGTATGTGCATGTGTGTGTTTGAGTGTGTGTGCATGTGTGTGTTTGCTAAGGCTCTTAAATACCAAGAGGGCCACAAGGGTTTGCCCTTTTCATCTGTTCCTTCACTGAAGAGGTTGCACTTGATCCGTCCCACATCTGAGCTGTCAAACAGCTAGCCATTTGATATGTGCAGTGTGTCTGGAAGCGTTGAAAGAGCACTTGGTCCAGGAGAGTGACAGATTCATTTTCGCTCAAACAGAGCCAGAGCTTTTTGGACAAACACTTTACAGTCTGGAGGTCATCCAGGGACCATGAGAAAGACAGAAGAGGAACAACGGAAAAGAAACAGTATCGAGCCTCCACAATCCAGTTAATTGTTTTGTAATCTGTGGTTTTCGAGTGCAAAAGATTTTCTGCCACTCTTCAGCGCTTGCTCTGCTCTCCAAAAGACAGATGTAACAACTGCACTATCTAACAACTGCACTGCACATACATGCATACACACACACACACACACACACACACACAGATACACACTAAGTTAAAAATGCAATTCGTACACACATGCACGCACATACACACTCATCAGAAGTTGGCTTTCACTGAGAAGAGTCAGAAGGTCATAGAGTTGAACGGTTCAGACACTCATCTAACCTCTCAATCACACACACACAGACACACACACCCACTTGCGCACATTGTCTGCATTGTTTACCTTCAAAACTGTTTCAGCTTGGTCTCTGGGAGGAAATCTGTTTGGCCCAATGTCATTTGTTTGAGCCACTCATAGCAAGTGGAGGTAATTATTGTGGATGACCCTCGTCCCATGGAGACGCCATGTTTAATGTGGCGTGTGGAATGATGGTTTTGTCTCTTGTTTGGGAGCAGAGCCAGACGAGACATCCCTGAAATATGTGTTTATGGTGCGACGATAAGTACTGACTGTCACACACAGGAAAATAAACATTAGTATGTGTCTGTGGTTATGCTGCATCGGTGTATGTGTGAGAGACAGAATTGTAATAGATAGTGTGTGTGTGTGTGTGTGTGTGTGTGTGTGTGTGTGTGTGTGTGTGTGTGTGTGTGTGTGTGTGTGTGTGTGTGTGTGTGTGTGTGTGTGTGAGTGTGTGTGAAAAGAGAGAGAGGAACATCTGCATCCTGGTAGACTTGTGAATGCTTTTTCATAGAGAACAGGACACACACAATCTGATCAAAAGCTACAGCCATTATCTTTATTTCAAAATGGCTGCATACATTTTTTTAATAAAAACAATTTGCAACATTTCACGCTGCCAGGGCATAAATTAGCTGATACAATCATCTACGTATATCTTAAGTTTTCGTACAAAAGGAGTTAAATGCCAACAGTGTTCTGTTCCATAATATATACACAGACAACTTCTATACACAGTAGCCTACTTAAAACGATGCAAACTGAAAAAAAAGACTCAAGAATGGATTGTTGCCAGATTGTCATCTCACTTTGTACGATGGCACATTCCTGCAAAAATGTAGTGCATGTGAGTGCTGCATTGAAACACTTGCAAGGAGGTTTTTTATGCCTTTTTGCAGCTGCATTTGATGAGTTCCTTGCATAATTGGGATGGCTCTAGAAGTGTTGTCCAGAGAGGAATCCACCGACCACTGGAGTCCATGGTCCAGCCCCACTAAGATGGAGTTGGTAAGTGCTGTCTAGCCACAGCTAACTTTAGCCACAGCTAACTGACCCCGGGTATAACCTGAGGCTATTGTAGTTCTTTAATATTAATGAGGTTGTACAGATGCTAATTAAATAACTTCTGATAAAGTAATAGAATACGGGTTGGCAATCATATGTCTTCAAAGTTTCAGTAATACGTTAAAATAGTAAAAAAAAGTGTAGCGTGTAGTCAATCTAACATGCTAGTTAGGTAAAATGGTCAGCAGGTTGGTGGTAATGTCCATCACTCACGAATAGTGACTCCCTATTGGTTGAAAGGCGGGATCTGGAAAAAAAAGACGAGAAAGACGAACTCTCGAAAAAGAGAGACAGGAGATAAGATTGTACCGACTGCGTTGTGGTAACAATGAAGGAAAAGAGTGAAATTAAGAAGACTACTACAGCAGTAGTTAGAAGGTTGAGTCACTTTTAGTTTTAGTGTACCTTAGGCTTTCTTGTTTTTATTCAGCCAACAAACGGGCACAGTATTTTATGTTCTGTTTTGGAGCTAGCTAGCTTGCTAAGCTTTGTGAACTTATAGCTAGTGCTAGTGTGTACCACCGTCATTTGGCACGAGAACGTGCTGCTCAACTAGCACCCGAGTAACCCGGACACTCGTGGTTCCTTTGAGGCAGCCTACACGGGAACCACGCCGCTGAATAGCGCTGCTAGCTACCAGGAACGTTAGCAGTTCCATTCATCTACTTGGGACGGCCAGTTGGCCAGGAATGATTGCCGGCTAGCTACGTGGGGTTGCAAACAGACGGACTGAATGCAATATTAACAGTTCACGCTCACTTCAATTAGTAGACATTATTCAGTTAGTAAAAAGGGAACTCAGGTAAAAGCAGAGTCTTAACAGGGAATTGACTCTAGGGCTACACAAATTTGAGCCGCTTGGTATGCAGCTCTCTTGATGTGCTCCCCTTGGCAAACAAACATGTTTCTGCCTGATTCACCTGTGTTCTTTCGCTTGTCCTTGTGTAAAGAAGTATCAGAAATACTTTGAGCTGGTAAATGTTTTCATGTGTGATGCAGATGTTTGAGACAGACTTTTCAACATCTGGTGAAATTCTGTAGCTTTGGTGCACCATTAATTGTGACTTCTGTCAGGGCAATAATTGTTATCAATCCACTTCAGGTTTAAAAACATCGGCAAGCAATTCTGTAGCATTCATCTCGATATGGAGGCCACCTATTGCCACAACAAAATTTGTCCTGATCGAATACATCTGGCCATACCCATTGGATTTAATAAGCGATACATTGGCCATTTTCAAATCAAGATTGCGGCTGCCATGGTGGTCAGATCGCATATGTCATATGTTGCATATATTTTCACACTTTTTCAGGAACGATTTTTGCCTTATCTTCTGTACTAGAATGGGAAGGAAGGAATGATGGGTGACATGCTTGTATTTTTGATTTACGCTCGGATGAAGCTACAAAGCCTATTCTCTTTGATGTTCTCCTTTGTATTGACTGTCAATACAGAGTTGTCTACAGTTATGACTTCTAACAAATTGATGTGTTGTAATCTACCCTTGTTGGTCTAACAAGACCAGTATAAGCTTGGGGATAATTCTGTGCCAAAAAACTAAATCAATATGCCTCTTCACAGCTCTCTCTCTTTTTTACTCTCTTTCCACAAAGATGAATGTGACTGTTCGACAGTGGGTCTTGCGCTCCTTCTCTCTCTCTCTCTCTCACTGTGTGTCACAGGGACATTTGTCTTCAATGGCTGCCCACATCTCTGTGTTTCTGATTACTAGAGGGTGTGCGGCAGGAGCAATGTGAGACATGGGTTCGTGTCATCGCGTAATATCAGGCTAAGTGACTTTGGAATGAGCAAAACTTGTGATGCCCCAGATGACAGTAAGAGTAAGAGTAAGTTATTTTCTTATTTACAGACTTGCATTCTGTATGTCTTACAAGCAGAGTTAGGCCTACTACTGCCATGATGATAGGTGTCCTTGAATGAGCTCATATGAATGAGAGTGACTGGAACCAGTCAGATTGTTCAAGCATGATTATTCAAGAATAAATTTATATTTTTCAGTAAGTTGAATGGTGCCCAAGGCCAGAGCTCTCTATGTCACATCTGAAGGCCTATTGTCTGCTGCCGATCATTCTACTGTTGCACTGATAACTAGTTTTTAAAATTTGAGTGTGGCTTGCTGTTTGTGTGTGTGTACATTTGTGTTCCTCTGTGTGTGTCTGTGTACAGGTGGTTTCTATGGTGAGGCAGCATATTCATTTTTTCGCTGGCTATGCCTGAGCTCTTCAAAGTCTAAGTCCTAATTGTTTGAGAAGGCTAATAGACTAAGAATTAGCCAGAACTGTAACTTAAAAGGAAGATTGCTACCACATGCTTGGCCCCCCTGGTACAAATCCTGCTGACTTAATTGATTACTTCCTGTCTGGCCAGGGAACTGTGCTCATTACCCATTTTTTTACTGCACCTGCAGTGTCCACTTTTGTTTTTTGCAAGACAAAGGAATCAGAGTGATGATTCAACACCTAAAAAGCTGAAGAAACCAATGGCTTCAGGTGCCTGTGACAAGCTTGTCTTTTTTTACTCCCATCGCTTTCTTCTGAAAACCCCAACAGAAGTTATGGACAGCAGGGCTGTTAAAATATAGATCCAAGGGTAAATAAATCTGCTCATTGCCCTTATTTACACACACAAAGCACTTTCCTGAATCTGTTGCTGCATAAATTAGCCTCACTAATTATCCTTATTTCGAGGGAGGGGCGCCTCTGCTGGAGTCCTCAGGCGCTAGGCTGCAATGTCCTACGCTGGCTGCGCTGTGCTGTGAATAATACAGCATCAGACATCTCAGCTACTAGCTGCCCACCATGGGTCTCTGCTGGGGCCCTAGTCACAGACTGGAGTCCTTCAGAAATGAGTGCCTCAGCACCAGCAAACACCAGCAGGCCCATGGCTCTGCTTGCTCCAGTCAGACCTGGCTGCTTGGGCCCATGATTGCTAGAGGTGTTACACTGTCCTCAGTGAGCAGAATGGAGACTGGTGTGAAAATTGGCCTATTTAAAGACTATGGGATGTTCAGGGTCTTCAGAGTAATACACATGTTAACTTGGTAAAGGTGTTCCGTGATTTTACACAATAGTTCTGTTACGAACTTGGTTGGTTTTGTATTTTTCTACATCTTTCCAAATCAGGTGTTTCGCCTTTGATGGAGATGAACATGATGTCTACTCCCTCTACAGAGAGGATATGTGAGTCTTTCCTGTCAGTTGGCTGGTGACAGTGGAGGTGTGCCCTACTCACAGTGAAGCCTCCTGCAGAGGTGCTGGGCTGCCCGTCCCTCAGTGCTGCAGTGGCCTGTGAGCTGTGCTGGGTGAAATGCAGTGAAGGGGAACCGTAGACAGAGCAGCACAGATGGGGGGCTGGAGGCTGCTTCCTCGATTCATTATAAATATCTGACCCCAGGGCTGCGCCTGCAAGGTTGGACAAACTGGCGCGTAGGTGTGTGCATGTGTGTGTGCGCGTGTGCCTGTGTGTGTATGTGTGTACGCTGCTAAAAGGGCATTTGGGGATCCGAATAAACAAGCCCTGAAGCTGTCCCCTCTGCCTCTGAGCGAGATTAATTTGGCGCTAAGCACATTTGAGACTCAAGAGACCGCTAGCTACCCAAGCAGCTCCCCACGCCTGGTAACGCACTCTGCATTTGTGTGAAGGTAAGTGTGAGAATTGCCTGCATGTCATATTTAAACGACAAGCGGGGAATGTCATTCCCACAGCTGAGAGAGACAACTCTGAAAGAAGGGAAAATTGGATTATTTTTGTGTTGTAAGCTAAAGATAATATAACACCAGGGAACTGGGGAAATCTAGTTGTGAATGGCCTCAAAAGACCATTCTAATAGTTTCCTTTCAACAAAAAAAAATCCCCAGCCCGAACCATGAAAACAATGTCCACATCACCCACTGTCACATAAACAGGTTTACTGGATAGCTTTTGATACAGACCAGTTAACTAATAGATGGACTACAGTATGGTGCAGAAATTTGAAATACAGTAGTGAGCTACATTATTATTCCCACAAATGGAGAGTAAACAGGTGCAGGGAAATGGAGCTGATTTCAGGGCCAGATCTCCAACATTAGTGTGTTGAACTCAGATTTTTTTTAAACTTACATGGAAATACAAATCTTTACTGCTTCACTGAAGAAGACTGGTGAATTCTCACACCTCTAATCACTTGAACCCAATACCTCTCTTACTTTGGCTTCTTTGGCCTCCCTTATACCATTCCTGTGGATGACAGGGTACAGAGGCTGTGAAAATTCTCTCCCTCCCTCTCCCCTCGCTTTCCAAGCATGTAGGAGAATGTACAGTGTCTGCCAGGTGCCAGTAGCCATGTCCGACATGATGTCATCATCTTTGACCACATTGATAAGCCATGATATGTGATGAGGTTGCTTTAGATAGATATTTAGAAATTATATATAGTTATTTAGTTATAGGTTATAGCTTCCATGGACTGTAAAGTGGGGAGTTTGGTAATTTGTTAGTTGTTGGCTTACATGAGCTTCAAAGCTTTTTTGTTTAATGTTACACCTTTATTGGCTATGATCTTCTTTCATATTTTTCAGCATGGTCACAAACACACACACAATGATCTTCAGCACCTGTGGGCTGATCTCGGTTACGTTTCCAGGTCTTTTGGGCCCAAATAACAAAGATAAACTATAGTTTTGGCTCATAAATTTAAAATTGCAATCCTTGTAGCAGTAAAAAAAAATTCAGCATTGACACAGGAAAAGGTTACTTGTGTTGGTTATACCCATGGCAATGTTCTTGCTAAAGCTATCAACCAACAATATGCATTAAGATTGGTTGGCTAAATGACCTGTCCAGCAGAAAACAGACAACCTCAGCATCACTCTGAAAACATTTGGTCCTCACTGGCAGAACTAGCGGGCTCTTTAAAAGCTCTGATTCCTACCAGTCAAAAGGGAGAGTAAAAAACTAAAGCAGTTCAGGTGCGAAGTATAACAGGCCTCACTGACGGAAAACTGCCTACAAAGTGTCTTCGAAACATCTCTCTTGTAAGCTACATTCTTCTACAAAACTGCTCTTTCAAATGTAAGTGTTGCTCTGTGCGGCTACGTTATCCGTTATGGATGACAGAGATGTGGAGAAAGATGTGGCTCCTGTAAACACAAAAACATGCAACGGCTGATAGTCGTAGAATATAATGTGGTAAAGATATATGCACCATCCTGTTGCAAAAAGTGTGTGGAGATAATACTATGACAGAAACATTAAGAAAGCCCAAGCAGGTGGCTTTGTTATGTGTGTTAGCCCACTACCATCTCTGTTTAACTGGTGCAGTTTACTTGCAATAATATTCACCCGTCTGTCTTCAAACTTCATGTCATACTTTGCTTAACAGATGCAAGAGCACACCAACAGCTTGCTCTCATACCTACATAAACGGTATTGATTGATGGAACTGGAAATATTGCTATTCTGTTGTTGTGAGACATTAACTCCTTATTTTGTATCTGCAACTCATTTTGGATGTGTATTCTGTCTCACTGAGACCTAAACAAATGACATGTGACCCCCCTCCTCCTCTTCCTGCTAAGACCCTTTGTACCCTGGTATCACCACTGTCTCCCCCTTCCTCTCACCTAAAGGGTGTGGTCCTCCCAATGAACACAAATCAGTTGTGTTTTGGAGACACAGAAAATGCACATTTATGCGATGCGTGCGTGTGCACCGCTGTCCCTGGAGAGGAGATGTTGACAGATGTTATGTGACTTATTGATGTCTATTTTCTGTTGTCTTCATTTGCACATTTGGCATTGAGAAAATCCAAAATCTGTGTGTTTACTGTAAGTGACGCTCTACTTCTGCTGAGTAATCATTCTTGCATCTCTAGTTCATTTTGTCCTACTTCTACGAAAGTTCAAGCAGCCTTTGCTTATTTTGATGGACTGCTTTCTGTATGGGACCAAAGCTCTTTCATTCACATCATACTTTCAGTCCTCTTGCAAAAGTGGACTTAATGAACGTTTAGTTGCATGTAGTGATCCCATTCGATTTTCATCAAGTTGATCTCCAAACTTGTTCAAACAGCAGGCTTGTCCTCAAATTGAAACAAAATAGGTTTTATATTATTCCACTTCGTTCTGACTCCAGATACATTTTAGCAGCCTGTGGAGCCCTGCTGAGAGTCACTTGAGGACAAATGGGCTTTTGAGATTGCAAATAGGCACTCTTACAGCACACAGAATGGCAACTGGGATGCTTTTAAGATTGCAAAAGGGCACTGTAGAACCTGATAATGTAATAATTTCCTGATAACGTAATAACCCTGATAATGTAATAAAAAAATCCCTCATAAGTCCCTAAAAGATGTAATAAAACCTGATAATGTAATAATATCCCAATAATGTAATAAAGTGCATTTCCCAATAATGTAACAATCGCCATACCAATAATGTAATAAAATGGAAGTTATTACATTATCAGGTTAGCCTCAATTTTGCAGAACCTGATAATGTAATAAATTCCTGATATTGTAAAAACTTTGGTCAGTGCTGAAATGTTGGGACACCAGTTATTCAGACCAAGTGACTCTTGATGTCTTTAGCCATTGTGTTTTCCACTGAAAGGACAAGCCAGCAGAGGATCCATTCAAACTGCCTTGTCATGTGCAAAGTCAAGGGAAAGTAGAGGAAATGCATGTTGCATGATGTTTTGCAGTATATTGTGTAATTTTTAAGGGACATTGCCACACAAAATCAAAAGAGAATTTGATATAAATCAAATAGCGAAATGTCAGCTATTGATGATCAATGAGAACTTAGAAACTCAATGTTCTATGTGCCCATTAGCTGCCGGTCTATAACATACCAAAATGTTCTTATTTTTTCTCTATTAGTTGTTTACCACTGAATATCCCTTTCACCATTGTAAAAATTGTGCATTCGCAATCATATAAAATATATACTGTATCTGCTAATAGTGAAGCAGCATGTCTCTGGACAGCTTCACTGTTTGGACCTCTGAAACTGGAGACCTGATGCTACAGCACCAACCAAAGTTATTACAATATCAGGTAATTATTACATTATCAGGTTCTGCAAAATTGAGGCTAACCTGCACTTTATTACATTATCGGGTTATTACATTATCAGGTTTTATTACATGTTTTAGGGACTTATGAAGGAATTTGTATTACATTACCGGGAAATTATTACATTATCAGGTTCTACAGGCACTCTTACAGCAAACAGGATCGCAACTGGGATTTCCCCCTCACTTTTTGGAAAAGCAAATCTCAACTCCCTGTCTCACTGATCAAAAGGCTTTTTTTGTGATGATGTTTTTATCTCATTCCTTCAGATTTAGATCAAACACCTTGGATATAGTTTGAGAGTGGCATAGTGTTTGTTAGTATGTGTAATTCATGAATATTCACATCCTCACAGGTAGTCATGCTAATACAAGTCCCTTTACTCCTCCTGAAGCAGTGCAAATACTACAAATCAAGGGAGGTTTTAAGCCTGGGGCAGATATTTTCCCTGTTCAAAAGGGAAAAATCTGGGCAATCATTAGATAAGTGAGTCGGCAGAGTGGATGAACATTTTTGAACTGGACCCAGAGTCACTCATTAAAACTGTGATGCCTTTAATATCAGGGACATATTCCCGGCCCAAACGGATGCTGGCTGCCAAGAGCAGATGGACTCCATCACCCCTACCCTCCAGTAGTTAATTAATGTGTGATGTGATGATTTGCCACAAACAGCAGACTTGTATGGGCTATGGGGTAATGCCTGCAGCATCCGTGATTCAACAGGGATCGTATGCAGGCCAATCCATGAGTTTCTGAGCCATTATATTTCGTATATGTAAGAAAAAAAAGGCTAGAGGTTCAACAGTGTTCATTCAACATGGGATCTAAACAATCCTGATTCTTAATAATAATAATAATACATTTATTTTATAGGGCGCCTTTCAAGACACCCAAGGTCGCCTTAAGCTGAATATCATCACATAAATCCTAAAGTAAGTTTTAGCCTTTTCATCTTACATATTGTAATGTGGTAGGGAAGCTTCCACATTACGGAGGTAGGAGACTTGGTGTTACTCGCTTCATGCTATGCGTGAAATAGTGGGGTAGAACTGTATAAATGTTCTCTGTAGGGTCTTGTTTTATGCCTTCCTTTTCGTTCTAGTGTTTATGACTGTTATCATTTCATCTGTGCGTTGTGTTGTAAAACCTGTGTTAGCGTTATCCGAGTACTGTTAGGGCCTCCTGTTTCTCTCAGTGTGTATCAGTGTTTCCTGCCTGTATGTCTTTTCAAAATGAAAGACTAGCCAAAGGTTCCAAGATAATAGTGAACAACAATAAAACTTGTTTTTTGTGTACATACCGTACATACCTATGATTAGGTTGTATCTATTAATGACACACAATAAGATATCAATGACAATAATAAAATAAAACAGTTGTAACAACATACTGCAATAAAAGTTATTTGTGACATTTTTGCTTTTCCCCTCAACCGACGATGGATGAGCAATGAAAAATATCCTATATACATTTTTATGCTTACATTCCTTCCCTCCATCCTACCTTTGGTTATGCCCTAACCGCTCCCTTTGATAAAAAAAAAAAAACCATGAAGGGAAGGAGGACAGAATTCAATGAGGATGGAGGAATCAAGGACAAATCTATGTTTGGAATTTTCCACTGAATATTTTGGGGTAAACTGTGAACTGATAACTGAAACCGTGGTTACCAAATCAGCGGATACAGGGGTTCCAATGTATTGGTGTTTATCTGTGAATGGAATATCTACACATCTCTCAGAAATTCAATTCAGTCTCTCTGCCAGCTTGCCTCAGGGAACATATGAAATAAAAATGTATAGATTTCAGCTTCCTGCAAGTAAACATCAACCACATGTTTAGCATAGATATGCAATCACTACATCTTCTATTAGGAATATCACTTGGTTGGTTGGACATCACTGGTGTACAATCCTGACTCTTAAAGCATGCCTGTGAAGTTGTCATAAATGATATGCAGTACGGCTAAGCCTGCGCACTCCTTCTGTCTGTTAACAGACACCCCCTCCACAGGCTTTCAAACAGTTTCACTGAAAACTGCATTCTGATAGCTGCTTCAAAAAGCTATCCATCATTTTTTTTAATGATTCATTTTTTGGGGAGCTCGACTTTCAGTGCGTAAGCGACTTTCCTCTGGACTCTGGGGCCTTTCAACCACTAATCCTGTTTCATGATGACTCCGCAGCTTTCCCAAGTCTGACCCAAATAAACAAAACACAACTATTAGTCATGGAGCTGCTACGGAATTAGAAATACAAATACCACCAAGGAAATAGGCACGTATTTATATTGCCTTACATACTGATTTGTCGGTATCAATGGATTCTAAAATCTGTCAGTTTGTCTGTTTCTTTGCACACAAACACAACAGAACATCCACACAAACCATTCCCACTGGTGTTTTGGACTCCCAGAAATCCAAGCTCATGCAGTGACTAATCCACCTTTCCTTTCATGTTTTAAATGCGGGACTAAATGGTACCAATTACCCGGTCACTGAGCCCCAATGTGACTGCACGCTGGGCCCACTCCTGCTCTGATCAGCACTCTGCGTGTGGCGCACTACTGATGCAGATTGCCACTTTATTAGTCACTGATTACACGGCTAATCTGGGCGAGTGTGTCTGCCCAAGTGGCTTATGGGTAAGAGTGGGGCGTGCCTCCCCCTTCCGGGCCGCTGCAGAGACGTGGTGGCAGATGGCAGGGGGGGCCAACTCTCAACAGCTGCCCTCCAGAGGATTTTAGGGGTTAAACTGTAGAGGCCAGAGACGTCTAATCCCATCACCACTGGCAAAGAGCTTCCAACAAAGATGTTTAGTACGCATAAAGCGGCATTTGCCCCACACACTCACCAGGAGGGGAGGTCAGGGATCACTACTGTAGTGGCTGGTCTTCTTCACTTTGTTCGCTTTGTTAAGGAAGGGCTCCCAGCAAAGCACTGGTCATGAATGCAAACAAAACATGGAAGTGCTCTCTAAGGTGCTATTCATGATAAACATTTTTTTTGTGTCTTTATATGAGGAAGCATTCAGAAAGCTGGTGGGTGGTAAAGATGTCGGTAATGTAATAGAGGTCTGGTGAGTGTTTGTAGATGATGTCTCCTGTTGTGTCTCTGGTGACAGGCTTGTCTTTATCACCCAGGGCTCATTGAGTTGAAAAGAGCTCAGACTCAGTTAGGCACAACAGACAGCAGCCTTGCATTCAACACCAGCAAATGCCGCAAAAATAATCCAAGCTAATCAATATCAGCGTGTGACCATGTTGAATGATGACGTTTTTTTCTTCTTCTCTGACCTCACAGCCTCTCCTTATCTGTCCACCCCTGCAGTAGCCTCTGATCAGACTAGAGAGTTTCCACTCTTCAGTCTCCCATTTGTGCTCCTCGCCTCTCTCAGCTTTCTGCCAACAGGCTTTGAGCTTCCCACACTCTAGCATTAAGGCTGTTCTCTCCCCGATCCCCACAGACAAACCACCAGCTCCACTGCTGGGTGATTAATCATAGGGGCTCATGTGTGGGCTTCAATGCCACCTTTCTTCCAGCACAGATCAATGGGATGTTTTATCAATGTTGCCATACATTCTCATCGCTCATCTCTCTCTCTCTCTCTCCTTCTCTCTGTCTGTCTGTCTTCTTCCCTTTTTCCTCTATTGTCTGTGGCGCTAAAGAACAGCGCCAGTGCTACAGTCAGCGTGGTCATGAGAACATTTCAGTGTATCCGCATCGCTAGAGTAGACACAAACCTAAAGGCGTCAAATCATCTGTGGTTTGTGTAGAAAACACAGGCCACTTGTCATCATCACCACCATTGTCACCCCCAGGGCCCTTTCATTCGCAACCCAAAGATTGAATATTCATCACACAATTTGACAAATGGAGTGCAAATCACAAGTGGGCATTGTGTATTTTTTTCTCCTAATTTCCTACCCAGTACATCCACTCCACAATGGCAAATGCATGAGATTTAATTATGCCATCTTTTTAAACCAAGTGCCCATTTATTAATTCATCACCGTGGCACAAGCTTCAATTACATTCAGCTGCAATTACCCCAAAAATTATTACAATAATCATAATTATACCATGTCAACGATTTTTGACCCTAGATGTTGTTGTTTTTTTAATTGAAAGTACAAAAACTTTTGTTAGAGCATGTTCCCTTTCTTATTGCCTGTTTTGATTGATGAAGACATTTAGTTCTGCGTGGTTGAGCTTTCACTCTGTTTCAACTGGAGAAGAGGACACAGTGCTTGACATCTTTGTGTATGGATGGATAGATGTCTGAGGCATTCAAGAATAAAAAAAAGTGTCCATTCACCATTTACCATTCTTCCAGGAAAAGTCAAACTGATGAAGAACTGACAAGCTGACGTGGTGTTCAGAGAACTACACTCACTCTGCAGGTTGCAGCAAGCCAGCAATAACTGCATGACCATTTGTATTGCTTCATGACAGCTTGTCATTGAACAGAAGGACTTATCTTTCACTTAAGCACTGGTATACTGTAAACGTGCCAGAAAGGTCAATTGTGAGTTACCTGGTTCTTTGGATGCATGTGGCAAGACCCAACAACAGTTGGAGGAGAAAACACAGGCATGTCCTTCACCTGGCTTTACTAATAAAGACTGTAGACACACTTCTCAAATCAACTGATCTATGCACTCTTAACAGACAAATTCACCTGTCCTACACGTCATGTGTATGATGTTTACTTGGGCTGGCTAACATCAGCAATATACAGCTATTTCATTTTATATGCACTGCATACAGATTTGTGCATTAACATGTCTTTGTCATTCTACTGTATTCCCATTTCCTGTACACATAGTGCATTGAGACCACCTGGTCTGTGTGAGCTGCAAGTTATGCAGGAGAGCAGTAGCTCTGCTCCCTCCCACCCAAACTTCTGAATAAAACATGGCCACCATGTCAACCTTTGATCTCCTGTAGAAACCCCATCCATCGCTGGATTATACTTGAAAAGAGGAAGGATTTGTTGTCATTTCCTCCTCTGTTTTTCCTGTCGTTCCTTCTTTGACTCAAGTGAGATTGCTGGATGGACCAGTACTCACATTTCTTGTCTTAAACATCCAGTGTTTCTACCAGTAATCCCAGCGCAGCGTGATTTTATTTTAAATACTTCTTACTCAGTGGCACTTGTCTATGGATTAGACAGCGGATGAGGATGAGCTTAAATGCAAGTTAGGGGTGTGCAGTCTTTATATGGCCTTTGGAAAATAGCGTAGAACATGTTTACCCATGTGTTCAAGGGAGACAGATTATCGTTTTCATTCGATCATATCTCCTTGGACAAAGGGTACAAATTATTTTGGAGAAGCTTTCCTCTGTCTTAAATCTAATGTCCTTAACTCGAACCTCCACAGATGGCAGAGGACATCTATGGGCTGTTTTTAAACCAAAATAAAAAACATCTTATTTTGGGAAAGCTATGCTTATTGAATTCTTGTTTTGAACAACAGTATTAGTAAATACAATTTTTTTTCAAAATGGGGGAGGGACTGTGAATAGAAATTCACAAATAAACAAACAAGTGGGCAAAAATAAACAAATAAACCAGTATGTGAGTAGTAACACAAATAAAAAAATCTCCTTTTTCATGTATATTTCTGGGGTGTTTGACAGGGAAGTTCACCCCTCCACTCTGAGTCCCTTCCTTCTCCTCATTGGTATTCTGTGCGCTAGGGATCTCTGATGGGCTCCTGGTGAAGTCCTCAGCATGGATATGTGCATCTGTTTTCCTTTGTAGTCCCCTCAAACGGGATTTTTGTAGGACATCCACAGGCCTCGCAAGCTAAATACTGTCAACTTTTGAAGGTTCTTCAACCACGTTTCCTACTTACTGAAATGCAGATCTGCAAAAAAAAAGGGGGGGGGGGGGGGGGGGTTGAAGGAGCTAATGGAAATTAACATAAAATTGGACACTGTTTTGAAAACCTGTCAGTGCTTGTTTCAGCGAGCTGGATGTGGAGGTGCTCTGTGCTTGCCGTAAGTCAGGTGCTTTCACGGTGGCGGCAGTGGTGACGGCAGGTGTGAAATGAGCTGAACAGGTGGGCAAAGGATCACCGTCTCGCTGAGCCCTGATTACCAGCCGTAAGCCTCGCCGATGCCCGTCTCAGCCGTTCATCTCCGGGTGCCTCGTGCGCTTGCCGCACGCGCTGAAGGCCACCAAAGAGGATTCACCTTCACAGAGGATGCAGATCAATCCAGGCTAATCTTTTGGGAAAGGGCAGATTGGTTGACTAATCTTGTGTGGAGATCGCCTTACTCTGGAGCGCTGTCACCATAGCTTCTCATGGCCTGTGGGCAGAGACACCAAACTCAGACGCTCCCTAAATATCCCTTAAGGAAAGTGCTAATTGCTACTTGAGGGGCGTGGGAGAGATGGACACTGTAACAAAAGGGGTGCTGCTTAATTGCAAAATGTCACATTTTTGTGGTTTCCTCTTTGTGTTCACACTGCATGGATGTTATCTAGCTTCATATTGGAATATGGAAAACTGTCAAAAGAACAGGTGAACGAACGCCTGAAAGAAAATTATACATGTCTTTCCGTAAGTAGTCTTAGGGACAATTTGCTTGTATGCATTGATAGCAATCTATGGTGAACAACAGCTGAATAACAACTGACGATTTGTTTCAAATGAATCCTCATCCAAAAATGGAAATATGCACTTACAAGTTACAAGTTTTGTTTTGTCAGATGCACAGAATAACACAGGGTCAGACTGGGCACTGAAATTCTTAAGACAATGCCCTGCAAAACGACCTAGAATAACATAACATAGTATAACATAACATGACATATGTTCAGAGTACTAAGAGTATAACCTACATTGTGTTAAACATATAATAACCTATACATATAATAATAATATGTACTAACCCTATCTAATACTTACAGCATAGTGATAGCATTTTCCAATAAACTTATTTATGTCAACAATCTGTGAAAAATGTATGCCTTGGAGGCTTGTGTGAGTGTACACATTTTATCAATTTCAGTTCATTTCATTGCTCATAAGGTACTGCACAACATGGTTGTCAGGGTGAAAATGTGTTGCCAGCCAGCCTAATAACTTCTAATGGCAACATTCCATTATAAGATAGCATGTCATATGTCTTCATTAAATTCAACTCACTTTCTTTCAATAAGGTGTCCAAGTGCACTGGCATAAAACGATACTTAAATGTGTTTCTTTGCACTCACCTGTTCACTTGTTAAATTTTCCCAGAGAGAGACATCAAACTTTATCTCAGACATAAAGAAGGCTAAAGGCAGATATGAAATGAGAAGAGGATGAGATGGCAGAATGACAGGGAGAGAAAAAAAGAGAGGACTCTCATCTGACTGGTATTAATGTGTTGCTTAAGGTGATTCTGGTGGTAGTGAAGATGGCCATTCTGACCAAGACTGTCGAATCTAGGGTGTGTGAGAGAGAGGAGACTGTGTATGTGTGTGTACGAGACAGAGAGAGGGAGGGAGAAAGATTGAAGATTTAAACCTTTTAGGGGTTAATGCACATCAAAGGTTGAACCAGAACTTCAAGGCACACCACATTTCGTTATCAATTATGAAGAATGTCACACATTGGCTATCATATTGTCACCATATATTGCACTACAGCAGACAGTCAAATTATTATCAAATAGATAGCTAAATCAGACAGGCAATTGTATAACTTATAAAACATTTATTAAAGTGCATCAGAGCAAGAACTTGCCCTACATGGTGTGGCATCATGAAGTCTTTATATTGTCTAATTTCTATTTTATTTTTTTAACTATCGGTGGACCATCTACCTGTCCGGTTGCAGGTTGGGGTAGCTGTGAAAGAAACCTCTCCATTCTGTCCACTCAAAATGTAAAAGTAGATGACTATGGTGATTATGCGACGTTTTAGCAAATATTAACAGTCTCCAAAGACTTTGCACTCATTGGTGTGCTTACAAATACTGTTTCATGAGCCTGTCCAAAAACGCACTGGGTTCCACAGCACACTTCACTTTGTCTCACTGCACAACGTTGATTCACACAGATGAGAACCACTGTTCTAGATGACTGAACAAGGTAAATCACAGATCTTGTCATTCAATGAAATACAAATCACAGAGTTCCTTATTTTAGCGCATATTATGCCTGTTTCAAAGGTATGACAAAACCATTCTGAATCACTGACTATAGCCCACGCTCATTCTGAAGAACAGCCCTCATGTAAAATCACAGAAATTATTCTTGAAGGCTTTGGTGTTCACAGACAATAGCCCCGTTTTGTTGAATTAGTCATTTGTTCAGATATGGTATTACAATCACATCTTCCCTCATTAAATGTGCCAATCCTGTTGGCAGGATGAACTTGTTTTTTTGTATCAAGTTAACAGAGTTTAATTGTGGAGAATATGACAAAACAATCTACATGGGGTGCCGGAGTGTGGGTCGTCATTTGCATTCAAACTGATTGTGAGAGGAGCGCTATTCCCAATTTGGCCCTGAAAGCCCGCCTTCTCAGATAAACACTCAAAATTGTCTCATCAAAAGAAAAAGATGGCACAATTATGAGTCATTTGTCATTCAGACACAGCTGATGTGTATCATCCATAAATGCCTGATGTTTTTCATCCATAAATGCTTAAGTCTACCCCTGCCTTATTTCAAACATCGGCCATTCAAAAAAATCCCATCAAATTTTATTCTAAAATATGGCACTGTGATCACTGTGAAAGGTCATGAGTCCCTGAGCACTGAACTAGATAGATGAAGGATTCAACTATTAGAGCTTATTACAGCAGCAGCAGTGGCAACACCAAGGGCAGGCCATTGTCCGCCGTCTCCTCAATGCCACTGTGACGGATTCAGCGAGCATGCAGCAACAACACTTACTGCGGGGGAAAGCATATCCATCACCAGGATTAAGCACTGTTATTCTCGGGAAACATCTATATCTATACCCCTCGCCCCTTTCTGCCCTCCTCCCTCCCTCACCACCCCCTTAAGTGGGGTATCATTTGCTGGCAGGTGTGCTTTTTCTCATCTCAGATAAAGACATAGCCGCTATGAATCATAGGATGCTGTGTTCTTGTGCTTGTGGTAAGCCGAGAGATATGATCGCCACTCAAAACTAAGGTCGCCGATATTCTTCACACACAACACAACACGCATAAGCCAGCACTCCGAGCAAGCCATCCAGGGCCTGTGTGCTTAGAGAAAAGCGAACAGTCAACTCGCAGGCCATTATTTTACAAAATGATAGGCTCAAGTGTGTCACACCTCCAAGGTTAAATGAGTCTACGAAAAGCGTAGAGACCGGAAATTATATATCCAGATCAGCGTTACTGTCCAGTCTCTGCATCTCAGGAATCATGTCCTTCCAATTAGTTAAATGCCAAATGATTTTTGTGATTAATGAGAACAGGTCAAGCTGCGCTCCATTCGAACGTTAGGTTCAATTAGATGGCCATCAATGCCTGAACATTATTGATGGCCTTATGTCTTCCACCATGATGATTGCAGGAGCAGACTAATATGGCGGAGGAAGCTGATGTATACTCATTGTCTGGAGCTTAAGGAGGTCTGGTTAACACAGACTGGATTCACTGTGGTACTTTTTGAGGGTTGGTCTCTAAAAGCTTCTCTCTCCATATAATTTTCTGGAGATAAATTAGAAGTGAGATATTCAAACTAATTTGATGTTTGATATCGTATAAACACAAAGAATAATGCTCTGTTGATGTTTCTCTTTTGGGGGGGTTGGGGTGGCTGGGGGCAGTGTTAAAGAGGCATAAAAACATCAGCATTACCCCTCGTGGTAATCCCTGTTCCCTGCTGTGCATGATGGGAAGTAGGCTCCTAAATTATTGCATGTCAGTCTGCTCTGTGTCGCAAAACACACACACAACCTCATGACAATTTACTTTGGAACGTTAATTACACAGACAAACACACACACACACACACACACACTATTTCATTAAATAATTAATTTCTACTAACTAATTATTGACTCCCAGATGGAAAACGCACTGTGCACTAGATGCATTCACAAACAACACACACACATTTCCATTAGTTAATTAATATTAATTATCTAATTTGTCGCCTAGAAGGGAAATAAACACACACATACAGACATGTAATCAATTCATTCAACTCCAAATTCTGAAACGGAATTTAAATATCATTACTTTTACGATTACGAAATCAAAAACCGAGATATAAACAAAATACAAACAATTCGAGATATTATTGTCTGGAACATATGGCGCCGTGGCAACAGCACACTGGGGTGGTGGAAGCGGAGCTGCAGCAGGTCTAATCCCCGGGGGGAGGGAGGTGGGAGTAGAGTTTAATTTTATTTCCCTCATATGTCTGAAGCGAACCAGAGCCAAACACACAATCAGGATAATGAGCCAGAAAGGAGTAGGAGGAGACGGCCTGGTGTGAGATAGCATCCAGCTCGCAGGTCATGTTGGCTCTCTGGGGGAGCTGTGTTTGTCATCAGTGGCCCACACAGCGCCCTATAATTAGGAATCACACAGACCCCCCAGCCCCCCAACACACACACATACACACACACACACACACACACACACACACACACACACATACACACACACATACACACACACAAGCTGCTCTGGCAAAACACGTCCATTTACGCTGCAAATCAAACAGACCACCCCCCCTGACCCCCCCCCCAACACACACACACACATACACACACACACACACACACACACACATACCTCCTCTCCACCACCACACAGCAGACCTCTCTGAGTGGGTTCTCTGTGAACCTGTCAGTCCGTGTGTCAGAGGTGGAGCTGCAACATAAGTCGCCACTGTGTGAGGAGACCTGCAGGGGTGATGAATGAGCTCCTCAATTAGAGGACACATCAGGAACAATGGTACGGAGTGGCGCGCTCACAGATGTGTGGCGCTGCCTGCTCAAAGCAAAACACACTTCATTCTAATTCACACGGTGTTTGTTCCCCTCAGAAGCAATCCCACGTCCACATATCAGGTGACACTGGTAATACATTTCAGAAGCAAAACACTGTGACTTGGGTATATCTTTGGTTATTTGAATCTATGAATGCATTATATGGAATGTGTTCTGGAAGGCACAAACAGACACACAGTGAAATACCTACACACATCTAAAGACATGCATAGACACAACCAAACTTAACACATCACAACTGCATTATATCTTGCTATGGAATTGCAAGTTCATCAGCACATTCTCATTAAAGTATAAATAAATAATAAATACATTTCAGAACTATTTATGCCAGTGAGACCTACACAATCAAAATGAGTGAGCAAACACTCCTGCACACTCATCTAATGGGTGTACTTCCTGCTTTGACACCACACTGACTGTGAACATACTCACCATCGGTTGCTGTGCCTTCACTCAAACACAAATAGCACACACAAAAGTGTGAGATGAAATATGCAAGAGAGAGTGTGAGCTCTCTCTCCGCTGTGCATCGGGATACTGTTCGTCCGGTCAGGATTTATTTTTCGATTTTTTTCAGTGTTCCTTTTCTCTCCTCCATAGAACTCACTGTACAGTTTTACCATTTGCCCTTAGAGTTAAAAAATGCCTTGACCCAGGTGTGTGTGTGTATGGTGTGCATGTGTGTGCACTCCACACATGAGCATATCCCTCTGGGCATGGAGAGGTGAAGTAAGGGTCAGGTGAATTTTAAGTTTGAGGGTCACGTAAGGTCAGAGCACCTGTGTGTGCCTCCATAAGCTGGGGTCTTTCATAAAGCGCCCTGCTGAAGGATCTACACCTGGGACTCCCCCTCCAGACTTCAGTGGAGCTTTACTGCGCAGACTAGAGAGAATCAATCAGCAGGACTGAAAATGCCACAGATAGAATGGGAACACGAAACAGTGTTACTGTTTCAGCTTGGTTTGGTTCACCACCTGTCACATCAGGCATTTAAACAGGGAGTCAGTAAAATGGAGAGCAGTCATAGGGAGGCTGATAGCAAGAATGGAAAATGGGGGCTGTGTTCTGGACTATGTCAGGGTCAGGATGCGTTAAGGAAGGAGCTGGGTGAGCGAGCTCGCAGCGTGAATGGACGTGTTCAGCCAGAGCTGATTTCAAGGCTGAGTGACATGGCGCTCGCAGCGCTGCCGTTCAGAGGAGCAGCCTCCATGGCAGATTCCCTGTGGAGTCTCTGGAGGGAGAAAAGGGAAAAGCTCTAGCGAGCGTGAGAGAGGAGCAGCAGCGAAATTACAGTGCAGACTGCTCCCGTAGAGTAGGTACAGTTCAACCACCATCATCAGCACCCACCAGCACACCCAACCCATCCCACACACCCCCCCCCCCCCCCCCCCGCACAGACGCCCGCCGATTGCAACTTTAATTGGATATGCACAGGTGTGCTTCAGATACAGAGAGCAGTACTGCTGCTAGTGCAGGAGGCCAGAGTCTCTAGCCCAGTGTCTTCATCAGAGCCAGAGAGGACCCACAGATCTGAAAGCAGCTTTAATTTAAAATCCAACATCAACTCTCCAGTCACGCATCCTGCGCATGATAAGAACTAGACACTCTGTTTACTCAGGCGTACAGTCGTGTCAGTGAGCACAGGGGATTTGCAAGGCAAGCCTCACATTTGTTTTTTCCCCCTTTGACAAATCAGGGACTAAACTAAAATATGAGAAAAGACTGTGGTGTCTGCAATGTGGGAAACAATTCAGAATAGCGAGGAAATGATACGTCTAAGACCAGGCTCATTTCCATTGCTGTCTCCGTGCTGTCTGCTCTCCCTGTGCACGCTGTAAGTTATGGTGTTGCAGCTGGTACAGGGAGCTGCTCAGTGCTCTAAATGAGGGCTCTTATGGTGACGTTGTGTCTTTTTACTTTTCATGAACATCAAGCAGGAGAGGAGAGAATGCCAGCCAGCCTGTGGGGGAGGACGTGAAGTTAAAACATCATGCACTATTCTTTAGTTCCGTCAAATTTCCACTAAACGTTATGTTTAGAGGCATTGCTTTTTTTTTGTCTTCTCGTCTTTTCCCCCTCTATCTGAGGCATATTTGTCTTGCAGCATTCATGGCATGTATTCATCTGTGACTGAATTTAGGTTTTTTTTCTTGTTTGTAGAATCAGCAGATCTGTAACTTTTCACAGCAGCTCCTAACATGCCAGGACTCCTCACCTCGGTGCTTTAGCGACCTGAGTGTGATTTAGTGTCTAGCATCCATCATAAGAGGGCCTTATAAATGTTGCACCTTCCTGAAGCAAGAAGAGCAGAGTTTTGCTCTCTATTCAATCTGTCTGAAAACACTATTTTAAATTGTAACAAATGATGTTTGGTGACTTGTTATGATGCTTACTAATTTATTACTTCATTACTGACTAATTACTTATGTCATAGAGAGGTGAAAATGGGAGGAAGAAGGGAATTAGAGACAGAGAGGAAGGGAGAGTCACTATGTTGAGAGAAAACATAGTTTTGAGTTTCCAGTTTATGAGGCATTTGGATGTTACCGCTGTCGGAGAGCACGGCCCATAAAACCCTTCTGGTATGCAGTGAGTGGCCATTAGTGGTCCCCACTGGGCACAGGGAGGAAGACTGGCGGTGTTGGGCATGACAGCACCGGACACTGGTGGGCAGCTGTGGGAGGGAGTGCAGTTCAGGGAGGTGTGGGTCCAGTCCAGAGGCATGATGCCCAGTCCAAACAGACACACGGTGCCCAGCTGGAAGCCTCTGTCTCTGGGTTTGTTCTCACCGCAGTCGCTGCCCTCCAGTTGTGACTGCAAACAGGAAATAACTGCACCAGAGGTCTCTGGATGCTCACTCGCCTTCTTGCATTTTTCGACATCTTTCTGTCTTTTGCCCCCTTTCTCTTTCCTTCTTTCACTGCTTCTCTCTCATTTTCTCCAGTTTTCTCATTTTCTACTTGACTTTTCTTCTCAGCATCACATTGTCGCTCTCTTTTTGTCAAAGTTCCATCTCTTTGTCACATACAATCAAAATAGTTTTTCTACCTTATAAGTTTTATTCGTGCACTATGTGCTGCAGCTTTTCTGTTTGTTGTCACTTCCCTGACACTCACATGTTTACCCCTCCTGCTCTATCTGTCTCCTTTCCCATTTCCTTCTACATAGAATTTTCTTTCTTATGACTTCTCCCTATTGTTCTGGATATCTGTTGTGAAAATAAGATTTCCCAAGTTCTCAGTGTCATTGGGAGTGTGTGTATGCCAAAGGAGTGTTTGTGTGTGTGAGTGTGTGTTAGAGCAACGGCAAAGGTGGACTGTGTGAGTTATGCCCCATTGTGGCAGTGTGTCACATTTAGCAAGATGAACGATCACAACAATGTATTCATTCCCCCCGCGCCCATTCATCAGCTGTCACTCTGGCTAAAGGGAAGAGATTCTCCATCTCTCCTCCTCGCTTACTTTCCCCACTCGCCACACTATCTCCTACCAACAAAGAAAAAAGAAACAAAAGACGAAACAAACAAATTATAGCTAATGCGAAACTCACAGCGGAACAGGTATTCCAACTATGCAGAATTTATATGTCCCATTAAACTGCATTAGTGCTAAGCTAATCTCAGTCATAAGAGAGGGCAAGCAGTCTCCTTTGCTGCAAGTAGCACTCTGGCCTAAATTGAAAGCACTCATCTCTTATTAGGCTGTCTTGCGCGGATGTGGTAATAGCCATGGACCTGGTCATTCCAGTGCTCAATGCTGGCATGGCTAGAGGAATTCCTGGATTGATCATGCGGCTATAAAGGCCACATTCACCCATACCGTTGTTTGGAGCAAGACTGTAAATCCCCTTAATCTCAGAGAATGTTGAAGACACACACAAACACATTACCTTTTCCATTTTTCACGCACATTCATTCCCTCTGTCTCCTTCCTCTTTCTGCTCACGTCTCGCTGTTCATTCACGTACTCTCTCCATCCCCCTTACCCTTTCTGACTGTCTGTCAAGCGTCTCTGTTGGTTCATCCCCCGCCCCCTTGTCTCATTCACTCTGTTCTCTGGTTCCTCACTTCACTTCTCATTTCTCTATCCCCCTCTCTCTCTCTCTCTCTCTCTCTCTCTCTCTCTCAGTCTGACTACTCCAGTGGAAGGCCATCCAAAACCAACACATTCCTCTTTCCTTTCCCCCTTTCTTCTGCTCTCCACTGCGCGCACCTCTGAGTTCTGCTAACCAGATGCCCAGCAGGCATTACAAGCTGTTCACCACAGCCCAGGCACAGGTTTCCGGCTTACTCAAGTTATTTCACCACTCCACAATGTCCAGGTGGTTAGATGATTGACAGATGTCAAAGACAACTGACAGACGTCAGAGATTCAATTCCTCTGGCATTCTTCTATGTTTAAACTTGGCTGATATAATGGGCCCAGTAGTTCAATCTACTTTTGACTCAGACGTGTGTGAGCTTTAACTGAACCCGGCCACATAAGTCAGTACATTAAATGTCAAGAGACAAATAATATGTTAGCATAATGGCACTTTAAAATGCCATTCGCCCCTTCTCTCCTGAAAGCTCTTTAGCCATCAGTGGCAGCCTATAAAAAAACTTTTTTTTTTCTCCATTTGTAAGTTTTATTAGTGCACTACTCAGTAGGAGGCCGGCTCAGTGGTAAACCTCCGACTGAGTGCAATGGAAAATGTATGTTTTTCTATTAAATGTCACATGATGCATTTGTAGTACTTCCTGGCATTTTGTGGTATTATATCCTAACAGAGTTTCTAAAAGTTTCTACAATCGCAGTTTTGGTTTGGTTTGCCAAGTGCAATGAAAAAAAGTGTTTTTTGAGTCAGATTTGGTGTAATGACAGCAACTATGGCCAAGCTCATCTCTACCTATTTTTTTCCTTTAGTTCATAATGTCTAGGAAACCAACAATATACTTAAAATTTTAAGTGGATACTTTGAAATGATACGTGGATAACTATCAGTGGACTACAGAGCACAGCTTATTATCAGTAAGCTGTGCTGTGTTTGGTTGGTCACTGACGAAGTGTCCATAGCAAGCTGGTTATAGCTATGTTTGTTAAACATTTGCACTAGTTGAGTTATTGCTAAGTGCAAGGATGTCTGTGGCTAACATAATGAAAATCATGTAAAGTGTGCAGTAATTAATTCATGTTTGGCTGTCATCTGTGGACATAAACTTGGCAAAGTATGCACAGCAGTTTGTAATGGGTTACTCGCTTTGCGATTTTGAAAAATTAACAGTCCCACACTGTACTCGAACCCCGCACCCTCAGATAGCAGAGGTGGGCATTCTAATGATAAAGCTAACGTCCATGGGTTCCTTGCTTGACGCTAGTTTCAGGGATTTAATTGCTTTCACTGCAGAGTTCTTTATCCAGCTGCCACTAATTGACAGAGATATATCCCACTTGTTTTTAGCATATTTTACCATTTTAATTTAAAAACACTACAAAATCCCACTAGCCTTTGGGTCTTTTTAACATTTGTATTCAAGCTACGCTAATTGTGAAAACAAAGGCCACCGAGAGGTAGGCACTGTTCAAACCAAAGTGATGCCCATGGAAGTGGCATTTTAAAACAGACTTATCAAGGAGCAGGAGCCACCGGAACTGAAGAACCATAGTGCCTCTGAGTCACACCAACACGACTGGCAGACAGAGACACAGAGGGAAAGAGAAAATGCTGCTCTTCTGTATGACCGTACAGCATGCCCGCCCTCCCTCTGTAAATGATAGGAGGATTAGTGTCCCATCCCAAATATTTGCACTCGCCTGCTTTTCTGATCCGGCAGAGTATGCCAAGTCATGCGTGCCTACACACACATGTCCATATCTCCACTTCCCCCTCTGAAACAATGAAATATAGGGGCTAAACAAACAGGGGGGAAAGATGCAGAGGGAGAATGTGGGAGGAAAATAATATTTTTAAAGCAGCAGACCATATCTGAGAAGAAAAGGAGGTAAAAAAGGGTGCAATTGTTCACTGGTAAATAGATTCATTAACCACCTCTAAAGTCTGGAGATGTGACCTTTCCACTGTGTCTCTGCTCGCTGAGGCATGGGGGAATGGGACTGTACCGTAGAGTGAGGATTTGTTATCTGAAAAAAATAGATATGACAAAATTGAATTGGAATGTCGTCCAAGTCCAATAAGAAACCTGTGTGTGTGTGTGTGTGTGTGTGTGTGTGTGTGTGTGTGTGTGTGTGTGTGTGTGTGTGTGTGTGTGTGTGTGTGTGTGTGTGTGTGTGTGGGTGTGGGTGTGTGTGGGTGTGTGTGTGTGAGAGATAGAAATAGAAATATGTGTTACTTGCTGTGTCCCGAATTGTCAGTGTGCCTGTTACCTTGCATGTGCACATGTATTCATCTGCAAGTGTATGTGTATCCTCTCTTCTCTCTGGAGCTGCTGCACACACAGATTTGCTACTCCACCTGAGGGTTCATATTACCAATGATCTGTCTCATCGAAAGACAAGCAGCCCCACTGACCAAATTCAATATCTAAGAAAATGATGGCACACAGAGACACAAAGGGAGAACTTGGATAAGAGTAAATAGAGGAACTGAACAATAGAGATGGACAATGAACCAGGGAAGATGGAGAGAAGCCCCGACAAGTTTCATTCCAGTGCTGATGTTATGGGAATACAATAACAGGAATCCAATCTCCAGCGGCACTTTCTGTGCTTCACACAAAAGCTGAGAGAAACACGCTGTCACTGACAGTCCCACACAGGCAGGCCCAGGAGCGCGCAGGTGTGGGATACGGAGCAGGGAAACATGCACTCCCTGCCGCCGGCCAGCGTGCCACTTTCTCTGGTTACAGCTTCTTGTTCTCCGATTGTGAAGTCAGTATTCAGCTTGTTGTTTTGTACAGAAAAGGCAAAGACTCCACTACATGGGAGCAGAAGTGTACACCATGTCCTTTTTGGAGAATTGTGAAAGCGCTATCACCTAGAGGCATACATATGGGGGCTTACATAACAGCCCTTAGAAGACAAAAAAAACACTGTAAACAGTTCTTGACTTTCTTCCTGACATGCACAGGTGTGCACTGAAGCTCCCCTTAAATGTACGGATGAAAGGGTTTAGCTCTGAACTCCTGAGACCGTGTCCCTGGTGGGTCTCAGGCAAGGACTGTGTCCCTCAGGGATTATATCTCCAAAGCTGATGCACTGTACAAAAAAAGAGAGTGAGTGAGAGTGTGTTTTTATATTATGTGGGGGAAGCCACAAACTGTTACTGTGGAGCAGTTAGAAATTTGGACAGGTTAAGTTGGAAACTCAGAATATGTCAAGATGACAAGATGACAAACAGCTTTGTGTGTATTCAGTTAGATTGTATAGCCCCAATATTGTGAGGCTAACTTGAGAAATAAAAAAGGATGATGTAGTTACTGTGCTCAAAACCTAGTCAGGCGTTCTGATCAATTTTGCAGACATTTGACATTTTAAGCACTTTGGCACACTACCCAACAATACACATAGAGGGAGAAGTCATCAGATACAGAATTCTCGTGTCATGCAATCACGGCCGGCTTTATCTCCTCAGGATATGCAGAGATAGATTACAGTGCAAATTGGCCTATGCATGTCTGTTCACCCGAAACACCCATCGATATTCAAATTGCATGTCAGGGTTTATGTTCACATACTCAACATTTCATTTACTGAATACTTTATTGACATTGAAAGACATTAAAACTTCCTGTTAGAGATGGCACTCCCGAATGAAGAAAAAGTCCATTCAGTGACTCAGTGAAAAAAGTGAGCTACTGTATGTAAGCTTTCCTTGCACAATGCCTTAATAATTTATTATAATTAAACACAGTTAGGCTTAGCATTACTTCTTCACATAAGATTTAGGTACCTTTTCTTCAGTCCATAATTACACCCTTTATGCATTGTGTAAAGTGATGCATACAGACATTGAATCTCCGCAACAAAAATAGTTCCATTGTCAACGTCTTGGTTTGGAATTATAAGAATTTTGAATTAACGGTTATCATCAATGCGGTAAAGAATGTTTCATCACGGAGTGATTTATTATTAGCTGTGAAAAGTCCCAGTTGACGGATAATCCAACTCATGGAACGTCTCTCGTCCAATCAGAAACAGCTAAATAACGCGATAGAACCCAATTGTTTTATAAATCTGTACAATGCATCTGATAAGGTAACAGTGGACTCATCTAGTTACAGCTAGTTAATACAAAGAAGGTACAGGGGTGTCTGCCAAGTAGAATACAAAAAAAAATCAATCTTTAAATGTTTATATCTACTCTTATTTGCATAGAAACACGTGGAGCAATGTCAATCAAATGTATTAGTGACTGCAATAGCACCAGACCAGGTTAGCTGTTAATACAGTACAAGCAAAGACAATAATGAGGTATACACGTATGCCTTACAGAGGTGGTTGGAGGTTTGTTATTTAAAATATTTATATTTTTAATTTATTTCATGATAAAGCATGCATATTTATAATTGGTGCAGGGTTATATGATATTTGTATGATCTAAAAGCTTTACATAACATACATTCCAAGCTCTCATAAAAATGGCAAACATTTGATCAAGATACCAGGCTTATGTTTTGACCCATGTGCTTTGTTTCATAAAAACAATGTCATGCTGCCAAATCTCATAACAAAATCATTTCAGACGGTAAAAGCTGCCATTTCCCCCTAAAGAGATCCAGGAGTTTCCATGTCAATGTAAGGAGTGGAGGGGGGAAAAAAGAGAAAAGTAACTACACAGGTTCTGGGAGCCATCTTCATAAATCAGGCTGGCTATCTGCGCGAGCTTCAGCCTGACCTTGAAGTTGGGGAACATCCTTTGTCATTTCCCTCTCAGGGCTGAAAGGTTTATGGCCCTCATGATGTAAGGGTATCTCAGCTCGGCGTGGGTGGAAGGAGGATGGCATTATCAAAGCTTTATTCACCATAAACGCCTGCTATTTTCAGTCCGCTTTCCCATCTCTTAACTCCAGATAAGGATTCACTTCGGTGAACGTCAAATGGTTCTTCTCGGTTGTGGCCCTGGTGATGATTACAAATCAATAACGTTCACAGCTAGATTTTGGAGCTCATCTTGAGCAGCAAATTTGTCAGATTAGAAAGAGCATAATCCCACTGAATATCAGAGGCGAGGCCGATATGGCTGGGTGCATTGGAATAGTGTTCGTAACTCAACACATCCCAATGGCACCTGTAAAGACCTCAACCACTGTTGACCTTGCATCCCCTTAAACTGTGATTATGATTATGTCGTGTTTAAGACCCTCGCTGAAAGGCTTTAGAGGTTTGAGAGGGAGATTTTTTTCTGCCGAGGCACTACCACTGCACTGCCTGTTCAGTTAACAAGGAAAATTGCTGTAATTTGCTTCAGAAGGCTGAAAATAGCCCTTGAGAACATTCATCAGGGCTAAAAAGCCACTAAGCTCACAGGTGTGCAACTCCCTACAGGACCAGCAAGCCCCTGCACAAATGCAAACATTTTTGTCTACAGGCACACACATGCAGATGCAGATGTGCACATCCAAACAAAAGAAATGTCAATAACATATAAAAAAATTGTGTAGAACTTATTAACGCTCCTGGCTAATATAAACAACTCAAGGGACTCGAGACTTAATTGCTAGCTATGTACTTTTAAGTAGGGATGCACCGATATGGAAATTCTTGGCCGATACCGATACCGATGTTCAAAACAACAATCTAGCCAATACCGATACCGATACCGATATTTGAATGTTTAATGCATTGATGACCTCACCTTGAAAAATGTTTTAAGATTTATTTAAAATATTTGAAGGTGTCTTATAAACACCGAAGAGACAGAATAACGGATTTTGAACAGTCCTTACTAATACAGCATTTTAAGAGTTTTTGAGCACACTCTGTATGTAAACATGAAGCACATGTAGTACCTGTTGTGCACGCATGTGCACTTCCTTGTTGCATTGGCATGCGAACATCGGCCAATACCATCGGCGAAAGTCAAGTTTATTACCGATAGGCCGATAACATTAAAAGAGGCAAACATCGGCCGATACCGATGTACGGCCGATGCATCGGTGCATCCCTACTTTTAAGCGTACTAAAAACGCTGTGAAAAGCAACAATAGCAAGCCAAGAATACCATCCTAATATGCTCCTGTGGAAAACACAGTCAGCTTGAAACCGGTCCAAAAGGTCGGCATCCGCTTGAGCTGAGGTACAGCACACACATGACTAACCTTAAGAAACTATTTCGAGATGCTTTTTTCAGAAACCCCAGTGAGCCATACCGCTGGGAGGCCGGCTGGGGTCAGGGAGGGCAAGAGAAACGGCATCAGCAGGTGAAGGCAGAAGAATCCGGCGTGTCACACTGTCACCGATGTGACAGGTTGTCTCTAATTAAAGAGCTGTTCCTGAGAGAGTGGGCACAGACATAGGGGCATTAGGATAGTGAATCCCCACCGACTCACACACAGGATATAATTACACTGACACAGTCAATGCTTCCCAGCAACAGCCAGTTATCTTCTTTGAAGCAGTCTCCAGGTGAAATACTGGTCCATATACCCTCACTGTGATTTCTGGCGAATTTCTGTAAAGCCTCAGTGTTGCCCAAGCACGATAACTGTTTTGAACCTTAATGCAACAAGAGCATGGATAGATGGACGGATGCCAGGATGGCTGAATTGCTGAAAATGTTTAAGAGAAAAGGGTACAGCAGATGGATCAACTGACGAATGAAGACTGGGGGAAATAACTTACTGAAGATACAAAGGAGAAAGAACCCATTCCATTTCCATGTAATGACACGCAAGGCAAGGCAATGTGGCATTGTGTGGCGAAGTGCATTTAATACACAGTGGCAATCAAGTGTGCTTTACATAACTAAATCCAAATGAAAAGACAAAGTGCTTAAAAGGGCAAATCTTTAAAGGAGAAATATACACTGCATATACGTATATACAGTACATTATTAAAGATGGCATATCATTAAAGTAAGACTACAGTGTTGTAAGAATGCAGTGACTTTAAGAGCTCAATCATAAGCATTTGAAAAGAGAAACGCTAAACAATTGCAACATTTAGAGCACTTCTAAGATCTTCTGGCAGTTTGATCCAGTTGCATGCAGCATAACAGCTGCACTAGCTGGGCTCTACTAGCTGGCCCGGGTCCATGGATCTAAGAGCCATACTCAGTTTATATTTTTTAAACATGTCAGATATGTATTCAGCGCCAAAACATTGTAGTGATTTAAAGACTAGTAGCAGCTCTTTAAAATCGAACTTGCAACTAACTGAAAGCCAATGTAAAGATTTAAGAACTGGAGTAATGTGCTCTGTTCTCTTGGTCCTGGATAAAACATTTTAGAAGGCTGCAGCTGTTTAAAGGTGTTTTTGGGAAGAACAGTTAAGAGACCATTACACAAGGGGAAGTCCTGTTCCAATGAGTATATTGTTACATTTTGGGCAAAGGGAGATAAAGGTTACTTTCAATTCCCCATAGGAGCATGCTTAATATTACAGTTTGTTGTAATATTTACTAAAGTCTATATCACAGTTACATGTTTACTTCTTTCCATACATTAAATACAGTTTGCAGACACCTATTTAAATGTTTATGGTTTTCTTACATAAGTTAACATTCAGGGGAAGTCTGGAAGTGAGAATTGTACGGGGCTCAGTATTCTTGCCCTCATTGTTAACTAGAGACAGTCTGGGCTGAGCAGCTAATCTGACATAAAGGCCCCATAGACTGAAGGGTCAGTTGCTGCTACTTCCCACTGAGCAGGGAAATATCGAGACAGACATGCCTGACACATGGAGTCGGCAGCTAGGGAATGGAGTGGCGATGGGGCTACTTGAAATGCATGGAGCAAATCTGATTCTGTTAGCGATGAAGTGATTTTTTCTGAAGTTTTCACGCCATGGTTTGATGCATTCAGAGGAGAAGCCCTGGCGGATTGGGTTATTTTGGCTTTCTTCACGCTGGCAGGTCTCCCTGCGCTGACAGGTCTTGGGCCCAGACACTCCTGGGAGCCTCATGAATAAATGCAAGACCATTAAAGTGATTTTGAAAAAAATAAAAATGTTGCTGTTTTTCCGACCACCCGCTCTTTAATCATTACAATGCAAATGAGAGCCATTGAGACGATAAATACAAAAACAGGTGAGCGAGACCCAAGATGGGAAGGGGAGGTTGCTGAGACGGTAAGGGAGGGGTGAGACCGTGGCAAACAACCGTCCACAGAGAGGCTACTTTGTGCTGAGAAAATCCTCATCACAGCCGGACTCCCTATCTTGTGTCCTCTTGTGTCACTCCCAGCCTTTAGAAGGGGGAGACGGCAGCTCTGGAACAGAAAGTGCAGACTCATTCAAAGTGGTGAGGGACAAAAGTGGCTAAGATTGTGAATACTTTATACACATGCTTATTTGTATTCTAGGCATATATACAGACTAGATGTATACATTAACTCATTTACTGAATCATTTATTCATTTACTTCTAATTTAATCATTCACCCATGTATTCATGTGATATTGCATTCTAGGTGCTGGACTGGTTTGAGATATTCTCCTCCTCAAGTGATACATTTCTGCTTTCACTGATACCGATGCAAATTTGGAGCACCAAAAATGCTGAGATTTGGCCTCTTCCTCACTTTCACACTTTATTAGTGCGTCTGCTTTCGTAACATCTGTGTAATGGCTTTTTGCTCTCAATGGGCCATCTTATTTTCACATTTTTATGGATTTTAGTTTGCACTTCATAATTGTCTGTGATGGCAATCTCGACTCAATCTCACAGCTATTACAGGGCTCCTCTTCACACGGTCGACTCTCACAGATTGCCGTGTTCATCACTTCAGATTCAAGGAGATACTTGGTGCAGTATTCTTTTTTATTCTTAATTTCAGCTTCAAATTTTACTTAAAAATTGAAGAACCAATTTAATTTTTATTTGCTGTATTTACAATCAGTCCAAAAAGATTTTGGATTTGATCACACACTGACATTTTATGGATTTAAAGAACATTCGTGACTTTTAATTGATTCTTAATCATGCATTTTCCTTAAACCAGGGGTTCTCAAACTTTTGCAAGCTGGGCCCCCCCAAAGCTGGTGAGGGGTAGTTGGGGCCCCAGCCGCAAGCCGAGTCTACTGTCACTCTTCAGCTGCTCTTCCATGTCTATTGACAGCTCGTCTGCTGGGCAGAGAAATGGATCCCGAACTCAGGAATACATAGGAATTGCGCTGAGTTTAGCAGCTGCACTCTCTCCTTTTATTATTCTACATGTCTCGCGGCCGGCAAAATCAGTGTTTCGGCAATTGTATGGGGTTTGCCAAGCTTAGCAGTTATATGAGCAGCTACAGAAGATGCCTCCAGACACTGCTTGGAGATGGTGTTTTGTTGTTGCTGGAGGCCATCACGTTTATGTTTAAAGAAGTCCACAGGCTTCTCTTTCTGACTTTTGCGAATCAGTAACTTGTCCTTAGTTGTGTTTGTTTGCGGATACAGTGTGTGTGAAGTTAATAAAATTCTAATTTCAACGTCTTGTTCTTGTGAGTGTGTTTGTGTGACTGTGAACAACTTGCACACGAATAATG
This sequence comes from Sprattus sprattus, assembly GCF_963457725.1. Lineage (NCBI taxonomy): Eukaryota > Metazoa > Chordata > Actinopteri > Clupeiformes > Clupeidae > Sprattus > Sprattus sprattus. Next base: position 13,882,641 of record NC_137923.1, read on the forward strand.
GATCAAGCTGTGCCTAGCAATGGTTCCAAATAAAACGAACCGTACACAATGTAGACAGGGACAGTACAAAATAGTATTCAAGTGCTGGTGTTTCATTTGTTGCAATGGTGGATGATCAAAAAATGTAAAGATAGGAGTTAAGGAGAAAAGGGCTAACTGCATTTGGAAGAAGGTAGCCAGCTAGAGGGCTAGCTCTCGGGGCTACAAGATTTTTAAAAAGACTGTGGAGCAAATTACTCCTTAGAATAGGCTACGAATAGACCTACTAAGGTATTACTAAGGAAGGAGTGAGTCTTTAAAAAGACTGTTTATAAAACAATGAATGTCTGAATGATAGAGGAAACAAGAGAAATCGAACAAACTCTGAGTGTCGTCTCAGGGTGAGCGCTTTCCATGCCTGCGGTTTTTTTTTTATACTCAGAAGCGTAGATTCAACTTGCGTTCAAATGAGACTCCGTTTTGATTGGTGGGTCAGGAGCAAAACAGTATTTCATTGGGTTGGGTCAGTCCATTTCGCATCTGAGGGAGCTTTCACTAACCAGTGATAGGTCAGCAGTCCTTTTTCTTCGTCTGTAACATCGCTCCCCCCTGGAGAGTGTTTGCGCCCCCCACTCTGAGAACCACTGCGTTAAACAGTCAATTCTTACTCTCTCTCTTACAGACACATTGTAACACTGAGAAAAATTAGATTTTACAAATGAAAATAATCTGAAAACTCTTAGGGCCTGATTTACTAACAGGATTGCGCCCATTTCAGGCGTAAAATAGCGGTCGTAAACATAAAACGGTATTTACAACGGAGGCGCATTTTTATGCTTTGTGGGTGTGTGCCGCAACGAGATGGGAGGGAATAAGAAACGTGGGCGTGAAGCGCAAATATATGGGAGGAGAGAAGTTAAGTGCGCCTAATATAATGTATTGCGTGGTATTTACTAAAACTGCCTGGCGAGTGCACGTCTCTAATTTGCGGGCTAATTCTCCGCCTCATAAAAGCACGTCTTAACCAGGAAGCACATTTCCATTAAGTCTGAAAACTTTGATATGGCAGCAGTTATAAGAGCAAGGCGAAGAAAGAAGACAGAGACAGCGTACAGAAAGAATTTTTTCAACTCGTATAACACTTTTTCAGTTAAGCGAACCACAAATCATTAGACGGTACAGGTTAACCAGCCACGCAATACTTCAATTACTGGACCAGATCAGAGATTCGAAACCTCCACCGGGCGATCACATCAGTTGTTAAACTCCTGGCAACATTTGCAAATATTGGCCTCCGGATAATTTCAAACTGTTATAGCATCTGCAGTTGGTATATCTCAGCCTACGATAGCTGAAATTAAACTTTCCGAACGTAATTGGAGCCATTGATTGCACCCACATGCAAACAGTCCCACCTTCAATCCACAAACACATTTACCAAAACACAAAGCACACATATTCAATGAATGTCCAGGTCATATGTGATGCCAACATGACCATTACTAACGTGGTAGCCAAATACCCTGGATCTGTCCATGACAGTTTTATCTTCCGGAGTGCCATCTATCCATGATTGAGCAACGGTGATTTTGGAGAGGCCTGGCTACTTGGTAAATGTATTTGTTTCAGTGGGGATATATTGTAGGGAACCCATGTCCCTTGTAGAAATTATTAATCTCGCCATGTACACATCTATATTGTTATAATAGACAGTTTATGCATTAATGCCACCAATAACATATTCTTTATAATCGTGTTCTTTTAAACATCTCGCTGTAGGTGATGGCGGGCAGAACAACAATATAACAGCGCGCACATTGAATCAGGTTCAGTGATTGAGCGAACGTTAACCAATATATCTATCTCCTCTTTGCTGAACCTTCATTTTCTCTTCCTTGAATCTCCATGGTGGCAGTAACTTGCAGGCGATTTCTCCGGTCTTTTAACGGTGCGCTAAATAATGATTGCCCAGCGCGGATCTGGTATGATAAATACCACGGAAAATGCGGGAAAACAGCGTGCGGTATTGTGCGGTATTGTGCGGTATTGTGCGCCTTGGCAAAGGCGCAGATTAAGCTGCGGTCGCAATGTTTGTAAATCAGGACCTAAAGGCAGAGTAAGCACAGATTGCCCAGCGCGGATCTGGTTTGATAAATACCACGGAAAATGCGGAAAAACACAGTGCGTTAATGTGCAACCGCAGATTAAGCTGCGGTCGCAATGTTAGTAAATCAGGCCCTCACTGTCATTGCCATAAGACATGTGCATAGCACTAGGCCTTCTCTCTAAAGTGGACAAAAATATTTTTATATAATTTAAATCTGTTAAACCCTAAACCTCTCTTATAGGAATTTATAAAGTTCTAACTCAAGTCCAATTATCACTCTGTATGATTTTTGGTCATGTGCATTTGTGAGAACATCATGACTTTTGAGACAGGTGACCTTTAGCCCTCTGCCAAGTCCTAAAGTGAGTAAAGGGACCATAGGAAGGAACAAAAACAACCTCTATGGTTTTAGTCCTTGCTTCTGGGAGACCAAGAGAATATGCCCTCAGTGATTAAACTGACCGTGCTCAGGATAGCGAGAGACAGAGTTGACATTTTCTAGCATGCTGATCCTCAGCGATGGCAGTCTTGCCCGGCGCTCTGTGACCCGGGGAGGATATTCTGACAAAGCCATCTGGAGCTGTACTGCATCACACGGACACGGAGAGAGCACTGTGGAAACGCCTTGCTACCTTCCCGAGACACTGGAGAACAGAGCTCATCCATATCTGACGCTAATGCAGCACATCACCACAGGTGCTCCAGTGCAGTCACAGGAGAATGGCAGCAGAGCAGAGAACACATGGTCAGATTGTCTCTATTTTGGCAGTGCTAAAGCCAAGCCTGAGAAGGCAGCTGGTTTGTGACATTCTTCAGGCATGTTGATGCTAGTCTCTGAGATTAGACCGAATAAAATGTGTATGACATTTAGATGCTATGCATTTGCAAAGAGAATATGTCCTGTATTATAATGTTGCCTGCACAGAAAGTAAGGCAGACACCTTCACAGCTTCTCCATCTGTCTCTTCACCTTTCTGTTTCCCTCTTTTTTTCCCTTCATAGATTTCTGAAGTTATGATTGTAGTATGTTCATGCTGCTATACTGAAGGATGATAAGATGAATAATAATGCATAGACATTATTACATATACCTCAGCTGTCTGTCAATAGGCAATACTATGTAGATGCCACTGGATAGTTCTGGGAACATCTTAAGAGTTCAGAGTTCATCTTCATGATGAAGGCGGGACCCAATAATTTGAGGAAAAAGATGAAAGGCAGCATTTTTGTAACACTGAAAGAGGTGAAAGCAAATCACATCTCACCATCAAAGTTGTCAGATAAGCTTAAAACAGCACTGTGTTACTGGCTCTCACCAGCATGACCTGCTGTCACTGGCCTTGAGCGTGTCAGCTCTTTCATGTGTGTGTTTACAGTAGCTGTGGCTTAGATAATTCATGCCCACAAAACAAGCACTTAGAAACCCTGTGATGAGAGAGCCACTATCAGCTCATAAAAGAGGCAGAGACAGAGGCTGTCATGTGCATTAATTATCAGCTCACCTCACACACCACGCATTGTTGTCTCTTGTTGTGTAACATCTGAAACAGGCAGCAGCCTTTACCCCTCACCTACACAATGGGTCTCTTCATGCCAAGGACATGGCTGCTCATCACGTGTACGTCTGTGCCAGCGCCGGCTGTAATTTGTAATTGCAGGTAAATGTATTCCTGTTTGGAGGGTCCAGGTTGCGCTCTGTCTCTCTGAAGAGTTCTCTGGGAAGCCACCATAAAAACAATCAGCAGAGGCTGTGACTCACCCCCAGTGAAGCACCAATCTCCGGGCCTCTTCACACAGCACATATCCCTGTAACAAATGACTCTCCTGGGTATAAATCAGCAGGCCTCCTTCTCAGCGCCGGACCACCCCAAGCCTCCCCTGTAATCCACTCATCATAAAGAGGCCAAGGGAAAAATGAGAGGAGGGAGGAAGGGAAAAATAGCAACAAACACTCATCCTACACACTGCTACACGAAAGGATGGTGCATGTGTACACATAATTTTGCACAAATACAAACAAACACACACACACACTTACACACATATGTTTACACAAAAATGCACAGACATTCATACAAGCAGTAAACACAAGCATACACATATCAGCCTGCACTCAGATGAAAACACATTTTGATTCCAACATCTTTATCACACACAGATACATACATACACACACACTCCTGACACTATACAACGCTGAAGAGCCAGCTCAGAATTCATCACACAAAAAAAGACTCCAGGTGCAGCCAGACACTCAAAGCATTAAGTATATCTAGAGTAAATTTGAAAGTCAAAGGTGGTCCCTGGCTGAACCATTTCATTTTTTTTACTTAATTATAATCCGCCCCTGTCACATCAATATGAAAGACTGAATATTCCATGAGAAAAGGTGTCATACCATGTTTCTCTGCACTTTTATAGTGGCTATATTTGGCTTCTAGCTCCTCACACTGCTGTCTAAAAATAAAAAAAAACATTGATTGATTGTTGACTGTTAAATTAGTTATCTCTAGAAATGTTTAAACTTCATGTTTAAAAACATATATGTTTAAAAAGTGGATTGCTCTCTTATTAAACTTTAATCTAATTTGTGTCGTGACAGGCACATTTCTACAGCTCTTTTAATCTGTTCCGTTATGTCTCCTGTCTCAGTTCGATGGCGCCATCAGAGACATCTTTATGGCTTTATGGGGCACTCATGAGAGGCGGTCATTTGGTAAAGTGTCTACATGTCATTCTTCATTCAGCCAAATGAGTCCAATTGCAACAGCCAGAGAGATAAGGGGAAGTCTACAGATATGACACACCACAGGGTGGTAAGGAGGCATGTGAGGTGTGGGGAGACAAGCAAGGAGGGCCTGCCATTCACTGTCAGCTGGTGCAGAGGGAAGGAAAAACAGTTTGGGGAGTTTCAAATTGGAAGATAAGGAAAGAGCAAAGGGGTGTGGCTGGGAGAAGAGTGGGTGACAGAGAAACAGGAATTGCCTAGTATGGTAATACTGTTGATTCCGGTTATGTCATCATTTTGTGCATTGCAACTTTGCTTAAGAACTGCCCCACCTTTAAATCTATTCTGAATTGCAGTCAAATAGGAACCAAAGATATGTCCTTGTTTATTACAGAAGTTAATTTAGTTGTGCAAACACACAACCTATTTCAGGTCCATAAATGCTGTTTAGGTTGAAAGGAACAGGTTCTACTGTATTTGGAATGGTGTTGTGGTGTGAGCGCTACTAGCCATTGAAAGGTTGTATGGGATAGTATAGGCATTTCAGGGAAAACTACCACCCAAAAACATCCTCTCCACACACGTACACACACACCCAACGGATACTTCATTACCTGACAGTGAAAACCATGCATTTATTAAGCATTTATTTAGTGTTTTGGTGGATGCTAAATGTTTAAGTCGAATCATTGTTAGACCCTCTGGCAACCACTGAATTAACGTCTTCCAGAGGGCCAAGGGGGATGTTGGACTTATGTGACTAGTAAATTATGGGTAGCATGTACATTACCATCCAAATTTCCCTGCAATGTTCCGATGTTGAGGACAAATTTATTAGTCAACTGAAAAGGGCAAAAACGAAAAATTCCATGCATCCCTCTTTTTTCGATGCCTATGTAGGTGCACCTACATTGTCATCAGCCAGGTTTCTCACAGACAGATAGATTTAACATTAAGGTGTGGTCCATTACTTGTCTTAGTAGTACCAAAGAGGACCTATTATTATTATTAGACTAGAAGAAGCCTAAAGTCTTCTAATAAGTCCATTACAAGCAAGTGATTTGAGTATCACTGACACTCTTTACACTTATGAACCATATTGCACACAATAAGTGGAGACTGTCAATTCATATTGCATACGGTTGAGCAATTATACTTTGCATTTTGTTGCGGAAGTGCCTCTCTAGTTCTATATTGCCATTTTATATGTCCATCATAATTTAATTATCCTGTAAATGACTGCAATGAACACATTTGGACTTTAACCGCAGTAAACATCTCAGAAAAGGTTCGATCACAGTACATTTATATGATGAACTGGAGACGACAAACCAATGCTAAAACAGAAGGTAATATGTTGAAAAACAGCCAAAATTAAGCTTACTCCCTGGTCTTACTGAAGTAAGAATACAACACTGCACAATCAGCTGCGATTGAAAAAAGAAAACAGAACCAAGAAAAGGAAACAAATACCAAAATATAAATTGTGCTGTAAATATTCCTACAACAAGCCTTTCCAGAAACATGAACTCAGGCAGACCTTGTGCTGAGGACTCTGAGAAGAATCCTCTTCTGAGTGGCCATCTGCCAGACCTGCTGTGTATGTAGGTGTCATGTAGGCTCACTGACATTTGCCTTTCTGGCACAAACACAGCTTCTGTCTGTACATCATATTAATTCCATGTCTTCCCCCACAGTACAGGCTTTGGTGTAAAGTGTGTGGTACGCTGTGTGGAGGATAATGCCATTCACCCTTGAGGATTTTAGTCTGCCTACTCCTCTCTGACTTCATATGTGTGACAACCTATTCATCTTCTTTCCTTCGTAACTTGTTTGTTTAGATTATGGCCTTGTGTTTACTGCAGTGACGGAATTTGTTGACTTTCTTGTCTGCAGTTTAGGTTAATTCACTGCTGTCATTTCTCTCTTCTACACTGAGGATTAGTGTGATGCTTTGAATGAGGGTAGAGTGTAAGTGTGTGAAATGAGTGTGATATGGGACTGTGTGCTAGAAAGGATTTTTCTTCTTGTTTTCATTCCTGTTTATGTAGGGCTGGCAGCAGATGAAGCCCCTCAGACGGAGCTGCCCGCTGTACTGGTGGGAAGAACTGAAAGGTGCCGCTGACTCGGAGCTCTCAGAGGTTTCAGCCTCAGCAGCTCTTATCTGCTGCTCTTTTTGATGTGGTGCAAGTCGGGGAGATAACACCTGAAGGCCAGTCTCTGGGAAAGCACCACAGTCAAACAACAGAGTCATCCATGGGACTATGTCTGAAGTTCAAATGTTTGGCTGAAAAAACTGTAGTTGTTTGGTGCATTTCCGGGACTTGTGCCATTGCTGACCTCAATAATATGTCAACAGTTAAACTAGTTTATTGCAATGTTTTTACTGTTTCTCCCCAGCCATGAAACAATGCAAGGAAGAGCTTTGTTCAAATACGTTTGGGTTTCAATTACAATTATCATTGCACAGAAAGAACGTATTGAAGTGTTCGTTGTGGTGTGTGGTCAGCCTTCAGTTACTCATGGTAAAGCTACAGTTACTCAGGGTAAAGCTATCGACAGTACAGTAGCAGAAAACACAAAAATCTCTCTGTATGCGGGCTGATTGTCTCCGTACTGCATCAGGGCGGTCTGTGGGCCTTAAGGTGTGTTTGTGTGTGGAGTTAAGCCCTCAGCAGCCCCCGCGGATACTCCGAAAGCAGACTCATAATCATCACTGCTCACTGAACACAGCCAGGAGGCTGATGCTGTGACACAGAACAATAACATAGAGAGGGGGGGGGCTGCTATACACGCTCTGCGTGCAGCCGCAGTCTGATCAATCCATCAACCCTGCAGGCGCCTGCTCGCTTTTGGTCCCAGCAGAGGCCATGGCAACAGTACTGATCCACTCTGACACAGCGGAGGGAGAGAGAGGTGAGAGGGGGAGATAGAAGGGAGTGAAAGATGCGTAATAAAATAAAGCAAACAAGTGGATAGACATTATGATAAACAAAGAAATAGAAGTCAAAAGCTAACAAAAGAAGATTAAAAAAGACAGATCAGAGAGACTGAGAAAGAAACAAAAAAAGAAAAGACAGCCATGCATTAAGACAATGCTAAAGGAAGAAAGCGAAGAAACATATTATTTGCCTGCGAAATTAAAATGAGCCAGACACGAGAGGCAAATCGGCACATTTCAGCTGTCCCTGTGAAGTCATTTCATGCAGGAAAGCTTGCTGATACAGACACCCTCAGCATATTCATCTCAACTCAGGCAGCCATTATCTTGATGAAAAGGCAAATTATTTCAAATGGGCATTGCTCAGTAAATTGGGTTCATTTAAACGTGAGAAAATGTAGCTCATTAGCTTCCTATAGCCGTTATCACATCCCATACTTCTAGATCACACTGGCTTCTGTGTCTTTGTGTGATTTTCCGAGTCATTCACTCTCAATATAGTATTACATTGTTGCACTTTCCCTCAAAATACACCAATATCAAAATAGACTCTAAATTTCATTCTCTCAATTTAGGAACATGGAGCATGTTCCAACTTATCCTAACATGAGCCTGTAATTTTGCAGCAGACAAATTCTATTAGCGATGAATGTTACTTGGCAGCTGTACAGTCCGGCTAAGTACTGAGTTCTATCTGAAATGAGTGGATCTGATACTTAATGTTCCCCTAAAAGTCAAGCGCAACATTACCTAGCATTTCCATTCCAAATAGTACTAGACAGTACACTTGTACATCTATTGAGGACTTAAGTGAATCCTTTAATTAAAACCAGGTATTACAGAGCTTGTCTAAAGCTGATGAGCTAACTAGGTAAAAGCTAACAACAGCTCAGTTGGCACTGTACAAAGCTGGTCAAGCTTGCTAAATGATTATATCAGATTGAAATATATCACTCTGATTATATATTTAGCAACATCATGCTATTTAAACTGATCTCATATTTTCACAGGGTTTCCATGGGCACATGCATTGAGCACATCTTTTTTTTTCCTTTGGTGTAATGTGCAAATTCGTTGTTACATTCATACTCTTAAGCCGCAGAAAACTATTCAAATTGGACAATGTGTTCAGCAAATCATAGCAGGATCAACTAATGATCCACTGATCCACAGTGAAACCACTCACTGAGGTTACATGAATTCGAATTTCTGGCTTACTCGGATTGAAATAGAATTATCCATTTCATGTAACCACCAATATTCTAATTATTGAGCTCCGACTACAATCCAATTGACACCCCAAGATAACTCGATCGGATTTGGTTGTTAATCGGACTACGCGCGCATGTAAGGGTGAATCCGCCTATCAACTGGAGTTTACGTCTTTGCGCATGCTTGAGACATAAATACATGCATCATATATGTCTATGATAATCGCTGCTAGACGCTCACTGTTCTTGTGCTCCCACATCTCATTCACTTTGAAATACTGAAACGAAATCTAAATGATCAAGACCATGCTCCATTTTCTTTGCCCTCATGTGCTGCATATCAGAAATGGCCAACAGAAAAGCAAATTATTCTGACGGCTCCTATTACCATGGAACAATAAACGAAGCTAACTTAAGTATCTAAATAGCAACTGCATATCAGAAATGGCAAACAAGAAAGATTTGTCTCAACCAGAGACATGCAAACGTATATGTCTATGGTCTCAACTGTTCATACTAATGGCACGTTTTTTATGAATATCCTGCCGACTGTCTCACAAGCTTATTCTTGTTGATTATGAACAAACACAACACAAGAACGTTCAGATGGCCGCGAATTCATGGAGAGAACACTATCCCATTTTCACAGGAAACTTCACCTGCACACAGCAATCAGGGCATATGTGTCAAATGCGATTAAAGATACTGCTCTGATCTATTCCCATTCCATACTGAATATTCTGTTTAGATCAAAGGTTTGTTTCGACATACTGTGATATTTCAGATGATAGTTATGTGGTATACCAATGTATTGACATTAGAAATAAGTTGACTTAGACTGTTTTGGACAGAACGCACTAATTCACCGAACAAATATTTTCATATTACTTTTCCACCACTTGTTAGTCATGTCATCCATTCATATCGATGTGAATCAATCAATACTAATATATTAACTTTAACTGTGATGTGTTTTTGTTTCATTTCACAACTTATTTACTGTATTACTTAATCAACGGTAGCAGGTGCCCGCTTGTAAACATTCCACATTTGATTTGAACAGACACGGCCAATGATTCGAATTATTCACTGCCATGTACTTTGAGCTAACAGAAGTTGCCCCCCATGGAAGTCATAGTCGGATTAATGCCATCATGTAAACATACTGATTGACAAGTTGCCAGCCAAGCTAAATTGATACTGATTTGGCTTTGACATGATAAGGGAATGATTGCAGCCTTATCTGTCTTTTGTTGTTAACAAAGCAACACCTTAAAACTCTACATGTTTCCACACACAGTACAATTTCATCCTTTAATGACTTCATGGCAAACCGCCCCGTGTTGGGCAGTGCAGACTAACTGAATCGGGTTAGTTCACTATTTTTCACTGAAACACTGAAAATGACACTGAAGAAGACACTGTCATCATCAGTTCAAAAGAAAAATATATCAGCTATTCTGCTGGTGGCAGGTTCCCATTTCTATCATATGTTTTTCTACAATATATTTACCACCCTGATCTTGCTGATCATTGCACGAAATCGTAGTAATCCCTCTTGCAATGCCCGCACTAAAACGTCATACAGTTTATTCACTTTCAGTGTTGAGCACAAAATGGCCCTGGTACATGTTTTGGTACACATTTTTTAACACTTGTACAGACCTCTGAAAGACTAAAGGAAACATTACAGCTTTGTTTTTGTAATAATACATGAAAAACTATTGATATGGATGGAATGGTATGTAAATGGAATGGTATGTAAATACTTCCCTAGAAGGTTCTTCATAGCTATCTTGTTGTGAGAAGTTGGGGACACACATTAGGAGCTTGTTATGTGTTAATTCATAATAGCAAACTCTAATTTGACCATGTTTATTTGTAAAATTACGATATTGTTGTTTTGAGTAATGCCTGAAGATGTACATCTCTAAGTGTCGTAGATGTGGGCATTAGAGATCCTCAGGCAGAGACACTTGAAACTATGACCAGTGCAATATGAAAATGATAATTTATTGTCATTTATTTTTCCATACCCTCTTTGTGTACCGTGGCATCCTGACTGATATCGCATCCAAATAAGCTGTAATTAGACGTTATTATGACAGCACATTTTAATAGCATGTCTTTTTTCCGGAATATGAGTGCTGAGTGACTCTAATGGATAGGGAAATTGATGCCACTGCGAGGTTAAGTCTTAATTGGCAAAAATGACCCTTACCAGGCACTGAAGACATGGACTGAAAAAGGTTCTCTGTGTCTGTCCTTCTGTCCCATTCCAACCCTCTGCCCCTTTCCAAATGCAATAACAGTCCCTGCATGTAATGGACCAAGTGAAAGCCAGGTATTTTCTTTGTCTTGAATTTCTGTTGACGTGAACTAATGTATTTCTGAAATTGGATTGCTGTAATACCATTAGGCCTTTCCTGACGACATTCCTTGCATGTAACCAGGGGCGTAGCACCAGATTCTGGGCCCTATGCACAGAAAAAAAAAAGAGTGCCACGCCCCCTCCCCCCTGACGGTGAAACTTTGCAAATTGAAGGTAGTTAGGAAATGGCTTCCCTTCCTTGTCTTTTGCTGTAATTTTATTTGTTTTTATGTTGCTTGCCAGTCTGTGAACAATTGTGTCTCTCTCTTCATTAGTTCATTTCTCTGTCCATACTGCTGGATCTTCTGGCATACACTCCCTGGCGCTGCTCTGACTACTTTCTGACCTCTCTTCATCCCTTTCACTTTTCTCAGAATCTTCTCTGCTATCACTTCCTTCACTTGTGTCATCCTCTACCACATTTTTTCCATCTTCCTGGACAGAACCCTCTACAAGCATGAAGCATCTGATAGATATTACTGTAACAGGCAATTCCAATGTAGCCTAATTTGTGTGACTGAACATGTTTAAAGGTAGAGTATGGGATGTTTTCCTGGAACACTTTTTACTATATTGCTTAAAATCCCCTTCACACCCTGATTGCAACAAAAAAGTCACCTTTGGATGGAACAGCCTGTGTTGCTATTTGCTAAACACATTAAGCCTACAGTATAAATAGCTAAAATTATGTACTTTCATTTTAAACTGCTCACCTTGCCTCAAGACCACAGTGTCCGAGGATGAGGGGTCTGCATCACTAGCTGCTTCTGAAACTGAGTGCCATGTTTCACAAGTTAACTTTGCTAGCCAACTAATTTGACAGCCTAACCTTATGAACTTATTGAGCCTAGACTAGCCCTACTTAATAAGGCTATTAGCCTAATTATGTTATGGCCTAACAAATATTAATTTAGCCAAATGTTCTAATTAGTATAGACCTACTATTGCAATGGTGTGGTAGGCTATGCATAAAAATGAAAGAATACCCGCACACTGTTGCTGCAGCTCCCGTGTATTTTATTGGCACAATGTTTCGACCATTGTTGGTCTTCGTCAGGTGTTCGTCAGGTGTCAGCAGCAACAGTGTGGGTATTCTTTCATTTTTACGGATCTCTTTTTACCCTGCACCTGGATTGGATGTGCGTGCAACACACTCTGCAACTGTGGAAGGCTATGCAAACAAACATGTATTTAGAGTTTACCTCAGATTACAGATAGGGCATGTTATTTCTAATTTTGTGTTATGCCGTTTTTAGCAATGACAATCGCGGTGGTATTGATTCGTTTTATTACCACATCATGAGTTCATTTAATGTAGGGTGTTTGCTTTCACATTCGGGCTCACCTTTCTTAGGAAAGAAGTCTGTTAGTAGTTGCTTTCCCTCGTCTCTTTTTCTCTCTCTTGCCTGCCTTTCTTTTCTTTTCTGAAACCCGGATTTAACGTTCTTGGACATCTTCAATGCGCACCGTTGCCTCAGTCGAATGAACGTTAACATTCGTCAAATGCGCCTATAGGTAAAAAGCACACTGAAGGCGGACTAAACCATTTTGTGCGTGAGCCGGGGGGGTGAGGGTCTCCAGACATTATATGTAGACTAGGACACACAATTCAATCCATCATTCAACCAATTTATTTACCCAAAACATTAAAATTATATTAGTTAGCAAGAAAATGTGGACCTTTAAATGATATTAATATTTAAAGGAAAAATAAAATTCCACACTCCTCAAGGACCCTCCCCCACAGAGGGCCCTGGTAACTCAGTCCCCTTTATCCCCCCCCTACGACGCCACTGCATGTAACAAAACAACCCTGTGGTAATGATGCACATTTTCATGGTTTATTAAGTGTCTTGTCTTTCTTTTCCTGGATATCATTGCAATCGATCACAGAGACAAGGGGAAGTCATTTTAAACTTCTAATTGTTGTCATCAAAACAGATAATGGAGCATATTACAGATATGGAGCACAAACAAATTAAAGAATTACTTCAGTTAATTAAACTGCACGAAAACGGAAATATTGTATTATATTGATCTCTGAATTTAGGCAACATTTTTTTTATTTTATTTTCTCTATTTGTTTTTGCAAAGGGTCTAACATTATGGAGGTTTGACTTTTTAAAATGTTGTCATCGCCATTACAGTAATACTGGCAGTCAATGTAGAATTGGATAGATGTGTGGTAAATTCTTCTTTTCTGTAAAGATTCTGTCTGTTCTGCCATTTTGCCAGCACATCCTGTGTAAATCAAACAAGTTTAACAATAAAAATAAAGTTTGCTGCTGCATGGCTTTTCACAAAGCCGAGACTGACAAGACATTAATCTCACTCACTCTCATTCACACCGACCAACTGACCTTGTACTTTCTCAAAGGCCATTAAATTAAATTATAATTGATTTATTGACCGCCTGCCCATATTCATAAACTTTTGGATCTGCAAAGTTATCAGGTAACTGCCACAGCAGGCCAACAGCATCTGATTTCACAGATTAGGGAACTAAACCCTTAACATGGCTTTGCAGGCCGTGAGAGGACCAGAAGAAACCTCCCCCTTCTCTCAGTGTGAATTAAAGGCCCATTATTCTCATCTCATCAGAACCGATAGAGACGCCACACGTTCTGTGCACCCCATTAAGTCCTGCACTGAGGAAGCCGCTAAACAGCCGGCTAGTTAGATTATCCATTTAACTCGTTTAGCTTTCCCGTGACGCGGCTACTCCCAGCTTCACCAGAGACACAGCAGTCCACACAAATGCTGACCTATGAATGGTGAAATTGCATGCAAAGGAAACATCCTGTTTTATTCCTCTATGGTGTGATGCTGGACGCTTGGCTGATCACAGCCTCCCCCTAGGCTATTATCCTGCTGCTTAATGGACGACAACGAGCCGAGTGAAACGCCTGACCGCTGTGCTGGGCTTGCTGCAGGACACGTGCTGACAGCAGCTGTCTTTAAATCGTATGATCCCACTAAGACAGACATCATAAAATGTGTTTCTCACTTTCACTGTGTACAGTGGTTTGTGAATCCATGTATGTATGTATATATATATATCTAAATATATATGTGTGTGTGTGTGTGTGTGTGTGTGTGTGTGTGAGAGAGAGAGAGAGGTAGTGAGAGGAAAGGAATGTAAGTTTACTTGAGAGAGGAAGAGATATTGTGTGCTTATCTGGGTGTGTCTCTGTGGTCAGTGTATTAGGACACACTGGCTCATAACTAGACCATGTGTGATGTTCTAACACTGAGCTCCAGGAGAATGAAACAGTGCAGGCCTCGGTGGCGTGAGATAAACAGTTTTTTTTCTAAATAAAGCCAAGGAGAGCCAATGAGACAGAAATTAAACAAACAATTTTTTTTTCATTAATCATGTGGTATGACAGCTGTTTTGCTACATCTAAAATATGAATTATAAGGTCAGTTAATCATTGTTATTATTTAAACACTGAAGATGATCCACCGGTTGAACCACCAAGGCTCTTGCTCATTTTGCCCCTTAGCCACCATGTGGGACAGTTCTTAGTCTGGCAACCCAGAGCTACACTTTTGCTAATTCATTCACATGTTTTTACACACTGACAGTTGAATATAAGATACATTATTAATGAAATTCTAAATCACTTTTGATGTGAGTCTATTTATATCTGATATGCTATAAACCTAATTTGTAAAGGTACCATTGCAACAAATTTGTGCATGGTTGCCCAGATACAGGTCACTGCAGGGTCTCCTGTTATAGGTAAAGCAAGAAGAGGCAGCAGGATTAAATGGCTATCACAGATGAGTGGTGCAGCCAAACCAAATGCTGCCCATTGATTTTCATGTGGAAAGGGGTTCCAAGTGGGAGTTAATTTGGTCTCAGTCCAGTTAGTGGCTGCCTTGAATCTAATACTACTAATCACAGTGACTGAAACTATTCCATATAAGCTGAAAAAGGTGTGCTTTCATGGCTCTCAAAGGAAAGTGAGGGCTAATGAACTTCATAGAAGAGCTGCAAAAAGGGAGTAAATGTCCACACATCTCCAACTGATAAAGCGTGATTTTTAATTAACTGAGCTGTCCATATTTTGAGCAATTTCTGCTCTCTCAACTTGTAACCGTGACTGTGTCATGCTAGTTATTCTTCCTCTATTGAACTCTTTTATGTAATGCGTTTGATCTCCAATTCAGGGAGGCAGTGGCCTGCTAATGTAGCTAAAGGATGTGGCTCATTGAGATGGCCTGACGTACACTAGAGTTCTCCCTCAGTCTCACAGACTCTTCATCTACTAAGAGTACTAGGAGTACTAGGAGTAAAAGAGCATGAGAGATGAAGAGATTTCACTGAGTTTATTTGGGAATGGAGAAAACAAGTATATCCCAATGTCCTGAGGACACCAATCAACTTGACAAGCTACCTTGACAATACCCTGTCCCTGTGTCCCAGGATAATGGAGTATTTTAAACCCACCATAGGGCTCGAAGGCAAACAAAGAAAAGAAAAACAGATGAGCACAGAGGCATACCATAAACCTAGTTTTCTTATCACCGCATTGGCATCTGGAGGCATTTAAGCCCCATTATATTTAACACAGCAGGGCAGCCAGTCAGGAGACCATCTTCTTGATACAACATACTCCTTCTATTGCCATGCCCATGACAGGTTATGCTTTGTTGGTTAATGTCAAGTTGTCATAACAAAGACATCCCAAACAATGTCCACTTTGCATTAAAAATGATATTATTGACCAAATTAAGTAAGGGATAATGTATTGTCCAGAGGTCATTATCCAAAAATAAATCCTGACAGGGCGAATAGCACCCCGACACGCAGCAGAGGACTTTGAAGTTTCAGGTGTTGCGTAGCAACCCATTACTTGCTGACTTCAAATTACCATGAGTCTGTTACGTTAAATGACCGGACTTCTTGCGGAATGATATGAAAGATGTGAATTAGAAGCACAAAACCCGTTGCCAATGACAGCGGTCAATATCTTTTTGCAGCGGTGAATTATCAGGAAATATTCACCGGCGAACGTTGGGATGGCCCATTCAAATCAACGGTACTTTTGAGAACATTCTGAAGAGCATTTATAAAGACTCCTTCATGCTCATGACAGTTGTCTTGTCAGATTTATATACAGCCCTATAAATAAAGTGTTGTTTAATATAGAAACACAAATGGCCTCGGAAGCACATCAAATATTGGGTAGGTACAGAGAAATCTGGAATGGTCAATGTGCTTTTGCATGTCATTTGGGACTGAAAGCTTCAATGGATTTGTCATGGGGAAGGTTCACAGAGACCTGGGTGTGGATCCCATTAGGTCACCCATTGTGATGAATGGCAGTCAGCTGCTGAGGAGCTTTGATGAACAGCACAGAGCTGAACACGGCTGGAGGGGCCAGGTCTGACTGATTGATGAATAGACCAATTGATAGCAGATAAATGGCAGCAGGGGGCTCTAAGTCATGCCCAAGTCTGCATCAGGGATATAATATTTCAGAATCATTCGTCAGAGATGAATTCACCCCTCGGGCCAGGGAGTGGTTTTGCTGCCAAACTGCAGTGCCCTCGTTTGTGATGTGGAGTGAAAGGAGGGACAGTGTGGTGTCAGTTCCTCACTGAGGACAGCCTGATTGACTGCACATGATGTGGAGTTTTTTTTATTTATGACTTAATCTGTTTTGCATCATATTCAGTAAAATTACACAGGGAGCAGCCTGTAATAGCTCAACATGTGAATTTTTTTTCTTCTTTTGTGTTCAAATATTCATATGTAGTTGTCACGCAAATGATTTAAATTGTCATGTTTAGCATGGCAGACCAATCGCAATGGAAGCCAAAGGTTGTGCGTGTTTACTGTTTGAAGGGATAAGTTATTGCTTTGGAGGATTATAACAGGGTTTTATCATTCGGATGAAAGGTTCAAAAGAGCAGTGGGGTCTTAAACAGTTTACACTAATCTGGCTTCCACTGAGGCTGTATCCTCGAGGACTTGTTTTCCACGCTCCAAAGATCCAAACGTCCCTCTTTCACAGTCGGTGGCATCCGAGAGGAAATGGTCCAGATTTGGAGGGAAATTGGGGAAGATTAGAAAGCGCTCTCATTTTGACAGATTGCGGCCACTTTCAAAAATAAGGTTAGCGATATAAATCTTCTCAACCCGGAAATGATGGGACACGAATCATTAAACCTTCCCTGGACACATCACCCCCCCCCCCCCCCCCCCCCCCCCCAAAACCCCATGGCCTCCTTTTGTCTACTGCATCGGAGGGTCGATTACGTCAGATATGATCTGGGAATCTGGCGGAGACAGAAGAAGAAATCTCTTGTGTCAGTGCTTTGGAATGACTGGCATATGGCACAGCACCATGGTCAATCATATAAAGAGATACAAATATCTGCATTCTTCAATCAAGTGGGGATGTGGCTGCACCCCTATGGGATCCCAGCACTTTTTCAGTCATTTGTCTTACTGCCACTGCCCTAAGACTCCATACCAGTTTGCTCTGTACCATGGACAAACATAAGTAGATACATTTTCATATGATCTCCTCAAGTGAGACTTGGCAGAGAAGGTGCTGCTATACCACCTTGCTGTTTTTGGTCCAGATTTTGTAATATTTTCCCAAATAAGTGGGTGTGTGGTTGCAGTCCAATAGGAATTTATCCAGATCCAAGCACCTTTCCAGCAATTAATTGCCACCTTCCTATGGCCTGACACCAGCTTGCACCTTCAAAGCAAGCATTGTTCAGTATAGTGAGAGAGGAGAAAGTGATTCAGTAGTTTGCTAAAAACCCAACACAAATGGTCTTAGATACAGCAACACACCGTGTTAACTCATAGATTACTATCAGCCTTTGGAATTTCCTGCACAACCTCCTCCCCCTTCCACACCACTCTGCTTAACACAATCAACACACAAATAGGCGAAATCACGATAAACACAATTAACACACACATATAGGGCAAAAAAAACACACACACCTGGGATAAGCTGCCGCTCCTCCTTCAGCCCCTTAACCCTTCCACACAGAAGCATTGACACATCCGCTGACTAAGCAAACAGCCCTACCAGAACCTCATTCATCATCCGTCCATCACAGGCAAACCCCGCCCATGACAGGAAGTCTCCAGGGTTTGGGGAGGGGGGGGAGTCATCATTCATTTCTCCAAAGGAATCCCACGGAGGGGTGCCTGTGTTTAAGTCAAGGCAGAAAGATGAAGTCAGCTCAGACCAGTCTTTACATGCCTACTCTAAACAAAAATCATTGTTCCATACACTCCTACGTTCATGAAACGAAATAGTCCCTAATAGCACAGTGCCTTGGTTGCATTTACAGATGAAAAATCCATGAACTGAAGGCAGTTCATCAGCACAGAGAGAGCTATTGTTCAGGTTTTTTTTATTTTTTTTATTTCTCAAACATTTCCTTAACTCACTACTGCTGGCATAGTTTGTATTGTAAGGTACTATGTGTGTGGGTGTCAGCCCATTTGTTGGACTCTTGGATTGTACATTTGCCATGCATTCTAAAAGACTTTAATGAAGGCTACTATCTGAGCACTTATTACAAAATGTCTCTCAGGTAAAGGCAGAGGATGATGCTGTTTGCCTTCGCCTGAATGAAATCTGCCTCTCCAAACATGTCCTTGTCCAGGGTAGAGCATCTCTTATCTGATTCAGAGGAAGCTCTTAAGGTCTCCAGTCAAGCGGGTAAACATCACCTCTGTTTGTTTCCTTTGAATGGAGCCAATGATCCACGAAGGTGAAACTTGAGAGAGAGAGAGGGAAACGAGGAGAGCAAGACACTCTTCCTCTGGCGACGGTGTAAAAGGCTCAAATCTCCTTACGTAACTTAGCAGCTGCAACAGCTTCGGGAACCAAACCCACCTCACGTCTCACGAAGAAACGGCCATTGTTCCAGCACAGAAAGGCACCTTTATCATGAAGGAATGGCACCGGCCCTTTTCTGACCGCAAGAAGAACTGACAGGCTAATTGTTTTACTGAACGGACTTAGCGCAAGCTTTTTGATCGGCTTGTTTTGGCAGGTTGGAGTGTTAAACCCAGGGCTTGGCTGAGTGCTTCCCAAAAGCTCCACAGCTTATGGCTCCGATATCCTGGATTTAATGTCCCAATCTCAGCAATTTGAATTGAAAAAGAAGCAGGCAAAAATGATGAACAAGCCAGAACAATTCGTGTTCAGTGCAGTGAGCATGAGTCATTCCAGATCTGCACTCCATTCTGCTGTGAGTAAGTGGTGGATCTGTGTTATGCGTTTCACTATTATACCTATGCCTGTGTTTGTTTACTGTGTCTGTAGACTGTGTGTGTGTGTGTGTGTGTGTGTGTGTGTGTGTGTGTGTGTGTGTCTGTGTGTGTATGTGTGTGTGTGTGTCTGTGTTTGCGCTCTCTAACCCATTTCTCTCTGCCTATTGCACCCTGCCAATGCCGTGCAGTGCCGACAGCATCTTGGCAATTGTAGCCATACTGCTGGTCTGGGTTGCTGGTCAGATGTTATTAGCAGAAAATCTGTCCCCCCTCTGTGCCAAGCTGAGAGGAAATAGATTTCACCCCTAGACAGAGCTAGACCTTTGGGCTGCAGTCCCAAAGAAATCCATTCTACCCCTGTTGACAGTGGCCTGCCAAGGCTTCTGTTTTACCCCTAACTTATAACACCATTCTCAGCCTCACAGACACGACACAGTGGGACTGTGATGATAGTGACATCTCTTCCTGTATCAGCCAGTCTGTCAGTCATCCAGACAGCTGGGCCAGCAGACCATTAATTGGCACGATAGTTTGCCAGTGTGTAAGCGGCGTAAACATCTCAATATGTTACATTTGCATATGATCATCATTATTCACTTCAGCGTCTCAGAGTGCAGACATTATGCAAAATTATCTAAATACACAAACACACACACACACATATACACACACACACACACACACTCTCTCACACACACACACACACACACACACACACACACACACACACACGCACACAAGCACACACAATCACACAATCACACAATCACACAATCACACATATACACATACAGCTGCACATATACATGTACAGATATACATACCCACCCTGCAATAACACCTGCACCTCACAGACCAAGTACACAGTTTCAGTACAAATATTTTCTCTCACAAACAGGCCTGCTGGCTCATTAGCAATGTGATGACATGCTGCATGATTGGCTCATCACACTCTGTTGGTTGGAGTTTTAATTAAACTGAGGCTGCAGTATGTACATGTGTGTGTGTGTGTGTGTGTGTGTGTGTGTGTGTGTGTGTGTGTGTGTGTGTGTGTGTGTGTGTGTGTGTGTGTGTGTGTGTGTGTGTGTGTGTGTGTGTGTGTGTGTGTGTGTGTGTGTGTGTGTGTGTGTGTGTGTGTGTGTCTATATGTGTCTATATGTGTCTGATAGTGGGGAATGCTAGTCCTGAGACTGTGCTGAGACTCACCACAGCTGCCACACAAAACAAACATCACATTTTCACTATTCATAATCATCATTAAATTCTAATTGAAACACCATCTGTGAAATGTCATCAGTAAGACACTCAGCTTACTTACTACTCCTTAGGAGAGGTTTACATATCTTTAAATACTCAGCTTACCTAGGACTCCTTGGGAGAGGTGTACATCTCTTTAAATACCTGGCATGGTTGAGCAACTTTGCATGAATTCAATGTGAGAATGCAGGAATCTATCAACCCTGCCGAAAACTGGGCGCAGTGAAGATAAAAGATCAGCTTAAACCCTAGAGTACAGAGAGCAGACCTACCCATACTGCTAGTAGAACAGACCAGAAAGGCACAGCCTTTTTTAATACATTGGTGACATTTCTATTAAAGAAAGCTCAATAAAGCTTCATAGATCATGATACATTGCCACCAGAGTTTGTCACTACCTCTGGCCTTAGTGTTTGTTTGCTGAATGATAACATCTTGGCACTTCACGAAAAGCACAGCTGCTTAAATCA
Source organism: Sprattus sprattus (assembly GCF_963457725.1). Taxonomy (NCBI): domain Eukaryota; kingdom Metazoa; phylum Chordata; class Actinopteri; order Clupeiformes; family Clupeidae; genus Sprattus; species Sprattus sprattus. The sequence goes on from NC_137923.1 coordinate 13,903,968, forward strand.
ATTTGCCCGTAATGTTTCTCTCGGGAAAAAACATTGTGTCCAAACTCCATCTCAGATGTTCTGATTTAAGCCGTGGGTAAAGGACGGTGGGCACTTTTTTCAAAACACAGAGCACTGGAGGTGTGCTTCATTAACTCTGCCATTTACAGAAATAGCTTTTCCAGAAGCAGCAGCAGCAGCAGCAGCAGCAGAGTTTGGGTAGGAAAATATCTTAAGAGGATCTGCACTCTGAACCCTTACAGGTAGGCCGGCTCACCTACGCTCAAGGTGGCACATGATGACAGTGAAGAAAGAGCACACAGAAGTTGTCAGGGTGGAGGGGGGGGGGGGGGGGGGGAGGGGTGGTGGTGTTGGGGGCAGAGTTCATCTTACGGAAAAATAAAGGACCACCTTTGCATATCTTAGAGCATATGTTAGAATCTGTCAGTGCATGTCAGGGTGTTTTCTCTGGTCACTGATGTCACTGAGAACCTTAAAGCAGCAGCAATATATCAAAACAGCATATTTATGAGAGGCTTTATTTGTTTGCTTCAATTTTTGTCTTGTCCTTTCATCAGAGGTAGAAGGAGACAGAGGTGTGGCAAATGTGTTACCAAAAAACAGGTATGGAGAATCTTGTATTGAATAGAGGGCTTTGAATACTACACAGTTGAAAGACTAAGCAGTTGCTAAGTGCCTTAATTCAATTCCAAACCCCACTATGTATGCACCCAAACACACACACACACACACACACACACACACACACACACACACACACACACACACACACACACACACAAAGATGCACACATACACACACCTTGTCCCTCCACTCGACAACTCAGTGACAACCTTTGCTTGTGACCAGACTGTTAATGAGCATTCTGTGGTATTCTGTCCCTACTGTTGCTATCCAGGATCTCATTAGTGTTGTGTGATGTCTGATTGTAAAGGCCCCTGTGAATCAGGAGGGACTTCAGGCTGCTGTTTAACCACTCTGATTAATTTGCCCCTCTCCGTTCTCCTGAGGCCCAGGGTATAATGTGGCTGGAAAATTAAACTCGTGATAATCCTTTATCTCTCGCTAAAGCCAGACATCTATTACTCTTGTTTATTGACTTTAACCAGCTCTGGTAGACAAAAGGATGGGTGTCTGTTTTTATAGCAGAGTAATACCCTGTGAGGCCTCACCGATCTCCACTGACTGTCTTTTCATTAAGAACCAAACAATTGATTACAACAATCAGCCTGCAGTTCAGGGGAGCCGCATTAACTATGCTCTGTCTCTGAGGTGATTCACCACCTATTGCACAGTAAATACATTTCTTGGGGGAGAAATTCATTTTTATAGTGACTGTGTGTGAAGGTGTTTGCTTGCATGTGTGTGTTTGTGTGTGTGTGTGTGTGTGTGTGTGTGTGTGTGTGTGTGTGTGTGTGTGTGTGTGTGTGTGTGTGTGTGTGTGTGTGTGTGTGTGTGTGTGTGTGTGTGTGCGTGTGTGTGTGAGAGAGAGAGAGAGAGAGAGAGAAAGAGAGAGATTCTTGTATGCATTGGGGGGGCGGCAGCATCAGTAGCCAGAGTATGAGGCTTTGAAATAGACAGGAAATGAGAGCATCCATCATCTCTGCCGATGTGTCACTCTTCAGGTTCTCTGTTTCTGTCAGGCAGCTGGAACTGTGCACGTGCAGTTAGACAGTAGCTCTGCTGCATTGCCTGCAATGGCAATCAGACTCCCACTGCTGGCCTCAAGCTTAGATCAGATAAAAATCCAACGCTAGATACAGTTTCTTCCCATCTTTTACAGCTTTCCTCTCTGTGTGATGTTAGTGTGTGCAGGTGTGTAGGTGCCTGCTGCAGATACCCATAGTATATATACTGTCCTCGCCAACAGATACAAAAGGTACAATAGGTTTTCTTCAGCTCAGCAGCGAGATTGTGCCCTGGGGGATAGAGGAATCTCTGCAGCAGCTTCAACATCTCTGTTAAGTAGGGTAGCTAAGGAGAGAAGAAGAAAAGAACCTGGGGGAACAAGACACAATGAAAAACAGAAGAAGGGCAGAGAGGTAGTGAGTGTGTGAGACGGACAGTTACAGAGAGAGAGAGAGAAAGAGAGAGAAATTTGAGATTGGCAGATTTTAGAAAAAAAAAACACCAGGTGGTTGTGGGTGAATGCATTGCAACAAAACCATCATGGTCTGAATCCAGGGCTGGACTGGGACAAAAAATCGGCCCGGGCATTTTGAACCAGACCGGCCCACTTAATTCGATAACACACCCTTTGGTCTCTCGAATGTCTACACACCAACCAGGCTTTTAGCTAGCAGGGCGTCTGCCCTATAGTCTACAAAAAAATAAGAAGAAATGGGACGCCCTACTTTTAGGCAGGACGGCCTAAAGACGCCCTATTTTTCTCCCGTTTTACCTGTTAACTTTCGCTGAATGTGATCAAAATTCACCGTTTCAGTCGCTTCAGCGAAGTCTAGAATCATATGCCCTGCCAATTAGAAAATAGCATTGCTGTATTCCCGCTACAACATTGTATTGCTGTATTCCCGCTACACGTTACATCATGATTCCAACGAAACATTGATTCATGGGCTCGCAGAAGCTACAGAAGACAGCTGTCTCACCGCACGTCACTGAACCTACTACTTTATGAGTTCAACAAGAGTTTGTGTGTTAAGGTGGTGGTCTTAATTAATCTAAATTCAATACAATACAATATACATCATACACTTTAAAGCTTTGTTCAGAATACGGAGGTTTAAGATCGGTCGATATTTTCCGTCCTTTTTTGGAACCAGAAAATAGCGACTGAAGAACCCCCTGTTCTCGTCTACGAGAGGTACAGACTGTATTGCTCCCTTTCCTAGAAGGGAGTCTATTTCCTCCTGTAGGAAACGCGCTTGATGAGGTGGCACTAACGTTTGTACCACGCCCCTGAACTTCGGGGGGCAAACTGGAGCGTATAACGGGCGATCATAATTCGCTATCTGGACAAGTTGGCATATTTTCGGAATACCAGGGTTTGGGAATACTGGGCTTTCGGAACATTGACATGGCACCGCGCACCAATAGGCTAAGGGGCTAGCCCACCACTCAAACACACAACATAGAGTGTAGGCTAACGGCTGGCTGTTTCAGAGTAGAGTAGGCTGAGGGCTAGCAACAGCTACAGACTTGTCTTGTATTTACAATGCAAACGAACTTGGCCATAGAACATAGGTCCTAAGTCAAACATATTTTAGAGACGTTTTAATTCATGATCAGTAAGCTTACCGTAGGTCGTTGTATCGTATCTCCCTGGCTGTCGCCACCAGTATCACTTTCATCCACGGTACCTGATGATGGCCCTGCCGTGGCAAACATTTGCGATATTTTGGCACATTTGGCAGTGTAGGCTTGAAAAGCAAGCCTCTTCTTATCTCGCAGTTTCTCCGCACCCTCTTTTCGCTTTCTCTCCATTTTGGACTGGAGGATTCTAACGAAACGTGCGTTTCTGTGCACCGCCCAAGCCAAAGGTAGAAGATGTTTGTTGATATGATTGGACGAGCCCCTTGTCACTAAAGAAGACAGCCAATGGGCCGCAGACTAGCATGCGCTTGTCAAGCATGTCAAGGCCATGGGCCACTCTGAGTTTGTTTCCCGTCCTATTGCATTATGTAGGCAGGTCCAAACCAAAAGGGGTTGGTGTTGGGTCAGCCCAGGGGATGTGATTGGGCCAGCCCAGTGTCAATAGGGCCGCTCATGAACTACTTTCGTGGGCCAGCCGGTCAAAAAAAAAAAAATTATAAATTCGGGACTCTCGGCCCATATTGCACCTCGGCCCACCGGGAATACGCCCGGTATGCCAGATTGCCAGTCCAGCCCTGTCTGAATCAAAGGGTGTCACAAAACAGCTTGGAATGGGTGGATGAGACATCACTGACCAAATACCATAGAATTCAATGACGGCTTAACACACAGCATGGCCTTTGTGCGCCTATGATGTCTTTGCGTGTTGACTTTTAACAGATTGGGATGCATGGGATGTGTGAGTGACATTGCTGAGTTATATCATGATGCTTTATGGGTGATGAGAGAGAAGGCAGGCCAACTGTGCTGGAAGCCGTTAGAGAGGATATGCCTACGCCGCTCTCAGTCTCCATGTGTCCCTAATCTGGTGAAGAAGTGGAACTCTCATTCTGACAAAAAAAGGATTATCACAACTTCAGGCAATATGATGCCTCTCCTGTTGGCTCTGTTTCCAAATGTAATTTTAATATTAAAGATTAACTAAGTCAAGGGAAGACGACACTGCATTGTACATATCATGTTTCATCATATTTCAAACTTTAGTTTCAGGTGTATAAGTTTAATTAATTTAAGAGTTAAAGAGGTTTTTTTCCCCTGAAAGGCATTAGCATGAATATATAATCCTAAAGGGAGCATTGATCTGATTTAGATCAGAAAGATCAGGTATCAAGCATTCACAGGGCTTCAAATGAAATCTTCAGGGTAAGACATCAAATACTAAAGGTTAATGTCAAGTAATTTCTTCTTGCTTCTTTTAATGGAAACCTGTGACTAATGCCTTTTTGCACACAGCATTAATAGTTTGGTGCATTCATTTATTTTGTTTTGACAGTTCTTCAGGGGTCTATAATGGTCTTGGTGTCAGAGCCCCACAGGAAGAAAAAAAACGGCCCCAAAAAAATTGCCCAGTTGTGTTTACTCAGAGAGTATTTTCCAGAGGTCAGCGCTGGAGGAGAGATCCATCAGACACAGAGAAGCGTAATTATCTCATCAGGGTCACGCCATAAAGGCTCGGGAGTGTTTGTGTATGTAAGTAAATCAGTCATGCATCAGCCTTTTCCACATTAACATCTTGAAAAAAATAAGTGTTTGACAACTAAGCAAATTGTTTCTGATGAAATGCATATGTAGGCTACACACCCCCGTATGCTACACTATGTGCAGAGCCTTATCCTTTTCTCAGTGTCACAGTTTCATAGTTTGTAAAGTCAGTCTCTTCCTCCTACACATAAACATAAACACACACTCATTCAGTGCTTACATCCTTACAAACATATTGGTGGCATAGATTGGTATTACATGGCACACACAGTCTTCTGCCAGCCTATGAATGAACACGGTGAAAGAGCCGCCCATGAATGCACAACACAGCACTGGAGGCCACCAGGCAGGAGTGAAGCTCTGACTCATCCCAGTCAGCTTCCATGCTGGAGACGTCTGGCTGAGCTTGTTTATCCGGCTGGTTCCTCCCTGACCTCCTGACCTCTGCCAGGCTCGTGTTTGCTTTCTGCTCGACTGGCGATTGAGGACGCCCAGGTTCAGCCTCGCGGCCCGGGCCCCTTTTGAACTCTTCCTGGAGGAGACAGGAAGGGGGGTGGGGGGTGGCGGGTAAGGAGGGTTCAAGCAATGCAAACTGGGTCGGATGCAGACGCAGCAGTCTGCTAGTCAGTGGTGCGTGAAGTCCTTTAGCACTGCGCTGGGCTGCTGTCCTGTCCTCTATCCTCCGGTAATGGAGGGTCAGGCTGCACGGGGCGATTAAGGGTACGACTCAAGATACTGGAGCTGATTCTTCTCCTCTCAAACCCAAACCACATTTCTCAGTAAGAGTTCATTATTATCTGACCACAGTCTCCAGCACTTCCTCCTCTTACTTCAAATGGCATTTTTGGGGTATTTCCTCAAACACAGATGCGCTTCAGTGCAACATTCGTTTAATGACATTGTAATGGTTTTGGTTGATCATGATAGAATGTACTGTAGCATTGCTATACATGAGGCAAAGAATAAACAAATATCAATTGTGAAACATCAAAGCTTGCACTCCATTTAGTTAAAGTCACACTTCGTTGCCACTCTTAATATAATTCCCTGGGATTCATTAAGTGTTTTGAGACACTGACTATGGTCAATGTTGTAAAAACAAACTTAATTTTAATGTACATGTACATTCCTGGGTCTTGCTCAAGCTTACTCATCTTGTGCTGTTTGTAGTGTGTGGCTGCATGTTCTTTATCCAGACTTTTAGTGTGTTTTGGACAAGCAAGCTCTGCGGATGGTGGATTAGACAGCCAGACAGCACCTTCACAAAGGTCAATCTGGACCTCTTTCAATGGCATTTCGCGAACAAATTGCCATCCACCCCTCTGTCCCTGTGTCGAATCTTCTGCTGCAGATGTTTTCAGATTTTCTGATCTTTGATCAAAAAAATCACTTTAGGAAACCTCCTCTTTCTGACGCACACCTCTGAACCCACACAGACCTGGACCTCACACATGCGTGTTCCTATTACCAACAAATACATCCACTCACAAAAGAAGATAGTGCAGATACAGATAGACAGTACATCAATAACATTTGTATATTGCCGTATATTGCACTAGATTTTGATGTTCTGATGTCAACATGATTTATGACATTTCATTCAACAGCATCCTAAAAACAGAAAGGGAATTATACATGAACAAGAGAAGGACTGAAAACTCATCTCTAGTCACTGTGATTGAGTCCATGAGTCTCTGGTCGCTACAGTAACTGTGGACACACAAGGAGTTATGACTGCTGCGGTTTGTGGCTGTTGTGTTTTGTTGTGGGGTGTTGCTCTTTATGACCCTCTTGTTGCCCCGTAGAGCAGTAAAGGTTTTCATGTGTGCGCCACAAACTGTGCATTACTAGGCTCTATCTGCCCGATATACAAGGCTCATTTCATCTACTGAGTCACTGTTTTTGCTCACACTGAAACACACACACACGCGCACACACACAAACACACACACATACACACACACACACATATCCATACAAACACACACACCATCGTCACCATGGCTTACCTTGCTTTCGATTATAATTACATCCATTTATGCAGTGTTAACTTACAATCTGTTCTTTACACTTCCTTTTTAGTGTAATTAATTCACTGGCACTATAAAACCCACACAAGCACAGAATGTCTTCCAGACCTCTACCCTCCAAGACAGCTCTTGACTGACTCTTCTTACAGTAAGTCTAATCCCTGCACTGCACAGGAAGCAGTGAACACAATTGTAAGAATGACCGTAATGGCACTGATCTGACCAAACAAGACTAATATTCAGTCAATGTTTCCACTCCCTTCATAAAAATAAACAGATGTAAATCCACTGTAAAAGTCCAGACTGGTTTACAGTAATGAGCAGGATGCAAATGCGTTATTGGTGTTTTATCTTGATGTTTTATACGTGTGTGTGTGTTTGCTGATCCGCTTGCCCAGGTCTCTTGTGAGAAAAAAGAGAGAGAAAAAGACTGTAGTTGTCAACTGCCATGGATAAATAAAGACTAAATAAATCTTCTCATTGGGAAAAGAATCAATGGGGTTGGTTACCGTGGACACAGTTGGGCTAATGACTGTTGTGGGTTGAAGCTGGTGTCTTTGTCATGGGGGGTTATATTTCATGAGCCTGCTGTCATGATCAGTTGTCTAAAGGGTGCTGTAAACTCTTTCATATATACAGGACACAGAGCAGGCCACCACAGATCTGCACACATGACACAGACACAGTAGGCCCTAATACATGTGCCAATGTGATCAGAACAGTTTATCGTATCGTATTCGCGTGTAGGTGTGAACATTTTCAAGGGAAACGGCTCTTGTCGTTACGTGTTTACATGTGCAAAATGTGAAGCGTTTACATTGCCTCGGGCATGCGCAAAGACCACGGAGATGTGCTCCCACCTGGTTTGTTTACTAACAACATCAACGTGGATCCGCATCGTGCACAGGCAGTGTAGTGGCTTAAAGTTCCCTTCTTTCTATCAGCATATAGTTCTTAATGTTTTCTTTGAATAACCACTCCCAGATGGAAAGAAAACGAGTCTACGCGTGGATGTGTTTCAACAACGGTAGAAAACTGTGTTTGCTCCGTCTTTTACTGAACTCATAATTATTTGACAGTGGTATTAGTTACAGTTGAGACATTCGAAATAACTTGCATGCGCAGCAATCCTGAGACGTGATTTTTAGTTTGCACATGAATACTAACGTCTTCTTTGATCCCAGGAAATTTGAGCACACAACCCATCTCCCTTACGGAGATATTGGCGAAAGTTGTTTTACCTACTTCATTGCAAACGTCTAGTTTTGCAAACGTGTCTAGTTTTTGTGCAGTAGGGAGTAGAGTCTCAGGCCCAATCTCAATACTTCCCCTTACCCCTTATCTTTCCCCTTACCCTTGAAGTTGCGCGTTCATGTGAGAGCTAGTGGTGTCTCAATACCTAATTTGATCAAGATTAAGGGGTAAGATTAAGTGGTGTATGGCCCTCGTTTTTTAAGCTGATCGGAGAGCTACCTTGCTCCTCCAAGGGCTATCCCAGAGCACACAGCGAAACCAGCTCGGGAATTAAAAAAAAAAAATGGCTGCTTGAAGCGAGGAATATTTTACATGAATAAAGCTATCTACACAACTTTTTATATGTTTATAATGACTCGGTTTGATCTGAAATGTGCTACACGAACTATGCATAGTATTGTAGGTCTTAACTGAAGCTTTCAAACGGTAGTTACAATTAGCGCCTATGCCACCACTTCATTGGATTATATGGTAGCTTGCTAGGACTAGCCTGACTCCATGCATGTGTACAGATAACTTTATTATCCACGAATTACGTTTGATATCTGTGAATGACAGCACTTGCTTTGGAGACATCGATCCGTGCTTTACATGTACCGTCCACAAAACAATTACGACAGTCTAGTTTTGTGCTCTATACAGTCGTATATATATTTGCAACCATAATTGAAACTTTTTTTAAATCGCTAGTTTCATAGCTCATACAGTCACGCATGTCTACAGATAACTTATCCGCGAACTCTGTTTGATATCTGTGAATGACAGCACTTGTTTGAAGACATCGACCTGTGCTTTACATCTACCATCCTGTATTATCCAGCGACGCCAAGTGACGTACCCGAAACCGAGTGGCATCTCATTTCATAGGGGAAAGTTTTCAGCCCTTGGCCCTTACACTTGCAAGTGCTAGGGTTAAGACAAAGACAAGACAAAGCAAAAGGGGCAAGGGGAAGAATCGAGATTCAGCCTCAGTCTACTACACCATACATAGCATATCATTTTTGGAAGAAGCCTTAACGTCTCGAAGATGAAACTGCCTGGGTTATTTTGTTTCGTTAGGCTATTAGTTATATTTTAAAACAGCCAGTCATTGTAGCCTACCACTCGTGGAATAAGGAATTTCAAAGAGATGATGGAGTGATTTGACTCAGAAGTGACATTGGCCATTGGCAGCGCGAGATGTTCAGAACAAGTTAAACTTCTAGCTCAGTAACATCAACAGCTAAGAAAGAAGGTAAGAAAAATAGTCGGAAAACTTTGATTTGCAAGGGAAGCAGGCAAGTGTTGGGGTTGTTACAGTATATAGGCTAGCCTACAATGTGGTGAAATTTCGGAATTAATAGGCTCGAGTGGCGTTTCCTAAATATGCTTTCTTTCATTTTGCAAAAAAAAGTAGGCTATATTACCATATTAAAATGGTGTACCAAATTGCGTTTTATTACTGATAAAAAATTGTAGGCCTACTAGCCTATTGGATCAGTCTCCTTTCAAGAACAGGCAAGAACTTTCTAGCCTCTAACTTTCTAGCCTCCTGTCACTGTCTCCCCCCAGTCACGCACCGACTCCCACATGACACATTGGCCTGATTTGACACGCCCTTTTCTGAGCCGAACGATCGTGGTAAACCACCTCTCTCGAAAGGCTCAGACGATCGGCGGAAAAACAAACAGTGCACATCTAGACCCCTTATACATAAGGCAATTGTAACACGTTCGCGAGTTTCTATCGGTGCAGACGCGATGTAACAGCTTTACATTGACACATGTATAAGGGGCTAGTGTTTCATCATCTTTATGATGCATTCACACACACACACACATTTAAATTCTTTGACTCACAACAGCACAAAAACATGGATTTAGCTTACCATAAATGACCACAAGCAGATACCATCAAATACAGTCACATTAACTCACAGACTCGCATATAGTACATAGCACACACACATACATATGCATCTTTATTGTGACGTTCTGGAAACAGCAGACAGGGCTGCCATCTCTACTGGTCCTAGTAAATAAATAAAAAAAAAAACTAAATCTGTGTTAGCATGTGTGCCCTGTTAGAGCCAAATTAACTCCTTGTTGGACTCTCCCCAGGCCGCCTCATGGGCTAACCTCTAATAAGCACTTAATTACATTATGACCCTTCACAGCACCTCCACATTACACCCAGATCTGTGCTGCTCCATTACCCCATTACCCCAGGGCGTCACCCGAGAGGCTGTGTTCCCCAGCCAGCCCCACCTACACCCAACTCCACCCTTGCTCCACAACAACTGGCACATCATGAACCATTACCGTACTCAAAAGCTGCCCACTTTCAGAGCTCAACAGACCATGTCTGAGTGAAGGGAAAGGTTTAAAAACTCAGTAGACTCGAAGACTCTAGAGCTAAATGTTGGGTATGTGGGTGTCAGTTCAGTTTTTGTTTTGTCTTCATTTTTGTCATGTTTCCATATGTGCTTCTGTCTTTGTGTGTGTGTGTGTGTGTGTGTGTGTGTGTGTGTGTGTGTGTGTGTGTGTGTGTGTGTGTGTGTGTGTGTGTGTGTGTGTGTGTGTGTGTGTGTGTGTGTGTGTGTGGCATAGGCTGTGTGAGTGTATGATGAGGGCAAAGGAGTCTAGGTTTGTGTCAGTGTGTGCTCAGCTAAGAGAAGATGGGCTTCTTCATCACAGTGACTGCAGCTGTGCAGGTATCTGATGAAAAGAAAGAAAGGGAAAAAACACACTCTCGGTGCTGAGGAGAAAAACAACCATCCATCCCTCAGATAGTGCTTGCCCCTCACGCTTATCACAGAGCGTCACTTGGTGGAGTGTGGTCCTGTACAGGGAGCCCAGGGAATATGTGTGATTGGCCTGTCAACTCAAGGGGGGAGAGGGGTGGCGGAGGGGTCAGGGGGGCCTGTCATAAACACTCTGAGGCAAGAGGTGTGGGGGAGGTGGGGGGTACGGGACGGGGTGGTCCAGCCCATCAAACCATCCCCCTTCTCTTCATCATTTAACCTCCCATACCCCATAAACAGACTTACAAATGAATCAGTTGGAGGGAGAGAGACAGAGAGAGAGAAAGAGAGAGGAATGACTGGTGTGAGCATACTATTTCTGACATGGTATTCACATAACAGGACTCCTCAGTCTAACACTAAACTGCTTTCTGTGGGTTACTTTAAAGTGATTCACAACAACAAATTAATTGTGATGAATTGGTTTGGTCTCAGATCAAGGTCTTCAAGTATGTCCACAGGGAATGGTGTATGGGCTGTTTAGCACAGATCCATCTGATTAAAAATGCCTGAAGTGCATCAAAAGCACGGAAAGCAGATGTCTGGGGATGGTGGTGTGGATTTCTCTCATTTCTCTCAGCATGGATACACTTACAGGACCTTAACAGACAACAGAGTTGGAATGAATCACCATGCTCTTTTCCCTGCATGCCCCTAAACAGAGCTGTTCATCTGACAAACTGATACAGAAATAAACATTTTCTGTGTGGGCTGTTGAAATACATTTTCACATCCACCTCCGCCAGTTCATCAAACTCCACTGACTACATTAAGTTACATAATTTGTGACATGTTGCAATCTTTTAATCATCCCCGGTGCACAACCTAAATTAATTTCGACGGGATTATTTCGGAATTTTCAAACTTCTGAGCTGGCCGTGCCGGCATTCATTCCTCAGATCAGGAGCATTTGTGTCAGGGGTGCCTAAACCTGGACCTCTGGACCAGGTCCAGCTGATCTGCGGCTGATTAGGGCTTCAGCCGCTGCACGCCCCTCATGCTTTTCCTGCATCCTTCACACCGACGTGATGTCAACACCCCCTGCAATAGATTATAGGGCTGCATTAGTGTGCGAGTGCATTAAATTGATGGATACCAAACTACCAAACCACACCACCCTGTTTCCCCAGCACTGCAGAGGCAACGCAAGTGGGCTTTTCCTTGAAAAATACTGCTCAATAAGTTTCACCTGTTGATGGATTAGGGATGCTGGTAAACACTACAGGCTATAGATGCATTTTGCCTCACCATGCCACATCCCTATTAGATGTTCTAGCAGCTATTTGGCTGGCTGAGGAAATGTACTATTTATGGAGGGAAGTGCAATGAAGTGGAGTTTACAAAGAGGAGAGAGCTGTATCTAAGATTAACGTGCTGCAATTGTTTCACAAAATCAATTTTTTTTCATTTATCTCAGCGCTGTAAGTCTCCACACCCACATGTTTCTTATGATTACCATCTGTGTTGATCAATATGAAATAAGGAATTTTAAATTAAAAAGTAGACATGGAAGGGACGGAAGGGGAGGGGGAGGGCAGCAACAGATAAATCCCAGGGCTGGATTGCTTTTTTAATTTTTACTCAAAGTTCCTCTGCTCTTGGTAAACACATGTATATTTCTCCTTGACACCATAATTGTTTTTCAAGAGGCCGGCGGGCAATTTCATGCTGCCATGCAAACACCACTAATCTTTTCCTCTTTTTTTCTTGTTGTTTACCTTGAAATGGAAAGATTCATCCTCCTCCCCCTTCACTGCAAACTTAAATTCCAGATCTTTGTCATAGGGGGTGGCAGGGTCACAGTCTCTAATAGCTGGATCTTTCACTCTCAAGATAAAGTGTAGGATCACATTTGGCCAGGGTAATCTTGATTAACCAAGATCTGTACATTGGGTGTAGGAGACAGGAGGAAACAGCTACAGTAAAATTCTCCTGTGGTGTCCAACTGCTGTAATTTGTTTTGGGTTTGTTCAGGTACTATGTGAAATAACTGGTAAAGCGTGAGGGCCTGTGGTAGGTGTGTGCTCTTATCACACTAGTGTGTCTCAGAAAGGATTTGAAGCATGGTGGGTGTTTGGAACCACAGAAAGCCTCTGTAAACCTGGGCCCTTAGATTGACTTTTCCCTGTGTTGCACACAAAAAGGCTTGTCATAAGCGACTCATTCCACATGTGTAATCACCATGCTTTGATGTTTGTGTATGTGATTATGTGTGTGTATGCATAGGAATTTGAGTGTGTTTGTGTGTGTATGTTTGTGTGTGTGTTCATGCACACATGTGTGTGTATTATTGCATGCACATGCTTGTGAGTGTAAGTTTATGAGATTTTGAGGGTTCTTCGGGGCAGTATAATCGCCACAGGACAATGCTCGATTCGATTTTTCTTCAGGTCAGAGGTGATTCACATACCACTGGCTGCCATGAACTCTCAACAAAAGGGACCACCTCTCTTTTTTCTGAGGGTTTTTCTCTTTGAACTTTTCATTGTGACCTCTTTCGAGAAATCTTCTTACTTATGTTATATAAAGAACAGAAGGGCCAAGTAAGCTCAAGGAATGCAGAGGTCCTGGTTGAGAATGAACCTGAAATATGGACCAAGCGCTGCACATCGTTTTAACATGTTGGGTTTCCGCTGAACCAATGCATACAATTACTTATACTCGGATCTTTAGATCGCAGAGAATTTGAACACAGCTAAGCAGGTGTTAAACTAGAATTTGTTATGTGTGTGTGTGTGTGTGTGTGTGTGTGTGTGTGTGTGTGTGGAGGGAACCCAGGGTTGCCATAGGTGCACATGCAGTAGCACAGACATTAATGATAGATAGGAAATGATCAAACAAGCTTGCATGATCTAGCCATGGTGTAATTTTTGAGGGAACCCATTGACAGTACGAAGGGAAACCACATGACACTTCTGATAACGTGTTTTAGTTATTGCTTGAGACCAAGAACTGGTATATACAGTACATTGTCGAAGATGGATAGTGAGGCTGAGCATCCCCAAATGACCTTGAAGAGTGAATGTGCTGAGGCAAGCCCGATTAGCCCTTTACTGCTAAAGTTTTGAAGGACATTCCTATCTTAGACGTCACTGCTGTGTTTAGGTATTGTCAAGCTTTCTAATCAGGACTGTGTAGGCTACTGCATGCTCTAATACATGGTGATAAGTTGGAGATATTGCTCTGTATCTATTGGTCTGTAAACCAACACATTGCACATGACCTTCACCAGGCATAGCCCCAGGAAGTAAATAGAAAAACCTAATAACTGGTGGGGTCAGATGAGCCGTGGCTTCCTCTTTCACTGCCTGACCTACTGATACACACTGCTGATCACAACCCCCCTGTAACTCTAAATCACTCTGAGTTTTAATGCAGAAGCTCAAGGAGCAAGAGTGGATCTTCCTGACCTGAGAACAGAAGACCCCATTACCCCTCTTGTACCTCGGTGTTAGTTTGCTGGAGGTGCACTCAGAGGCAGCACTCCATTAGTTCCAGGAAATGTCTTTTCCCCAGGTGCTGTTCCCAGCGTCCTCAGTGTGGCATCACTTACTACTGACAAACAGGCCTGAAATGATCATTCCCCCACGCTTCATCTTTTCTATTGGATTTGTACGCCTCCTGGAGTTCTGTACTGAGGGATATGTCAATGAAACCTGCACCAGACATTCTGGTTTGGGCTCCTTTCATTTGAACTAAACATACCCTTTATTTATGTTTACCCTTTTGTTAGAATGTTAGAACGGATCAAATTTGGCAACTCTTCATGCAAATAAAGACAAAAGTGTATGATATTGCCATGATTGTCTCCATCAATAAGATGTTTAGTGAAATTAATGGTGAAAAAGAAAATACACACAGCTGTACACACCATGATGAAAATGAATAGAACAATAATATGACTAAGAGAACCCAACACAGGTCCACAATCACAACCCGACTTGTACCTCTCCTCTCCACAGAGCTCTCACACTGGCTGAGTTACTGTACAGGTCTGTGCAATGTACTCACAAGGGGGTAGAAAGGTCAAACCAATTACACATCTTTGCCCTTTTTAGCAGGAAAGGAAGACACAGATCTGCCCCCATTCCTTATTTATTTCCCCTGGGAGGGTTCAATTTGAGCTCTCTGTTCAATTAGCCTGCCATTCCTCTGTATGGGCCGTCCACACCAGAACAGAAGCAACACAACAGCAGCTGGTAGCAGTGAACACTCAGGTCATGATAAGCCTCTGGGACTGCCCTGACTGTGAACAGACCTCAAAACACACTGAATATGACCCCTCATGAAGCCATTTCCATGCCTGGGGACTATCAGAGTGTGCTCTCAGAATCCCAGGGGTTTGGGCATATGCTCGCACTGTCTGTGTGTGCACTCGGGCCGCCATATGTGTTGGTGGCATCGTTATCCTCCCTCTCCCTCTCTCTCCCTCACCCTTTTCGCTATTGTTTCTCTGAAGACACTTCTAGAGGACATGAGAGCATACTCATATCATTGTGCACTTTGTGTTTAACACTCATTTCAAATTGATTTATTTTACAGGGTCCACCCTCCCTGCTGAAGCTTTAATTGCCGCCACCACAAGGAAAGAAAACCATGTGTCACTGCTACCATATGTAAACTGCACTTACAAAATACATCAAGGCGTCTTCTAGGAACACAACACGCCTCTTGAGTCTGCCTGCAGTTGATCCTTTTCCTCCGAGATGAATGTGTTATTTTCTCTGTTGTTGTTTTCTTGTGTTCACAGATAAATATATCTCTGCCTCATGGCAGCAAAAAAGATGGCATCCATACTTAAGAGCATCCCTGTCGTCCTCCAGAGACAAAGAGAGAGATTGTGAGGAATATATTCCTAGTGTTTGTTTGCTGATGTAATAGATACACATCGAGCCGGCAGTGACTCACAGAGAAACACAAGGTTTCCTCTCACTGCATCAGCCCAATCATTGCTTGTGTATCACACCCAAACAGCCATTTAATTAAAAAGTGTGCAATCATCCAATAAAACTGATAATCTGACATCTTAACCACCTAAATTTGCTATCTGAAAGGGTTTTGAAGTGAGCTAATTCCCCCTTTTAAAAAAAGAGTCGAATGTGTTCTGTCACTCTCTGTGGGTTTGTGTGTGACGGTTAATGTGAATTTGTGTGTGTGTGTGTGTGTGTGTGTGTGTGTGTGTGTGTGTGTGTGTGTGTTTGAGGCAGGGTAGTGCAGCAAGCAGCAGATGGGTGTATAGGAGCGGTTCCCAGGTGCAGTGCTGTCATAGGCAGGGCTGTGATGTTTGAGGAGGTTAACCCTCTAATCTCGCCCACTCCCACCCCTCCCTCTACACTACTTCAATCACCGCCGCTGTTCCTGCTCTCACCACGGCAACATGGTTGCTGTGCTCTGGACACACAAGATGAAGGCGGGTTGGGCGATGGTGTGTGTGTGTGTGTATGTGTTTTAGGGGGGCTGCGGTGCTGTGTGGATGTGTGTGTGTGTGTGTGTGTGTGTGTTCTAGGAGAATATTTGCTCTGCTGTGCACAGGCAAGTTCATTAATCCCTCAAAGGAAGCCGCTTCATCCCTGATCTTCATGGAGCACAGCAGACTGTGTGCCGTGTGCAGCCGCAGTCACGTTAGAGCAGCTTTGGTGGAGATCTGGACAGGGAAAAAAGGTGCATTCTGACACATACCTACATTTGACCGTTAAGTATAGAACTGTGACAGGTGGTGTCAGTATTACAGTAACAAATGGAGGCTCAATGCCCTGCAGTGTATTCGTCAGCCGATACATCAGAGGGTCATGACATAGACAGTTTGTGGCTGTAACACAACTGATTATAATACAAAATGGCAAATAGAAGGAAAGCACTTTGTTTGTTTTGTTTGTATTTTGGCTTCTTGTTATTGTTTTGCTCAAAGACGACCTCATGAACAACAGCACAACATTAAGTCAAAATAAGCTGCTTAATTTTCAACGTCATAATCAATCAATCTCATAACTCTTATTGAAATGTGGTCTACCAGTTTTATGTGGGTTTTTAAAATAGTTTTATTTGAGAGTGCACTCAGAATGATTACACTGCTAAACAAATTGGAAACATGTGTATCACAGCGAAGGGGAAATAAACAGGAAAGATTGTGAATGTTTTCAGAGATCAATTAAGCCAGCCAGAGTTATTGTGGAGTTTGGGGAGGAGTACTGAGGGAGTGAATAAGTTAGTGAGTGAGTGAGTGAATAAATTAAAGAGTATTAAAAATACTGAATAAATAAATAAGTGAATCCATGACTGACTGGACATAGGGGATTGACAGCGCAGGTAGATGAATAAAAACATGAGTGAAAAATACAGATGGGTGGTTGTGGCTAATTAAAATGTAAATATAAGTCGGCCAGTGTTTGTTTCCCTTCCGTGCCATATTGAAGCCCTGTGGAGCCAGTAAGGCACAGCAGTGCTGTCTGTTTGACTGAGCAAACTTGAGATTGCAAGAACTGAAGCTGAAATAACTAAGGCTGTGGCCAGGTTTGCTCTCAGTGGAGTTTAATTGGGTTTGTGTTCCTGCATCATAATGGTTTCCTGCGCTCTCCCTGCCGGTGGAGCTGATCCCTTCATTTCCCAGGATGCTTTGTGGGCTGGGTCCCGAGTGAGCCTCCTGCCTCAGACCAGCAGCAGAATATTCATGCAGCTGGGAGGTTGGGGGGAGAAGGCCATGTTGGAGTGGGCTGAGAGACCCCTTAGCCTGGGGGACATGCCAGGAGACCACTGAGCAGGGCTCCAACACACCAACACACAGCACACAGACTTACAGTCCCCTACAGCAATTTATTGCAGAAGAAATGTCTTTTATATTTTGAATCAAATGTTTATCAAGATAATTCTTTTTCACAATGACATTTCACATGTTGATGTGTTCTTCTAAAGGAGCAGGTTCAGGAGCGATGCTAGACTAGTTTTCTTCAGTTCTGCAGCGAGTCCCTTTAGTAGAGTTGGTCTCATTGGCGCCAGAGACCTTGAAAGAGTTAGTGCTGTCCTTTTCCCGGCTCCAGCTGGTCTGAAAATACACCTTAACAAAAGCATTGCATTCTTGACAAGCACAACACAGGAAAATATTTTGAACAACCAACACTCTTCTCGAATGTGTCAATGTGAGATCCAGGGAAAGTACGATTCTGTGTCTGACTGCTCCTTCCATCATTCACTCAGGCCTGAGGATTGCATACTGTTACAATATGTGACATAGCAATTTATATTTACATTTCACTTTTGATTCAAGTTTTGCAGTGTGATCTCTATCTGATCAATTAAACATTTTGATTTTGTGGCCAGTTAGTGTGCTAGCTTGCTTGGTAAACAATCCATTTAATCAATTACAGTAATTAGCTTTGAGTTAAATACATATCTAGAGCACTTGCTATGGAATTTCATTTACACAAAAACAAAATATCAAGTGCTCGGTTGTGCACAGGGTCAAAGGGTTAAGGTGTTTTCCTCCCTACATTGTCTACTTGTAATGTTGTACCTTGCTGCCCTCTCAAATTTGTTTTTTAAACTCAGTGTCACATCTTGATGAGAGGATTACAGACAGGAGTGACCCAGGGGTATTCCCTAAGCCTCTTAAATCTGACAGACTATATGCTCTCATTAGATAAGCAAATGTGAGTTTGAATGCATAATTCACATGGGCTGAGGAATCAGAGGGTGGTTTAGGAGCGCTTCTGTCAAGCACTGTGTAAGAGGGAGAGGAAATCTGGATCCAGAGGCCTACTTGGATTGGTGATAAAGAAATACAGCTTAGAAGTTGCAAAACAGAGGATGTAGGTGGTGTGGGGATTGAGCTGGAGCGGCAGCACTTGAAGATTCAAAAGCGCTTTCTCTGCCATCTCTCTCTCTCTCTCTCTCTCTCGCCTTCTCTCTTAAGCCTCGACGATGCAAATGCACCGAGTGGATCTGGTGTCTGTAGCGAGGAAAGGATTGCTGAGGCGTGGTGCTCCACTCTCTGAGACAGATAATTGAGACTTTAGCATCTGCTTCTCCCCAATACAGAGAGAAAAGAGAGCAAAGGGAACAAGAGAGACATTTCATAGAGCAGACATCATCTGCGCTCACAGACTGGACAGTAAAAAAGGCCATTTTGAAAAGGAGCTTCAAATCATTTTGATGTAATGTATGTTACTGGAACACATGTGCATCTCTTACATGGCAGCACTAATCCAGCCATGCAAATCCATGTAGAAAGTGCTCCTTTTGTGTGTAATCCCAGCAGAGTTTTCATGGGATTAAAACAAAGGGAAAGCAAAGCTGCATGTATACTATATAGAGTCAACCCAGCAGCAGTCTTAAAAAGGCAAACACAATCCATACTCGCACCAAAAAACACTATGAGTGGTAGGTGGAGCTTTTGCAGTCCTCTATTATTGAAAAGTATCATCAGTCTTCAAATGGAAATTGTATTGTGCATGCTGTTGATACTGTGATTAAAATTCAGTCAGCTCTTATCATCATGCTTTTATTTCCCCTGAGTAATAAGGGAAGTTGGATTGCATTTCATTTCAAAGCACTTCTTTTCATACTGTAAACACAACCCACAACGTATAGCCAAGATTGAGGCTTTATCATGCCAAAATAAATATGTGCAAGCCATCAAAGATGCTGATTTGCATAGTTTCATAAATAACGTTTAAAAGAGGAAGTATGGCGTCTGTATTATAGCAGTAAACTCCAGATACCACACCAGGAAAACAGGAAAATTAAGCAGAAAAATGGATCATCCATATTTGAAGATCCAGGGACCTCCCCTGTATTCATCCCCATTTGCCCGAATGATGACCTTTCACTCAAATTCTCACCTTTAACCCCACCCCACTAATGCAAGGTGACTAGTTTACACAATCCTGAATACACATTGCTAAGTCCCATCGACATTCCATTATGTGTGACTGAACATCCCTCTATCTCTCTCCCCCCGCTCTTTCACTCTCTTTCTCTGTCTCTCTGTAGGTTTCCTCTCTCCATTACACATTCTATTTCTATCTCTCTCTCTCTTTGTCTCTCTCTTCCTCTCTTTGGCACATTCTATAACCTTTCATTGGGCACTTGATTTTCTGCATATATAATTTAGTGATCTTCTCCTCCCATTACACATTCTCCCAGTCACTTTATTTTTGGTGTGATTTTGTGTATTTCTTTGTTCACAAAGTCAGCTAATCATTTTTGCTTCTGAGTTAAGACCAGTTTTGTTTACTCGGCCCCAAAATGGACAAACTAGGGTTAGTATGGCTCTTCTGGGCTAGTTATAATGAAATAACATTGTTATAATAATTTATATGAGTTCTGATATTAATATGAACTTTCAGAAATTATTTTTTGCGTGATGCTATTGATAAAGTGATTATGTATAAGCAACTACACAAATATTTCCTTCTTCTCAATATTCCCAACGTTTTACCTATTTCACCATACAAAGTTTGCACACTATGTCATACCTCCTAGGAGAGGAAGAAGCCCATGAAGAGTGATTTGGAAGTTGCATATGAAGCAGTCGGTCAGACAAAGATAAGACAGAAGCCTCCTGCGCACCCTGAATTATGCATTATATATTTATCAACACTCTCGGCAGATTTGTTTTGACTTTTAGCAAGAGCATTTCTATACCATAATGTTGGGGGTAATTACAAGGCTGGTTTGAACTGTGAAGCTTTGCAGAGATAATCTTCTGCTGTACTCTGGGAAAAGGAAAGGGGAATTTATATTCTGAAGGCAGGAGCATGTGTGTGTATGTGTGTGCGTGTGCCTTTGTGTGTAAGTGTGTGTATGCGTGTGCATGCTATGCAGAACTCCCATTGACTTCGATTTGCTTGCACACACAACCAAGACTATATTAAATGACCTTGCATAAGCTACATTAACATTTATTTATTTCCAACAAAGGAGCGGACAGGGATCTGCAAATCTTGACATCATACCAATTACAGCATTTGCAGAGATAACAAACAAGGTTTCATTTTGGGACCATGACAACATGCTTCCCACTCTGCGTGCTGCTTATGCTTGTTGCTAGAGTCAGGTGACATACTGACACAGGAAAATATGGGATATCTCATTATACCATTATCCACGTACACGTAAATCCATGCACTCCAGGAAAGACAGTACATACTTTAACTGACAGAAGTGTTTGTAATATGATTAGTAATCTTAAAAGGGATTCCCAAATGAGAGCTACAGTACCTCTGTCCTCTGAGAGATACCTCTCATAACTATTCCTGCAATGTTCCTTCATAACTTCGAGGCAGAGTGTTGTGAGATGCCATAAAACCAGAAACAAGATCAAATCTAACATAATTAGAAAAAAATCTACATATCCTATTGCTTCACTAAGTAGGAAAGGAAAGAGAGCAACCATGAAAGCTTGTAGACGGCTGTGAATGCTCTGCATTGTTACAGCATCATTTTCCTCTTTGACATGACTAGTGACTCCATGACTGGTGCCTCTTGTTAGTGCTAATGTTGTTAAAGCAGGAGCTGCAAAAGTACCAGGCCAACACTGGTATGTCTAAACACATGCTGGATCAAAAGGCTCAGGCCAACAGCCTCTTGCTCCACCTGACCGGAATCCAATTAAACCTTTATGGTTTCTTCAAGGCGTGGGGGGTTGAGAGATTCTGAGGAATGATGAGGGACAAAGAGGGGGGGACTTGTGCATGCCAACACAGAGAGAGACATAAGGACCTTGTGCCAGTCATTTATGTAGCCTGCCGGGAAAATATTTTAAATGAATAGATTTGGGCAGAGATTCACACATAGCGTGACGAGCTTCCTTCGCCATTCCAACAGTTTGCATGTATTGGTTTGCAAGTTTTATTTCAAAACAGCCTATGGTTTATCAGCGTTGGTCATCTATCCTGCTCCCGATGTGTACTTGATATCTAGCCTACTAGTTTTTAAAAATCTGCAAACGGCAAATATGTCCAGCCGGCAATGTCGTATGTATCCACCTGCAATTCGGACGTCGGTCCGAGTCCCAGAGGTTCTGTACACAAGCAGAATCAAGGAGTGACACACCGATTGCCATACGAGATTGGTGACGTCACAGATTTGGAAAGGCACGCGTCCCAGTCAGACTAGAGCGCCTTTCTACCTCTAGATCACTGTGTTAACGGAGCGCAAGCAGTCAGGAAAAGTGGATAATGCCAGCGCAGTCGAGTAAAATGTGGCTTTTGTGGATGTGCATCACAGGTCACTAAAGGGAAATTAACGATAATCAACGGATCTATGTGGGTGACCTAAGCTATTACATTGTGCGAAATGCTCGCATACACAGTAAATCGAAATTTCTTTGGATTTTTCTGATTGGAACTTTGGTGTGGACATTCATTCAGCTGGTGAGTAGGCTAAACTGCATGGCAAAACATGAAACAAACGAGAATACTTTTAATGCTATCTTTAGGAGAGACGCTACAGACAGCTGGAGTTTTATAGCAGTCTGACTAGACCACCAGCAGCCTCACGCTCGCAACATCAACACAAACTGAACAATGACATCTATCCTTCTAGCAGCCGACGCTCCTGCAAGCAGTAGTAGCCTATCAGTTCCCAAAAACGTTTTTTTTTTTTTTTTTTTTGACTCATACAGCAGGTCGAATTGTTTGACTTAAAGCTACACATTGCTTAGCTATAGCCTAAATGCAAAAAAGCCCTACAAATTTAAGTCAATGTAATGTCCATGCCCGTTTCTCGGAAGCAAGGAAGAAGTGAACTGCGCTCCGGAGAAAGCATTTCTAGTCAAGGCAACAGTAGTGAGAGAGCGCCATCAATCGCCGCTCGTCGGCTGTGGTAGCCTACCTTAGCCAATGCTTTCGGACGAAGTGGCAGCACTGCCTTTCGCAACGGCAACCCCTGCAAACAGCCTACTGGACCGGTAGACGGATTTTGCCTAGGCATTTAAAAGGAAGAATTAAAGGGATGGACAAAAAACTGATTTGAAATCCACTGTGTTAATCAATAGTTGCGAGACTCTTTATTAATACTGTTTATTAAATATAAATAGCCTAGGCATTATAGATTAGAAAAGAAGGTTGCACCAAAATATTTCCACATAGCTTACGTGTATTAAGCTACAGCGGAAAGTGTAAAACCGCTTGCTAAGTTGTTTATCAGTTGGCCTAAATAACTTTTAACTTTGAATGTGCATAAAATGTCCCATGCACAACTGGTTTCAAAGAAACCAGATGTGTGGGAGAATCCTTCCATGCGTAAGATGGCCATATATAAAACAAATAGGCTACATCAAGACATAAACCAAACTTATCGTTAATTAAGTCATAGCCTACAATTTACTATATTATTGAAATAATATTTCATGTGGGGACACTATTGACAGAAACAGGACTTTTTATTAGGATCTAAGACGGTTGATCAACGGTTGTTACACGTTCATGCCAGCCGTAAGTAGATCCGGACGAGCGGAAAGATACTGTGCAGGCGCGTGAGAAAGAGCAGGGGGAAAGAAGGCACTTAGCGCCAGAGAGCGCTGGGAACGACTGAGCTGAGGAGTACGTCGATACCATGCAGAAAATCGGATTTTATAAACCACATGAAAAACCTCCGTATCAAAGTCGTTAATGAGGGAATAGGTATGTACATTGGGGTGTTTTGTTGCACGTAAAATAGTCTTTATGATTTACCAGTCTCCGTTGGCATTTTCTATGCGATAAAGTTAAGCTTTCTCAAAGTAGGTAGCCTGCGGGTAGTCTTTTGTAGTTACAAATCGTAGTCCGTGTGATTTGACTTCGGGGCTCGAGGAAACTTTATTTTAGAGTAGAAAAAGACCACATACAGCCAACAAGTTGTCGTATGTTTAATGTATCCGTGTCAGCGTTTCAGTTTTCTAGGACTGGTCGTAGCTCTGTTGTTGTAGCAGCCTATAAACAATCTAACATTATACATCTGGCTAGCGCACGACTGAAGTGAATTCAATGGTGCGGGTGCAGGTGGGGGATGGTGTGTGAATTTTAACAGAGAAAATCTTTAGTTATTTGTTAAGTATATTCGTTTGAGTGGTTGATCTTAACGTATGTCTGGAATTGTAAACGGAGACAACCGAAAATATAGCATTGATTTGTGGTTATTGTCGTGTTAAAGTTAATTTCTTAGGGCACAATTGCATACCTTCCTTCTCTTTAAGGATTGCTTTGTGACTGCTTTTTCATCTAAATCTGTTGAAGTATAATGCACCCACCGATTAAAAATAAATAAAAAAATCTGTATCCAACACTACAACCCATGCGCATTATTTAACTATCGATATGATTGAATCTCAAACTTAACCTGCAGTCAAGAGAGCACGTATACTCTAGTTTAGCTGGCTAGCTAACTAACGCTAACTATTTTTTACTACAATACTAATGCATATCGTGTAGTATATTTCGGCAGCAAATTAAGAAGCCGGGAAAACCCTACACTTCTGTTGCAATACTATAAGGTGAAATGCATAGACTTTTGTCGTTATCTATGAAAGGCCACCACTTTTGCCTTCCATTCCATTCTGCAACGGGTGTGCTCCAAAGTTATGTTTATTTTAACCCCGCCAAGCAGACAGTGGACATGCCAGCTCACAACTCCTGAGAGGGCCCCAGTGTCTGATATAGAACTGGCCCGTAGATTCGTATCACTGGAGATAGTTTTTGAAACGTAAGAATGAGCAGGGTATTTTTACATGCTGGCAGGCCAGTTGCTATCCGCCGTAGTCTCTCAAAGTATTTCACTGCATTTATCAAAGCTTTGCCGTTAATGGGAGGCTTGTAACCCAAGCTCTGAATATTTCAGCTTAACAGATTGCTGCGCCGATCTCAGAATCGCAAAGACACACGAAATGTACAATGATACGTGTAATTAATGCATATTTTACCCTACTTTGATATATAATGGGTTTGATAGATATTGCACGATCTATTGAAAGGTTAGTATGTGTATGCACTGAAATCCGATGCATTTGGTTTGTCAATGCACCGACGTCAGCTCATGCTGAGGAAAAGCTATGCATAAGCAGGGTTTTCGGTGAGGTAGACATGGAAAGCGAATATCTCCGTCTACTTTTGTTTTTATTCTTGAAAAGTCTGGCTGCGTATTCCCTGATCTGCGTAAGTCACAGAAGCCGTTATAGCGCTTAACCGTGAGCTTGAGATTGCAACGGAGCGATTCACATATCAGTTTAACTGCTAGAGAAATTACGTGGGGGGAAAAAAAACCTGACTGTGTTGTGTGTCTTTACACTAGGTAGCAATTTTGATTTCTTAGAATGTATAAATAGGGTTGGTTTAAAAATAAAGTCTATCTGTCTTTGCTCTGATGGGCTGATTTAGGCTACCACTATAGCCTACCTGATTTGTGTTATCAGTGCAGTTTACAAAAAATGTAATATGAATTGTTTGTAACATTGTAGTTGACATTAATAATTTACTAATTTATTAATTCAAATTGTACTACTTTACTTGCATTTGACAGTTTAAACTGTAACTCATCAGAGATTGCAGGAAAGCCAGAGAGATCCTAATGTTCCCCCCCCTATCTTTTGTTTGTAGGTGGTTTGGTGAAGAACACTCAGCCATCATGGGGATTCACTTGACTTCAGTACTTTCAGTGCTCTTGCAGCTCTTCTGTGGCTGCATAGCAAACCAAAGGCTGGGAGAGACAGCATTGCCTGTACAGTTCACCCACTCTGTTTACAATGCCACCATATACGAGAACTCAGCTGCTAAGACATATTTAGAAAGTCCAGTAAAAATGGGCATTTATGTCACAGACCCAAGATGGGAAATACGGTACAAGATTGTGTCAGGAGACAACGAGAACCTGTTCAAAGCTGAGGATTACATGTTAGGGGACTTCAGTTTCCTGCGAATAAGGACCAAAGGTGGGAGCAGCGCCATTCTCAACCGGGAGGTTAGAGACCACTATGTGCTCACCATCAAGGCTGTGGAGAAGAATACCAATGCTGAGGCACGCACCAGAGTCCAAGTTACGGTGCTGGACACCAATGACTTGAGGCCTCTCTTCTCACCCACCTCCTACAGCATCTCCCTACCAGAGAACACCGCCATCAGGACCAGTGTGGCCAAGGTCACCGCCACTGATGCTGACATCGGGACTAATGGCGAGTACTACTTCAGCTTCAGGGAGTGGACTGATATGTTCGCTGTACACCCCACCAGTGGGGTTGTGACACTCACTGGAAAGCTGGATTATTCTGAAACCAAGTTGTATGAACTGGAGATCCTGGCGGTGGACCGGGGCATGAAGCTGTATGGGAGCAGTGGCTTCAGTAGCATGGCTAAGTTGATGATAAGAGTAGAGCAGGCCAATGAGCATGCCCCAGTCATCACAGCTGTCACCTTGGCCCCCTCAGGCACAGACAAAGACCCTACTTATGCCATAGTCACAGTGGAGGATGGAGATCAGGGTGCCAATGGGGAGATTGCATCACTCAGTGTTGTTGCCGGGGATCCCCTCCAGCAGTTCAAGGCCATGCGGACTAGTCCTGGGAGCAAGGAATACAAAATCAAAGCAGTTAAGGACGTAGACTGGGACAGTCAGCCGTTTGGATACAACCTCACTCTGCAAGCAAAGGACAAAGGAAATCCTCCCCAGTTTTCATCTGCTAAAGTTATTCATGTCACATCCCCACAGTTCAAAGTGGGACCCCCCAAATTCGAGAGGGCTGTTTACCGCGTCAACATCAGCGAATTTGCACCTCTCCACACACCAGTTGTTATGGTCACAGCTGTGCCAAAATATCCACATGTGAAATATGCATTCAGGCACAAGATAGAGAAAAATCTTTTTGCCATTAACCCAGAGTCTGGCCTTATCACAACTGCCGGACCCATCCGTGCTGATTATGCCTCCAAGTTTGAGCTTGAAGTTGTCACTAGCGATAAAAATGCAGCTACTAAGGTCATTGTTGATGTCACAGATGTCAACAACAATGCCCCGGAATTCCAGCAGACCTCATACAAGGCCGGCGTGGATGAGAACATGCCTGTAGGTACGAGTGTGCTGACCGTGAAGGCAACTGATTTGGACAGTGGTGAAAATGGGTATGTGACATACAGCATCGCTAATGCGAACCCTCAGCCTTTCATCATTGACTATTTTTCAGGGGTCATCAGCACCTCAGAACAACTTGATTATGAGCTTATGCCCCGGATTTACAATTTGAAGGTACGGGCCTCAGACTGGGGTACTCCTTTCCGCCGTGAGGTGGAGTCGTCGGTCACAATCACTTTGAACAATCAAAATGACAACAAACCACTTTTTGAGAATGTTGACTGTGATGTTACTGTGCCAAGGGACCACGGTGTTGGTGAGCAGATAACAACAGTGTCTGCCATTGATGCTGATGAGCTGCAGCTTGTAAGGTACAGAATTAAAGCAGGTAACGACTTGGATCTCTTTGATTTGAACCCCAACTCCGGGGTCCTTTCCCTGAGACACCCTTTGACTGATGGTGAGGCAGCGAAAGTCTCCTTTCATAGGTTACTAATCATTGCTAGTGATGGAGAGCATGAAACACAGCCAGTGGCAATGAACATCACTGTCATAACTTCACACAAGCCAGTTCATGTCAAATGCATTGACACCGGTGTTGCCACAATGCTGGCTGAGAAGCTGCTTCAAGGAAGTAAAATCCATAGTCAGGTGGAAGTTGAAGAAAACTTTTTAGACACTCACTCAGTGAACCGCTTCGCTCCTCTGTTCACGGACCCTTTTCCCAGTGTAATTGAGATGAAAGAGGATCTGCCAGTTGGGGCT
This sequence comes from Sprattus sprattus, assembly GCF_963457725.1. Classification (NCBI taxonomy): domain Eukaryota; kingdom Metazoa; phylum Chordata; class Actinopteri; order Clupeiformes; family Clupeidae; genus Sprattus; species Sprattus sprattus. Next base: position 13,931,647 of record NC_137923.1, read on the forward strand.
AGGATTGTGCATCTCTCAGCATCAGATGCGGACAGCGGTTTCAATGGAAAACTAGTTTATGTCATCTCTGGGGGTGATTCTGAAAGCCGCTTTGTGGTAGAGATGGATACTGGTTGGCTCCAAGTGTATGCACCCCTAGACCGCGAGACTAATGATCACTACACTCTTAACATCACTGTGTACGACCTAGGGATACCTCAGAAGTCTTCATCACGCCTCTTAGATATTAAGATACTTGATGCTAATGATAATGTCCCACAGTTCCTTCAGGATAGTTACTTTGTAGAAATTAGTGAGAGTATAGCAGTAGGGACTGAAATCATTCAGGTGGAGGCAAAAGATAAGGACCTTGGAGATCATGGGGTGGTCAGGTACTCTATTTTGGCTGACACTAGTCAATTTGCTATCGATGAGGAGACTGGTGTTGTGAGTGTAAAGAAGCCTCTGGATCGTGAAGTAAACCCGAGTTTCACACTGCGCATCGCGGCACGCGACCAAGCCACTGCTGAACCACAACTTGTGTCAACCGTGTTGCTCAAAATTGTTCTGGAAGATGTCAATGACAACCCCCCAAAGTTCATCCCACCCAACTACCGGGTAAAGGTACGTGAGGATCTTCCCATTGGCACTGTGATTATGTGGCTGGAGGCCCATGACCCTGATGTCGGTCCTTCTAGCCAGGTACGATACAGTCTGGTGGACAATGGAGAAGGGAAATTTGAAGTTGACAAACTCAGCGGGGCTGTGCGCATTGTTCAGAACCTGGACTATGAGAAGAAGCAGGTATACAGCCTCACGGCAAGGGCCAAGGATAAAGGAAAGCCAATGTCCCTTTCTTCTACCTGCCATATTGAGGTTGAGGTGGTGGATGTGAATGAAAACCTGTACCGGCCTTGGTTCCCGTCGTTTGTGAATAAAGGATTTATCAAAGAAGATGCGCCGATCGGTACTTCAGTGATGAAAGTGTCTGCTCAGGATGAGGATAAAGGCATAGATGGCGAGGTGCGGTACTCCATAAGGGATGGCTCAGGCCTCGGGATATTCTCCATCGATGAAGAGACTGGTGAGTAAATGTTACTTTTTCCACTGGCTGTCTGAATAATCTAGTAAAAGTTGCAGTTTTGCATTATATCCTAAGCCTGCTCTTGTATTTTGCCAGCAAAATACAAAATGCTAGCTTCGCAGGCTGTGAAAATGGGGAGAATAATTGTGTGTTCTCGCAAACATTTAAGCCATGGAGTTTCAAAGAGACATGATCAGCTTCCTGACTCCCGGCTTTCTTTTTTTCTCTGAAAGGAGAAAAATGATGGTAGGAACAGATGGAGCAGCGGTCTCTTTAGACCTGCCGTAGCCATTCTGAACTAGTTGCCGGGGTATTTAGAGGATTGTAGCACAATTTTTCTCTTCTCCACAATTTCTCTCTCACCATTTTTATTCCTGAAAAACATTTGTCAGACCTCTATCTAAGTGGACTGGGTATGGTTACCTGTAATTGGAATTGTATATGTCAGAATTTAGGGCACAGACTGGTGTTTTTGTCAGTGAGGGTCCAAGGAAGTTATCGGAATCAAAATCACACTGCTCTCATTTCCTTGTCAAATGTCAAGAAACAACCCCATTCAGGCCGTACAAAGAATGTATTAATATTTCTCTCAGCTGCTGACAACTGCAGCAACACCTGTGTCTTGGGCTTTAAATAATCATTCTGCAATTCAAACAGTCTCTTTGTCACAGAAAGCTACTGGTTTTAAGTTAGGTCTAGTTCTTGCTGCACTTTTGAAATATGCATTGAATTACCATAATCCCAGTAGCTTAATGTCAGAATTTTCTCTCCTTTAAGTATATTTCTGCGCTCCAATATAGGCTCCTCTTTAATGTAAAAGTAAGCCTGTAAAAGTTCATACATAAAACATCAACCTTTCAGTGTATGTAGGCATAGTTTTCACATTCCTCAGTTTTTAAGAAAAGAAAAAAACTTTTTAAAGTAATTAAAGCCCTTCAAAGAGTTTTAGCATGACAGGATCATTGGAGACCTCAGTAATGTTAAATGAAATGCATGGAGAAATTAGATGGACAGAGACGGACGCTAGCTCTTCATTAACAAGAGTAAATTACCAGCGTCTGCTGTGAACCTTTGGGGAAATATCACTTTCTTTGCTGGTAAATTTAGCATGACAGGATGAGCCAGACTGGAGCTTCACCCCTTCAGGGCCATCTGTCAGCTATTGTTCTGGTCCAGTCTTATGGTGATGGTGTTGTGCTTTATTCACAAGATGGTTATTGATCATTTTCTCCTTGTTGTTCAAAGAGGTTGAAAAAATAAGCCTAAATGATGCTTGCAAGGGTACATTGTTGAGAACTGACGTGCAGCTTTTTTCTATCATTTATTCTTTCATCCAATTTGAAACTCAGCTGAGATTGGTTTAAACTTGGCTTGAGCCCCAATCCACCAAAGGGTGTCTGCTTTCTGAAAATGTACCCTTAGTTGGGCGAGTATTCTCACATGTCCACTCTGGAATGAGGTTAGCTAGTTTGTGTGGTGACATTGACTGCAATTCACAGAAAGGGCCTGTTACACGATACACCTAGAACTAAAGGACATTTGAGTGGCTTAGGTTTTTGGCTGGGACCACCCCTTATCCCCCCTGTCCCTTTCCTATGCCCCTCCCCCCACCCATCCCCCAGTTCCTTGTGAAAAGGATACAGGTCACCAGCAGCCCTGACCTGCTCTTCCGGGTCGGCCCTCCACCTCTGCGCCCTCCTCAAAGTGATTTATCTGTAATTGCAACGATAGGATTGCCTTGGTTTGAGCTGCCATTGTTAGGGATCACAGCCAGTGCCGGTAGCAAAGCAAATATGCCTGAGGGGAAGAGTGCTCTCTTGGGATGACATAGGTCTGGATGGGGGGTGGGTGGCAGGGGGCTGCCACATGTGGCTGAAAGATTACATTTCTAACAGATTAGTCTTACAGTGCTAGCCTGGGGGTTAGTTCTGTGATGTAGCTGTGGAGTCATTCCTTATTCCTTAACTACTGTGGGGTGGTGGTTGGGGTAGAAGATGCAGACTAACAAGAGCAGATAAACAAACAGATGTCCAGCAACAATATAGCAAGCGCTCCCCTAGACATTCAATACTGTCCAGACTGCCACACACACCTCCAACTTTAAAATTGTTTTATGAGAAGTGTACCCAAGGAAGACCCAACACATCTGTGGCTGGTTTACTTAACGGCTCTGGACTCCTGTGTTCTCCACGTGCAGTCTTTATTTATCCGTTTCATTCTCTTGTTCTGCAAGCCTCAGGGCTCAAGGAGTGGAGAAGGAAGGAATGTGTAAATGAAAAGTTCTCCAGAGCCTACTCTAAAAACCACCTCACCTCATATTTATGTGGGGAATAGCTATTTCCCCCGTTTTTTTACAGCTCCATCCCATCCTTATATTTAGGCCTTATTCCTGCTTAATGTATTTTAGTAAACAGAGGAAAGACGAAACTATATCCCATGTAACCTCGGGTTCCTCAGAGGCATGATTATGATTTAGCATGTTCTGGTCTCTGTGCACTCAAAAATGCAGTGGAAATAACATTAGTAATTTCTCAAATTTTGCCAAGATAAGCTTAGCAGAAAACCCTTTTTTTTAAACTTTGAAGCAGGTTATTTATTTTTTTGTTTTTGCTGTTCTTCACTTTTGGCACCCTCAGTGGCTGGCATGGTCTGTCAAGCTTATGGTTTGAAATCTAGTGAACCTCAGGCAGTTGTGTTTACCTCTGCAGATCACACAAATGTGTTTAAAGCTGGGGGATATGTGGAGCCCTGCTGAGATTTAGTGTGCACCCTGGGCTAATTTTGGCCCTGATGTGTGCACAGACAGACTGCAAAGGTAATTGAGTTAATGGCAGTGCCTGACACAAACAGGGGCCAGCAAGGTATGCCGCTAACTTGATTGATGTCGCCAGAGCCACGCATGGAATCCGCCTGCTTTATTTAATAAACCTCTGGTGAAAACAAGGAATAAATAGACGGGTCTCGAAATGGTGGGTGAACAAGCAAGCAGGGAGAGCTATTGCTGGGGGAGTCCAAGGAGAACTAGATTGCTCAGGGTTTAGAAAGGTCAGGCGAACAGCTTTGTCAAAGGTAAGGATGATTGACCCAAATAAGAGTGGCTGTCATCAAAATGCTGAGGAAAGCTGTTCTGTGTCGGTCTGCTGCTGCTGTGTCTACTCGTACATAATTGATAAGTTGTCTAGCATTACCACTGCAAGAAGGGGGGGGGGGGGGGGGGGGTAAAAAATAACCAAGATTGGGGGAAAACTCTTGACCGACATCAACATCTGGAGCTGCTTAGACAGGAGTAGGTTTGGGTGGAGGATGTTGTTAGTGTTTGGCTGTGCCCAATCTGTGGTGACGTGGGGGTAGCAGTTGCACCACAGGCAAAAGGCAGAATGAGAGAGTGCACCTTATTTTCAGTTTATTCATTAGGTCTTTATTTGCACGAACGGATTGACTGCTGACATTTGAGGTCAGGGCATTGTCTGATCTCCTATGTGTTCAATTAAGCATGCTTTTCCATTCCAACCCTCCTTTTGTTTTCTCAGAAAGCTGCCTTCTCTTCTTTTCCCTCAGAGGCCGAGATGTGCCTGTTTTTTTTCCCCTCTGTACTTGTTTGTCTTCCAAGAACTGTTAATTTTCTTCTTTTGCTTTGTTCAAACTCCTTAATGAAGTCAGCATGAAATTTCAAACCAAGTCAAACAAGCAAGATGCGATAAAGCAATGTGCACTCCTCTGGAGCACAGGCTGATAAGAGCATAAGGGGTGGGTGTGTGGGTCTAGCAAGAAGGGGTGGAGGGATGGAGTGGGTACGTGTGGGAAATAAAGCCTCCCTTTGACTTTTGCAATTGCTCAAAATGGCTTTGCCGTTTTAATGATGCTAATGAGAGGAACAGTGCGGCACATGATTTTGTTGTAACAGTCAAGAGACTATGCTTGGGTCTATGTGCAATTGCTTCTTCCTCAGTCCAAATTGCTCATTGGCTAACATATGCAGTGCCCTTTGCTTATTGGATAATGTGTGCATTGCCCTTTTGCTTCAACTTGTGTCAAAACAGCACAATGAAAGAAGGGCTTTGTGGAGCTGGATGAAATAGTTTGACATGTAATGACAAAACACTGCAAGTGTGCTTTTCCTCTTGGAAGAACACTCCACATCACACACCCACACTTCCACCCCACCGTCTCTACAGTCCTGTCACCCCATTGCCCTTCCTGGGCAAAGCGAGGTAGGCTGAGTCTCTCAGTGATGCCAGATAAGAGAGGCATGTGCTGAATGGTTTGTCTTTTCATGTTTGACTGCCTCCAGATCCCAGACTGTGAGAGGGAGGGGGTAAAAAGAGAAGGGGGAGAGAGAGCGAGAGAGAGAAAGAGCATGGAAGGTGGGAGGGTAAAGGGGGAAGGTAGGAGGTGGCTGTCTACCTTACGTTCCCATGAGATTGACTGAACGGAAGTGCCTAGTCTCAACTAAAATGTATTTTCTCTTTTTGATGGCCTTGAATGGTAAACATAATTTAGCGTTGAAAGTGTGACTTTTTTCTCCACTGTCTGAACAGACACACATGACTTCCAAATAATCTTTGCTTGAGGAACGTTGCCTGGACGACCAGACCAGGAATGTGAAGCAGCCCTGAAGTTGATTGTAGGGTGTTAAATGAAAGGCACACTTCCCCCCTGTTAAAAGTTTGTTGCTCTCTCAGCCCATTAAATCTTTTTTTGGGCCCTGTATACCTCGTGCAGATGCTTTAGCCTTGATTGCAAATTAACTCTTGTTATGTTAATGCTACCAGATCAGGTCCATGGTTCAGGCGAGGGAGAAAGAGCCCAAGTCTTCTGTGAGCAGCAACCATTGTCAAACGTTTGTGAGATTTGTGTAAGAAAATATCCAGACACCTTCTGTAATTTATTGATCTTTGATTTTTCTAAATGAATGAGGTGGTGTTATTAGGGCCAATGGTTTTCCGCGATAACGGAAAACGGACGGAATTCGCGGAATGGACCATTTGAAACGGAATTGCAACATTTCAAACGGAAACATAATTTTGTGCATGGAAATTGCCCAAAACCCCCTGTATTTTACCCTTTAAGACTGATTTTTTTTTAAATAAACACAACAACGATCGCAACGATGTACAAACATTAATTGAAAAACAAAAGCAGTCAGGAAATTTCACGTCTGTGCTGAATTCTGCTCCGGCCACGCCCCCCTTTTCAACAGTTGACACACACACACCTTGCTACAGCCACATTCAGTCACATTCATTTGCTCGTCTTCCCAATCGCATTTAAAACAAAAAATGTTCAGTTGATGGCTGGCAAACAACAATCTCAGAAGGGCACGTAGTATTCACTCATTTTAAGCCATCAATCTACCTCAGGGTGAACAAAATGAAACGGAGAAAAAAAACTGAAGTAACAACAAAAAAAGGAAAATGCATTATTTTGAAACGGAAAACCATTGGCCCTATGTTATGCCTCACATAAGACTAGGCTACATCAAATCGTTTGATTGTCTTATTTCTGGTAATGTTGGGGTGACATTGATAAAGGATAACGTTAACAGAGCTTGGCAGAACAAGCGCATGTGTTGAGGGGGCTCTGCATTTACATTGAAAGACCCACTCATGCGGAACTGTATGCATTGACTTTTTAAGTCTGTTCGACTGAACAGTGCAAGTCATTTTTTTGCCACAATAAGGGTCTTAGGATGCCCACAGTGAGTTGACAGCAACACCACTAAAAGCCCCTAACAATGAGTGATGAAGACAAATGTTCCCTGTTTTATTTATTTCTGCATTGTTGCCCTGTAACAAAAACAGGAATATCCCACCACATGTCTACTGAAATATCAACCAGCCAGCATTGTGGCACAACAGCACAACAGATTGGTCTGTGGGTACACCCAAGGGTGTCACTTGGGGCATGAGTATTGAGATGTGCTGTGGCTAGAGCATTTGCTGTAGTAGGTACACTTAGTTCAAGTAAGGCCTCCTACCACTTGGGCATATTCTGAGGTCCTTTGATTGAGGCAAAAATACACAGGAGAGAGGTTATAAATAGCAGGGGACGGAGAGGAGAAAAAACTGGGGCTCTCAAAATGTCAGTGGCTTGCCAGCTTTTGAACATATACTCGCTCCTTCATGTTATCCGGGTCCCTCTCTAGAAAGAGAGAGAAAGTGAGCGATAAAGGAAGAAGATAGAGAAAAAGACAGAAGTTGACTTTCAGGTCAAACTGTAATCGGCAAAGCCCTGACAATATCGGTGTGGTTATTTCAAGAGAAATGGAGAACTATTTTTCTATTCCTGAAAGTATTGCAGTAAAGGGCATAAAATGCGGTGTGTTGGGGGGTGTGAAAGGGGATGAGGGGTGGGGGGGGAGTATCAAGGAAACTGGGTTCTCCTCAACCCCCCCAAAGGGCCAAAAGGTGGTAGGACTTAAATAATAATGTGATATTAAAGCAGGCGGTTCATCCAGCAGCTTTGCTTCGAGGCCCCATACAAAAACAGTGGGATGCAATGACAATGGGAGCTGTCTGGGCATGTCCCAAAAGGCTCTCTGGACTGGAATTAACAGGCTAAAGTCAGAATATAGAGGCAGAGAGTGAGAGAGAGAAAAGAGAATCCCACCAGGCATGTTCTAATTGCATCACTCCCCTTCTTTCATTCAAGATTTTTTTCTTCTCTCCTCCCATTCCACACATTCAGTGGCTAGGGTTTGCTTTTCTCTGTCCATATGAACTCTAGCGATTTCTAGTCTCTACCATAAGTTGAAACATTAGTGTACAGTTGATAATGCGTTTTTACTAAATGGGGGGGCTGTTAGTCCTCCCCTACCCCTCCATATCGCTTTAAAGAAGATAAGATTAGGGTGATATATGGAGCAAGGCACAGTGCTCTACATTGTTAAGCTGGGGAAATGATTTTGTCTGTCTAAAGCACTGCTTTCCATGGGCCAGCTGTTGATATGGCTGCTTGTGCTAACAGTGGCTGCACACAACACATGCTGATACATGAGGTGGATATGGACTGCAGCTCAAACTGAGAGGCTTTCTCCCGATGCTAATCTCTCCGGGTGAGGATATCTGGGAGATAAGGTGGGGTGTGGTGGTGTGACTTGGCTGCCATTGTGTGACAGACATGCATATCAGAAGTCATACTCAGTCTGTTGGAGAGAAGTTGGTTTCCTCAGTTGAGTCTCAGGGTTTTTATCTTTCTCCCAACCCTTTTGTTTGAATACAGCTATATTGCCAAAAAAAGTTCCAGTTCAGATCATGATTCCTTCTATAGAGTCCAGTGTGCTCTTTAGAGTTGTTGCGTATGATCTTCCCTCAACTAGTAGGCTATGCTTCGTAATTTTACGAAGTAATGAAACATCACAAATCTTTTAGAGATGATTGGATATTGCTCTGCAGCCCCCCCCCTCCCCGACACACGCTGTGGCTGCACTTCAGTCTATTACATTTTTCAAAAGTTTCAGGCATTAATACTTATGTTGAAGATCAGGGTTACTTTTGAGCTTCTGAAAACTCTGGGAACTGAGGGAATGATATGATTTAAGTTGCGGGGGTATGGAGAGCTTAGCTTAGGACTGCCTTTAATACACCAGGCTCTCCACAGTGGAGGAATTTCAAATATTTTGCCAGGCTGTGGAAAAGAAAGGGGGAAAAGAGAGAGAGAGAGAGAGAGAGAGAGCTCACTGAGAGTTTATGTAAGCATGTGAGGCAGAAGGAGGCCTAAGAAGGTTGAGGAATGTAGAGAACGGGAGTACAGAATTAGCCAGCCTAGTTCAAAGAAAGCCTCTATTCCCCTGCAGACCCGGAGAACACAGGCCCAGCATTGCCACTGAAACCTGCTGCCCTCCAGCCCTTTCAAATGCTCACACTCTCTCCCTACACTTTGTGATCTCAGGTTGAATTAACTTAATCCTGCCAGAGTGTCTGCCTGCTGAGGTCAGATGGAAACGGCTAGAAAGAAAGTTTAGTCATGCTGAGTTGGAAGAAGACAGAAGACAGTATGAAACATAGATCAGTCTCTTTGGTGTTAATGCTTATTACAGACAAGCTATTTTTATTGCCAGAAAAATATGATATTGACTCAGTTTTGGAAACGGAGTTGCTGCCGTAGGAAAATGAGAACAGGGGGATAAACAGGATTTTGCGAATCGTAATCCTCTTTTGACAACCGGTAATCTTTTTGGCTTTCTAATTTGTTTCAATTGCCAGCTTTTAATATGCGTACAATATGCAGTCTCTCAAACTGAAGCTTTGCCATGGTGCTGCAACATCCCCCATGCATATTTGTGAGATGTGTGTGTGTGTGTTTGCGGGGGGGGGGAGTGGATGAGTGGAGTGAACGATACCTCAGGCACTATGTTTCTCACTTTATGTGTACAAATTGGAGTGTGTGCGCATGTTTTTTCTCTGTGTGCAGTTTTCCCTTCCTCTCACATTGTTTGGCCTAATACTAGCGTGCCATGGTTTGGCTACTCGGTAGGGAGCGGGTTGCCGTTAACTGCTGACATTGTCGGCCTCTGATCGCCCTCGCCCAGAAGATAGGCGTGCAGAGTCTTCCCTGCTGTGAGCTAAAATGGTGCCCTGGCACAGTTCCTCATGTAAGCTCCTGATGCACTCACCACTCTCATTATGGATGATGCGTTTGGGGCCCTCCCTCAATCCCTCATTTTTTTCTTCTCTTTCAATGCTGTTGGCCTCTTATTCTTTGCTCTTTCTCTTCCTCACTACCGACTCTCTCTGCCCCCTCACTCTGTCCCAGTCCTGCTCACATTCATTGTCTCTGTCCCTCTCATTCTATTATCCCTCTGTCTGTCTCTCCCACCATGCTGCATCTCTCACCTCTGTTTTCCTAGTCCCTCGCTCATGCTTCTCCCTCTTCCTATCTCCTTCCTACCACCTCGATTTCGTTGCGCTTGTGTAATGACAAATAAATACATTCTATTCGCTTCTATTCTTTCCCTACTTTTTTTACAAGTTGAAATGATGGTATCAATACAAACAGATTTTAAGCAGGCTATACCAATAAACACAGACAAGTACATGCATGAGAAGTCTGACGTGTCGTCTAGGTGCTGGCAGCTCCCAATGGAGTGGTGAATCTGGGGACGGGTGGCTGTGAAAAATCTAGCCTGGGGGTGAAAGATGAACAGACAAACCAAAGACAGTCAAAGGCAGACAGTCTTTTTGTCTTCTAACTCCCCAAGGGCAGGTTTTCTAGCTTCCTGCATCAGTGCTGTTTTACAGGTGTGGCCAAATACCTGGAGTGTCTTATGTACAGAGTGAATCACTGTGTACAGATAGGTGCTATACCATGCCAAATTCTGAACAAACAGGAAGACTGTGATTAATTCTTTTTATGAGGTGTTAGTCAGCAGTTTGTTCTTTTATTTATCGGTTTTTCAGTTGATGATTAAGAATTTAAACCTGAAAGATGTTATCTTCGGCAATCCCTCTATCGTCACACTTCTATTGAAATGTAAAGCATTTTGATTAGAAAGACAACTGAAGGGGAAATTCTGAGTTTACACCCAAAGTCAAGAGCTGCTTTCTACATTCTACAAAATAAAGGATTTAAATAAGAAGTGCAAAACAAAAATCTAGTTTTCAGTCGTATAACTCGTTTCAGACTAGGAGCTGACCAAACTAATTTCTGGTTAAAGGGAGTGACAAATGAGGACAGTTGTTATTTTATGGCTCAAAGGTAAAGATATGAAGTCGTTTTTGCCGTATCTGGGGAGTGAAGCAGTGAAGTGCTTTAGAGAGAGAGAGAGAGAGGTCTCATCTAGGCAACCCTAGTCAAAAGGACAGGCACTCAAGCATGGCTATAGGCTTGGCACAGGCCCTGTTTCTCTCTCTTTGCTCTTTGACCACTCTTTTTCTGTCATTCTCTCTCTCTATCCCCTCTTCTACCATCTCTTTATATTCTCCTTATACTCTGATTCACTCGTCACTCGTTCCCCCTCTCTATATTTCTGTATGTGACATTCTCGCTCACTGAATCTTTTGACTCTCCATCTACGCCATTCTTTTTCTAACATAGGATCTCCCACAGTCACATTCTCAAACCCCTGATCCAGTCCTCCTGCGCTCCTTCTCTCCCTCCCTTCATCCCTCCTTCTCTCTCTGCAGGGTCTGCCCTTTCCGCTCCTCTCTCACGCTGTCTCCCTTAGTGTGAAGCCCATTCCATCTCCTCTGCTCCCCTATGCAATCCCATCTGCCTGTCTTTCTCTCCCTTCCTCCAACTCTCCCTCTCTCTCTCTCTCTCTCTCTCTCTCTCTCTCTCTCTCTCTCTCTCTCTCTCTCTCTCTCTCTCTCTCTCTCTCTCTTTTTCATTTTCTGACTTTCTCATTCTCCTCACTTGCCCAAACGTTCATTTTGGTCCTCCCCCCAAATGAATGTGCCATGTAGACACACACTCACTCACACACTGCCACTCACATACTGCCTTACTGCTCTCCACAAGTTAGATCGGCACTCACATTTCTTATTTATGCAGCACATTTGCAATTCCCTGCTCTGCACTGCTCTCTCTAGAATCTCCCAGTGCAGCTTGAGCACAACTGCAGCCAGTCAATCCATGTGCACACTTTGCCTTGGACAAGCACATTTGGTGTTCTACCAACCTTCTTTGGGACTCCATGCACCACACACACACACACGCACGCACACACACACACACACACACACACACACATACATACACACACACACACACACTTCATTGTTGAGCAGATTTATAGCACTTAGCATCCTATATTGTGTTTTTGTGTTCCATTACTCATCTTAATCTCACGCATCTATGGACATGTAGGTCTTTTTTTTGTCACTCCAAATCTTTAACATCAAGAGGATCATGGCAAGATGTATGAGTTATTCTATACCCCTCCATCCCTTGCCTAGAGGAAATGTGGCTTAAGTAGGCTATCTGTTTTTCTAGGGCTCACCAGTCCACCTATTAAGAGCCTGGAGCTAGCTTCAGTTAACCATAATGATGACTAATGACTGAGGAAAGAAGTCAAATAAAACGAAGGAGCTGGGGAGAGGTAGTGGAGAGATGTGGAGAATGGTGTGGGCTGTGAAAGTGAGACATCACTGGCGGCTCTTTTTGGTGTGGTGTTCCCCTGAGGCCTGTTCCTGGCCCCTGAGTCTGTTACAAACCCACAGTGCGAGTCATTGAGTTACGGAGCTGGGGCCAGTGGTGTGCAGGGGGTGGGTGGGCGTGCGTGTGTGGGGGCTTTTTCTGACGGTGCTTTTAACAAAAGACTCTGGGAGGTGGCCTATGGAGAGGTGGTGTATGCGTGACAGTGGTGGATTGTTCTGGAAAAGCATGGGATGGGCTTTATCTGTGGCCTGTGCACTGGGTGGAAACGAAGGACCTGGTTATCCAGGTCGCCGTAAACTTTGGACAGGGAGTGCCCGCATGCCTCCACTCTTTCAGTAAAGCTAACACACCCACGCTTTGCAAAGAGCAATGCGGTGAGCTCACTACCTTATTATATGACTGTCAATGATGGTAATCAGGAGTTTTTTGAGCGAATTAAACGTTTATGACTACATATCAGTGTTTTTTTTTGTATTCAAACATACAGCAAGGTTACGTGAGGCTATTGACTCTTGATCCTCGCCCTTAACGGGAAGTTCGGTGAAAAAACATTTGATCTCACGACTTGGCACGACGGTGTTTTAATGAGAAGTTTTACCCCCTCCCTCCAAAAACAAAGGGGCCAGTCAGTGTGTGCATGTCGTGAGGGGAAAATTAACGGCCCATATTGTGGCCTCGTGTTTGCTCAGCGATCTCTCACGCCCCTCCTCAAGTCATCGATACGTGTCTGTGAGGCAACGGCAGCTGATCTGTGTAGACCTGTTTGTTTGCTCAGCTGAAAACTAAGCTGAGCAGACTGGCAATAACGTCTCTCTCTCTCTCCCTCTCCCCCGTCCTCCTTCTCTCTTTCTCTATCCTTCCCTCTCTCTCTTTCTTTTCCCCCCTCTCTGTCTACTTCCCCCTTTTACTGCATGGTTTCATGGTGCAAGTCTCTAACCTGTGGTGAATGACTCAGGCCAGTCGAGATGACTTCGGTTAAAATTTTAAATCATAACACAGTGGCCAGGAACTGTGCTTTGCAATGTTACATAGTACAGTTACCCAGCTTGAAGTAAGCTGCTGCAAGTGTAAATACAAAAAAAATACCTCAAAGTTGGGCTGTGAGTGATAGTGTTCATGTGTGTCCATGCATTGTTGTGTTGAACATAAAATTACATAAAAGTTAAATGATTATTATTATATATAGAATAACAGAAATTGCTCTCAAAACATTTAATTGATGGCTAAGAGTCTGTTGTCCCGGGTAAATGTGGGTTCTATCATCCGTGGCAGTTTATTGAACACTGAAAGGATATTTTGTCTGTCACAAAAAAGTGTATTTCCTTTTGAAAACAGTCAGTCTTTTAAGGAAAGGGGTTATAAATTTGAACACACTCATGTAAAATTACTTAATTGGTTCATGTTTCATGTTGGTACATTCACACAAACTCATTTGTCACAGAAACTCAAAATCCCTTCTTCCCTCTCTGCACTTTCAGGTGTCATCCGCACCCAGGAGCTCCTTGATCATGAGACGACCTCACACTACTGGCTAACTGTATATGCCACTGACCGGGGTGTGGTCCCGCTCTCGTCCTTCGTAGAAGTGTACATGGAGGTGCAGGACGTGAACGACAACGCACCACAGACCTCAGAGCCTGTCTACTATCCCACGGCAATGGAAAACTCACCCAAGGACGTGTCCATCATCCAGATTGAGGCCTTTGACCCAGACACGCGCTCCAGCGACAAGTTGTCCTACCGCATCACCAGCGGCAACCCACAAGGGTTCTTCACCATCAACCCCAAGACAGGTAAGGATGAGAGAATGGATGTTGGTGGATGTTCTCTGCTATAGTGGTATTGGTATTAGATAGTATTGTTGGCTTCCTCCCTTCCTTCCTTCCTAAACTGAATCACTGTCTGCTGTGCTGTGATCCCAACGCAAGAGGAACCACCTGACTTTAGTGGTTAATTCAGATGTTGAAGACAGTGAAGGGCTTTTGTGGTCACATTCCAAAGGGAGCCCGATCTGAAGCTGTACTAGCATTTGGTTCCCCCCTTCGTCTTCAATCTGACCCCACTGCAATCTGCTTATCAGCTTGTGCCAGATTGCAGGCCATTAATAGAGAATGGAGGGCGAGTTTACGGGGCCGTGTTTTACACTCCGACGCGGACAGTCAAACCGGGTTACTGGCTGTGCGCGTAGAAGAAGCAGGGCAGAAAGAGTGGATGTTAAACGTTCCCTCCGAGACCGCAGCAGATGCGCTAAGCTGCCGCTCTCATCTAAGGAAACAGTGCGCATCCGAACTGTGAGTTTTAGGTGGGGGAAAAAAGAGAACTCAGTGGTGCGTGAGTGTAAGACACTACAGGAATCTAGTGCCTGTCGCTCCCCTTTTCTCAGTTTTTCCTTCTCTCTCTCTTTCTCTCCCTCACTTTGCCAAGGGAACACTATGTACACATATGGTGCTCTCTAAATGGACCCTCACTAAATATTTCATAGCGTGGTTTTTTTTTTTTGTCTTCCCTACTTTCTTTGCCTCCTCTTGGTGGGGGAACCTTGTAGTGTTTCAGTGTTAGACGAGAGAAAACGGTAGTAGAGGGTGCAAACAGAGACTTTTGTACATGCCTGAGAGACCTTGAAGACGTGGAGACGTTGGCTGCCCAGCTATTCCTTCCCCCACATCTGAGCTGCTCTTGTGTCAGTTGTATTTTTTCTCCCTTTTTTCCGGTTCATTCATTTATTCATTCATTCATTCATTCATTCATTCATTCATTCATTCATTCATTTATTTATTTAATCAACGATTTTCTTTTGTTTGCAGACCAAATGTTTTCACACTTTCATTGATTACAAACATGCTTATTTTCCATTACAAAATGCAGCCTCTTGTCTACAGTCCTTGTAGATGTAGGTTTCCCTTTGTAGCCTCAGGCTCCATAATGCCTCCCAGCCAACGTGCAGCTCAGTGAAGGGAGCAGTGCTTTAATCGCAGTCACTCCTGCACTGGTGTGTGTGGTCTGCGCTCTCATCAACAAAACGACAGTTATTTTCTGCTAGCAGCGACCCCAACGCCAGTTCTCAGACCAAATAAGGGTGTGTTGTGTAGACGGCTGCTCCACAGCTGGCGGCTGTCCAGCGCAGGAGGGAAACGCAGGAGGGAGAGAGAGAGAGAGTCCTTGGGAGAGAGAGAGAGAGAGAGAAGTAACAGCGAGATTGGTTATGGTGCTCGTTTAACATTAACTATAAAGATGGCACAGCAGCGGAAGGCCTGGTTAATGAAGTAGCGAGTGGCTCGCTGGATCCCTTTGGGCCAGACAGTAAATCTTGAGCTCTGAGCCATAAAGAGGGGAAAGGACACACATGCGGAAGTAGGGAAGGGAGGAGATAAGAGAATCAGAAGCAAGCAGATTAATTCATACACGCATCAGGATAGAACCCATTAGCATGCATGTGGCACATATTCATGATCAAGATTCCATGATACATACAAGACGAAAATGGTATGATAAAAATGGAGAGACAGCATTCAAAGCATTGGCTGTAGAACACCTTAATGGGTTTACTCATAAGGTTGCTTTTATAAGGATTTCAGGTAAATAGGCTGTCACAGTACTGTATATGTATGAGTATTTACATTTTGGTCAGAACGGGTGAGAGAGGACCAGTTGGAAAGATTGCAGCAGCACCACGGTGGAAATGGTCTGAAGTAGGAGGGGAAGAAAAGGGACAAAGCGAGTGAGAGACCACATGTGCAGCATCACAGAGAAATACATGAAACTCCAGTGTCCTAGATGTCTTAAAGGTGCAGACTAACTAAATACTTTTAACCTGAATGAAACAAACCAAAAAAAAAGACAGAACAGAAAGTGATTGCTTTTTGCTTTTGAGAGGTCCAGATGAAAATCCTTAAGATCCTTAAGATAAAAATAAAAATTGATCAATACTGGACCTGAAGATCAATTGAAGGTGACCTTACACAGTGATTTTCAATTAACCCTGTGATTCTGAGATTCTCTCATCTAATTAAGTGAAACCTGCACTGGTTAGCAAAAAGCTCAGACCACCAGTGGAACATACTGAGTGGATTCTTAGTGGGTGTTCTGGGCTTTCCATCGTGGAGAGATAGATTGTCAGTGCCCCGTAACATTCACCAATATGGATCTCAGTGTTTGGACATGTTTGGACACTATTAGTGCTTCAGAAGGGAGCTGCTCAGATCAGACATAGTCTTTCTCTGCCCCCTACTCTCAAGTTCAAAAAGAGAGAAAAAAAGAAAGGTAAATATTTCCTCTTCAAGGGGATTATGTTTATTTAGGAAACCCGAGGTTTGGTTTTAAGAAGGCTAAGGTGAGGTTTATGTTCAAATGGAGAACAAGTTGGGGTGGGGCATGTTGTATGATAGTGTGTGTGTAAGATAGAGAGAGAGTAAGAGCAGAATAAGGAGAGATACATAAAAAGAGATTGCATTTTGTGTGTGTGTGTGTGTGTGTGTGTGTGTGTGTGTGTGTGTGTGTTTGTGTGTGTGTGTGTGTGTGTGTGTGTGTGTGTGTGTGTGTGTGAAGTTCAGTCATGCAAATCAAAGCTTGTTAAAACTTTCATCAGTGAAACGCGGAGCATCAGAGCTGCCAGACCCAGCGGAGCAGCACACGCTCAGAACGGAGCTCCCCCCACTCCCCACCTGCCCGCCCTCGTGTGGATGTGCAGGGCCTTGAGTCACAGCAGTGTGACAGAAGGAGCGTCACATGAAATAAATAAATAAACAAGCTGATAAAGGCTAAACATGCCTTTCAGGCCAGAGGGTCTATGAGCAGACAAGCACTGTTTGATGCTCAAAGGGAGAAATCGCTTTGGTGGGAAAAAATTGGCGAGAATATTCCTGCAACACATAGACTCATTCAAATGTGTACAAAATTACAAGTACAACAAATTGCAACTTGCCAGTTTTTGATCATACACATCAAAAACTGAAATGATAATTGAAGCTGATTTGAAGTAGAACAGATAGAAAGAGAAGAGAGACAGCCAGAGGAAAACAGTAGAGTATTTTCTGATGTGTGATGCACATAAAGGCCCTTTGACGATGTGTGACGGCTTCAAACCCTCACATGAAGGCCCAGCCGCTTCCCCGGCGGTCGGGGGTCATTTACCCCCCCCCCCCCCCCCCCACCCACGTACACGTACACACACACACACCTCCACACACCCCCCTCCCTCTCGCGCTTCAGCTCAGCCCTGTAAACCCCAGGAGGAAAGGCTTTCATTTGTTTTTTTTATTCTGCCGCGTAAACAAGTCCTGCTGTTCTCCCTCCGTCTGGCTTTGGTCTTTCATTAAAGTGCAATGGCAGCTCTCTTTCCTGATCTGTCTATCTCTCCCCCCTTTTCACTCTTTTCCCCGCCCTCCCGTTTATATATCACTCTTTCTTGGCTTTTTCTCTCTGTCTCCCTCTTGTCACCATTTGTCTCTCTTCCACCTTGTAAACATGGGAGTCATATTGGGATTGGCAGTGTATTTCTCCTCTTTCTCTCTCTCCCTCTTTCTCTCTACCTCTTTCTTTGCCTCTTTCTCTTTGTAGAGAGTTAACACAGAACTGTAGCAGGGCAGCTCAGAGCCAAAGTCCAAGCCGGCCACCAGAGTCAGACTGACCTTAATCTCCTTCCCCATGATTGTGTGGTTGTGTGTGTCTGTGTGTGAGTCTGGCAGCATAATGGTAGGTGTGCGTGGGTTTTGTGTGTGGTCTGTGTAGGAGGGTGATGGTAGGGTGTGACCGGCAGGAAATGTGTGTATATGTGTGTGTTCACAGCGTAATGTTAGGTATATGCATGTTTCTGTGCATGTCTGGTTGTATGTGTGTGTCTGCCCATGTCAGCATACTTTGGTATGTGCATGGTGGGTTAGTAGGTGTGCACGTGTGTGTTTATGACAGCATTTGTGTGTATTAACTAGGTTGTGGAGGTGTGTAATGGTACTGTGTGTGTGTGTGTCTGTGTCTGTGTCTGTGTCTGTGTGTCAGCAATGTAATATTAGGTAGTGCATGTGTGTTGTCAATCCTGTGGTGGGCAGTCAGTCAGACCAAGGTGAATGTTTGGTCTCTCTGACCTACTGCGTTGGAAACCCACCCACAGACCAGGACAGAGTCGATCAGGTTTAAAGTACTGCATTCCTCAGTTCTTTCACGCTGTCTCTCTCTCTTTCCATCTCTCTCTCTCTCTCTCTCTCTCTCTCTCTCTCTCTCTGTCTCTCTCTCTCTCTCTCTCTCGTATTTCCCTTGCATCTCTCTCTATCACCATTGTTCATAATTTTCCACTGTACCTAACTCTAAACACCCAAACTCTCCCTCTCCCTTTCTTTCCCTCTTTCTTTCTCTCTCTCTCTCCTTCTCTCTGTCTCTCTCTCGCTCTGCCCTGGGTGTCCTTTTTCTCCAGCCACTGTGCGTAGCTCTGCTCCTCTCCCTCCTTCTGCACCTTTGCCCTTAGTGAGCTTTGTGGGCGTAGAGCCACAGCTGCCACTCCTGCCCTGCACCAAGAAGCCAGCTAGAACAGCTTTTTATCCCCTCTAAAAAGAGACTTCTGTGGGTCTAAGGGGTTTTGAAGTTTTTTTATTATTTCTTTACAGTAATTTATATGTTATTTAAGTAATTTTGTGGCTTGCATGTGATTGTCAATGAGAGCCAACAAGCTGCTTTGAACTTTGAGCTGATTTGTGTGTGTGTACACACATATTGTGTGCTTATATGGCTGTTTGTGTGTACACGCTGTGTGTGTGCAGCTGTGCATGTGGTAGAGTGTTTGATACGTCTCCACCCATATCCACTGAAAATGCCATGAGGGACTGGCAACAGAAGTTGATGATGATGATGATGATGATGATGACACTGATGATGATGGCCAGGACTCTGGCCAAACTGTGAATCCCAGCTTACAGAAATGTTTTTTTTTTTCATGGTTTTGGGTGAGGCCTTTAACAGTGTTCTTTACGGCTGCGTTTTGCAAGTAAGATCAAACCACCAGGGCACATTTACAGCACAGGTCACAAGCGTATCACTGAAGCAAGAACTTGC
Organism: Sprattus sprattus; assembly: GCF_963457725.1. Classification (NCBI taxonomy): domain Eukaryota; kingdom Metazoa; phylum Chordata; class Actinopteri; order Clupeiformes; family Clupeidae; genus Sprattus; species Sprattus sprattus. The sequence goes on from NC_137923.1 coordinate 13,950,848, forward strand.
TAGGTGGCTCATAGCATTGTGTACCTACCTAACGCTCCTTTCAGTCCTCTTCCAGACGAGTCTGCTCAGAACATTCAACTCAGAAAATAGAAAAACAGCCTCACTGATATATCAACTACCTCAACTGAACCACTAGCATATTCCATCAAGAGGTTAGAAGGACTTCTGTTGATCCCACATCTGATTTAAAAGAGGAGGCATTAAACACCAAGCACTAGGGTAAACGTACCTATTAAGCCCACGTACCATATAAGCCCACTTGTGACTTCTGAGTCAAATAAAATAAAAACTACATCACCATTTTTGCTGGTTCATGGTTCTTCCAATGAAGCTGCTTGTTACATAAACTATACTTTTTATTGTAAACCAATCAGATTTGTCGATCTTGAGTTATCGAAGCACATGTGCGACATGTGCCTACTGCTCCCAGGAGAAGACACCAAAAAACTTCATGTATTTTGATGCTCTGAAAAAATAACATTTCTGACGTATTTCTGCTCCTTCTTTTGGTCAGTACTCATTTGTTATACAAAATTAAGAGATTAGTGCTTTAAATAAAACATATGTTAGAATTTCACTAGAATTAGACATATATGTATTTTTTAAGTGAAAATATGCATATTGGCATACTAGCAAACCGCCCACATGCTGCATCAATACAGTTGCTGCATAGCATTGTTCATTGCAATGACATAAAGCATGATAAGCATGAATAGTTTACTTTTTTATATGCAGAATATATTATTTTACTATTAAATTGATAATATATGTGTGGGTTTATCTTTATTTATTTTTTATTAAACATTTTTACCAAGTGGGCTTAAAGGGAACACTAGCAAAAAAAATCACACCATTTACAGCGGATTCAAATGAGTATAGCTAATTACTTAAATGCATGATCAATTGATTATTTTCATGTTATGTTAGTGCAGCATATATAGATTCATGGCATGTAGTTGTTTCTTTAATGTCATGTGTGTAGAATAAAATATTCTGACTTTTAACCAGATATTCACTGATGTTCCCTTTAAGCCCACCTGCTCCCATTAAGCACACTTAGCTGTGTTTCAATGGAGATTTTCTCCCATTAAGCCCACTTGGCTGTGTTTCAATGGAGATTTTCTCCCTTTTGACTTTTGAACCATTTCCTTGCCTAACTTTGACCTCACCTAATTACTGAAATTTACTCATGTATTAACCTTAGAATATTACTATTGAACCAGGAAACTGTCTTTCTTTCAGTCATTAGGTCTTTAGATATCTAGATGAAAACAACTGCACTTTCAACCAGCTGTCTGGACCAGACATTTTGGCCAGTTGTAAATGCCAACAGTCTAATGTAGGATAGAGATACAGACGAAATGGCAACATATATTGAAAGATGAAGTATTGAAGATACATTTCCATTCTCATTTTGATTTTGTTCATGATAGTTTTTTGGCTACATTCCTTAGAAGACATGTTGTAAGTTTAGCTTTTTCTGTGTTGATAAGGCTGATCACGCATAATCACGCCTATTTCAAATGCCATTTGCAGGCGAGAGGAAAGGAGTAGAGACAAAATGAAAATAGCTATTGAGAGCTAAGAGATTGCATATTTCAATAGAACAAGTTTGGATTGTTAGTACTTTTTAATATGTATTTGTATTTATCAACAAATCATGAAGTGGGCTTATTTGGAACACCCATGGGCTTAAAGGGTACATAAAGTACCCATTAAGCCCATGCCAGACTTTTGACATATTTTGACAAATTAAACAATATAAACATTGAAAATTGGTATAAATGAATTATTGACACTTCAAATGAGACATTAGACTATCATTTTAACTAAAATGTTCTCACTTAAATTTGGGCGGTATATATTATTAATGTCTGAAAAGCAGATTTGGTGGGCTTAATAGGTACGTTTACCCTAATAAATGAGCATTCTGAATGTTTTAAAGCCACGTAGATGAACCTGAATTTTTCTTGTTTTTCATTGCGTTCAGTGCTCGTTAAATGTATTTAATGAACGATTCAATGCTAGGGAGGGGAGTCAGTATGCCCCCCATCACCACCACCCCGCCTCTGATTCCTAGTGTCTTCCTGTTCTTTGGAGTAGCGATGCTCCAAAACCACAGTCTTTGTGCTGAATGTGAAAGATAAACCCATGCGATTATTTTATGTCCATTCAAAGGGGAGGACTCCCAACCCCCCCCTCCCCCACCCCACTGTGCCTGGCATGCACAGACAGTCATAAAAGGAAAATCTCTGTAATGCGTTTGCAAGCAGGAATTCTTCTGACAGGTTTTTTTTTTTCAAATGCATAGCTAATCCCTGGAGTTGCATGAAAAGCTGTTGTTATCGGGGGGGAGGGTCTGAGCGGTCATAGCCGGTGGGGTCTTTGCAGTAAATCATCTACTCACTGGATCTGGTATCAGCTTTCAACAACGTCTCCTCTGTTGAGAGAAACAGAGAGGGGGGGGGGGGGGAGGATAAAGAAGAAAAACATTGTCAGCCGTGCTTTTGAAAAGGCTCAGGTCTGGGAGCGAGGGGAAGCCAGTTAGGAAATGGATACTACCTCCAACAACTTCCAACCATTTCCTGAGATTTTTTTTGTTCTTTTGTCATAGGGTTGTTGGGGGATGGATGGGGGAGGTGTGATAGGTGAGCTGTTGGCAGGACACACAAAAGGTTATAAAGAGAAGAAAAATGCAGAGAGGAGGAGGAATGGGGAGAGGGATAGATAGAGTGAGGGAGAGGCAGAGTTATAGACATTGAGGGAGAAGAAATAAAGCCTTCTTGTTTTCGTCTCCCAGGCACGTCTTGAGTGTTAGTTGGACACTTGGAAGGGGACACTTGGAAGGGCTAAGCAGCTCTGATGTTGTTGGGAGGAGGGGTGGTTATTAGGGTGGCTGTTGGCACACCTGTTGTTCTTTGCCGGGCCTGGACTTTGCCTTTTAGCCACTTAAAAGAAGAGTGCTCGACATGTAAACTCTGCAAATGAACCCTGCAGCTTTACAATATCAAAAATATCATACATTTTAAAACAGGATGATCCACATGGGAAGGTTTTTAGTTTTTTTGCCTGCGTGGTCTTGTTATGCACACACTGACTCCACTCTGCCTCTCTGAAAATGGACGGCCCAGACGAGGCAGAGAAGAGCTCTGATGGTAAGACAGTGGTGAAAAAAGCCCCAGCTGGTAATCTCCAGCTCACCACAGCATCCAATTACTTCCCCAGTCAAACGGGCATTCCCCGTAGACAGCCTAAAAACAGGCGTCTGCACGGACGGCCTTTAGCGCCCTAGAGAGCCACTTTGGCCGTGATCGGGGGCGCTGAAGTTTCAGTAATGAGCCAAGCCTGATGGAATCTTCGTCTCGAATGGGATGATGGAAACGACAATGCCCAGCATTGCATTCATACGTGTAGCACACCGAAATGACACGTAAATTCAGCGTGTGAATAATTCAGAGTCAACTAAATGTGTTTTCCAGAATCGCTATTTGTTGCTCATTTTGTCTGACTGATGAGTTCAGAGACCTGGCCCCGGTTCCCTCCGGCTTCTCTCCACTAGGGCGAACTGATTGGCTGTGGTGACCTTGGTGGGCGGGCCGCTTGCTTGAACTTGTATTTGTTTGTATTTCCTCATATGAATATCCATTTGATGAGCTCTATTGAGCCCCTAGTATGAGGCTAATGGGATGGGGGGAATAAGGGGAATGGAGTGGGTGTGGTGCGGGTAGCGATGCCTCCACCTCTCACCCACAGGCTCTTTCAGAGCAGAGAATAGCATTTGAAATCGTGCCAGGAAACGGAGAGCCAAGGCCACCATTTTCATCCTCAAGTGGTTGCACAGTCTGTCTCATTCGTTCATTTGCACTCCCTTGCTCTCGCTCTCTGCCTCTCTCGCTCTCTCTCTTTGTCTCTCAACTCCCCCACCCCTTCCTAAATGCCAGCCCTGGCAAACAAAGAGCCTCTCTCAGAAAGTGGAGAGGAAGGGGGAGAGATTGCAGGGGACAGTTTCTCAGGCCTCTCTAACTTGCAGGGCCCCACGTGTTTCTTTGTTGTGTGTGCACATTTATCTATGTACAAGTCATGTTCGTATCTGTGTGCCTTTTGTGTGTGTATGTGCATGCCTCTGTGTGTGTGTTAATGTGTATGTGTGTGAGAGGGAAAGAGTGTGTCTGTGTAAGTATGTGAGTTGAAGACTCTATAAAGAAGGGCAGAAGCTTTTGTGCGATGCTTGAAGTGTTGGAACAATCCAAGGGCCAAAGCTGTAGGCCTTAGTTCAACTCCTTACTCACTTCCTCTCGTTTCTTTTTTATACCATTTGTCTTTGATCTCTGGCTTGTTTGCAACTCTAGTCCCTTCATCACCCTCCCAGAGACGGTGGACTGTTCAGCTTTAAGAGATAGTTTGTGTATTTGTTGTATTGTTGTCTAAGTTGTGAATGAGCTGAACAGACATTTTCCTTGATCCTCAACTGAGCTTTTCCCCAGGGACTGACTTGTGTTAGCTTGCATGCTTCTATTTATCTTCAAAAAAATTAAATGGAAGGGAGGGGATATTGGATTAGTGGCGTCAGGAGTGAGAGGTTAAATGGGCAGTCTCCTTGTTTGGAGAGGAGTCTCGCTCCAGGGTCATGAGCTTCTCTTTTTCTTGTTCGCTGAGACAAGGAGAAAAACAAATGTCGAAAGCTGAAATCAAAAAATGACATCCGCGGGCTTGTTTCATTTGCTTGTTCATTCGGCAAACCAGAAAAAAACACAATTGCAGTAAACATCCCTGGGCATTTGAACTGTGTGTGTTGACTTGCAGTCTGTGCTGATACTAGTTTATCCCCTACCACACACACACAATCTGTCTCTCTCACACTGTCTTCGAGGGAGCTAAATGCGTGGCACCTCATCCATTCTAACCAGTCAGCAATTCGTTATTCCCTTGTTTGTCACTGCAGCTCCATCAGTGTCCTGCTTTTCTTCAAGTTCTTTTCGCTCTTTCTCCTTCTCTTTCCCTCTCTTTCTTCAGTCTTCCATTTTGGGAGCAGCCTCTGTGTTCGCCCTGCTCTGCTGCCTCCCCAACTTCAGCATTTTTGTTTTTCTGTCCCAAAATGCCACCGCTGTAATTACTGTTGGCTGTAGCCAAACCCCTCTGTGGTGCCGCTTTCCCCTTCACTCTGTCTCTCCCTCTTTCTCTCTCTCTCTCTCTCTCTCTCTCTCTCTCGCTCTCTCCTATCTCTTTGTTAATGTCATATGACTAGGAAAACTGTCCTTCTTGCAGTGTTTCTGCTTTTCGCCCCCTTCAGATCCCTGCCTTTACTTTGCGTTGTGAGTGTAAGTTTCAGGAGGTAGAAGTTGAGGTGTTGAGACTGAAGGTAGAGGAGATGGATTGTACTAATTTCCCTCAAGCAAGGTTTTGGTGTACATCTCTTTCCTCCATCTTTTTTCCCCAGTAGTCAATCCCCCCAACCTCTCCACATCAAAAGGTCTCTCCTCTCCTAAGCCTCACACTTCTCCTCCTGCTCTTCATTATTTCCTCTTTTTACCTTGTGAAAGCAAGGAGGATCAGTTTAGAGCAACCTTAAAAATTCATTCAGGGTTAAATTTAGATTCTTGTAGGAAGGAGGACGCGAAGTCTGAACCCACAGTCCCGCTGGGGCAGAGGGCTTACTGAACCTGGGAATCTTTTCCTTATTTTAATTCTACTTTTTTTTTTATCCAGACGTGGTTGGCAGCTTGACAAAGTGTGAGTCTGTGTGTGTGTGTGTCCTCATGTGTGTGTTTCTCTGCCTTTACAAGTACTGTATGTGAGTACATGTGCGCTCATGTGTGCAACTGTGTGTATGTATGTGTGCTTGAGCTTGCATGCGTGTGTGTGTATGTGTGTGGAAAGCCCTTGACTTGGAATTGTGGGTAATTCATCTCCTCTCCCCGTTTTCTAAGATCCATTTTCGGAACCGATAGAAACGCATGGCAGGCAGAAAGCAAGTCTAAATGGGCCATTTAATTGGACCTTTCAAAGCCACATCAGAGTCCATAGGCCTATCTCCAAACCATGAATATAGCATTTGTTCAATCATGCTTTTATTTGGAGAGGTGTCCACCCCTCCTACGGGGACCAGACCTATGTTTAATAGCAGTAGAGGTTTAAGTCCGTTTTGGCAGGTCCCTGTCTCGTTAAATGATTTCTGTAACATATGGCTAGGAGCAGATTTCATGTTTTTTTCTCTTTTAGAAAGTTGTTGGCTGTCTCTGTTTGTCTGCATGGTAGTTTCTGTGTGTGCTCCTGTGTTTGTATGTGTGCCCGATCCTTTGCTTCTGTGTGAGTGTGTCTGTGGGGCTTCATTTGTTTGTATGTGTGTGGGTGTGTGCATGCACATGCAGGCATTTTAGTTGGTGAGTGTGTTTGTGTGTAGGCATGTCTCTCAGTGTGTGTGTGTGTGTGTGTGTGTGTGTGTGTGTGTGTTTGTATGTTTGTGGGTACGCCTTCACAATCCCCCTTAACCCGAGAGCGTACAAAAACCAGAGAGCCCAACTGAGCGTCTGACTGCCTGGTTCACTGTGGCGTGGGCTAGCCCTATTTTTAAAGGGGGTTGTAAGTTGTGGCTTCGCTATTCCTGGTCGAGCACATGTGCCATTGATGGGCTTGGGTTTCGGAAATCTTTTCCTCTCCGCTAATCAGATGCAGCGCGGTCGCCGCGCGTCTCTCGTGTGGCTCCCGCTGGCAGTGCTACTCTAGCATTCAGCCCTCTGCAGGGCCACAATTAAACTGGGAGTGAGAAGATTGCGCTTACTATTTGGAATCGAGACTCGCTTGTAATGAAGCCATATGTTTTTTCTTTCTCTCTCTTTTCTTCATCGTCTTTTTTTTCCTTCCCTCCCTCTCTCCCTCTTGTCTGTTCTTCCCTTCTCTGTCCTCCTTCTGCCAGGCTCCCTCCAACCCACCCACTATCTCTCCCATCTCCTCGTCTATGTGTTGTTGAACTCGATTCAAATTGGATTAAGCGTCGAAGTCTTGACTCAGGGTTTATTTGTTCTCCCCGCTTAACGCTTCCACTGAAAGACCCGTGTTGTAAATGGACCCTGTGAACATGGCTGGCGTAGCAGGAAAAACCCTTTAAAAAGACGGAGAAAAAGAAAAGAAAAAGAAAAATCCCCCTTGGCCGGGGCCGAATCTGTGTTTTTAACATAAACAAACGTCTAGGGCGTGGGCGGTAAAACACCATCCCCCATCCATTCGTCTACAGCACAGGCGAAGATGCCGTAGCCTTGCAGCTCCTGGTTCCATCCGCAGGCCTGTTTGCTCAGCTTGCGGGGCGTCTGGGAGTGAGAGACCACGAGCCCCGTTAGCGGCAAGGTGCAGAATTTTACGTATGCCCATCTGAGGTCACTGGCCTACCAGGGAGGAAGGGCGTAGAGTGACTGCAGGGCTGGGACTCCAGGGGTGGTCCCAGGCAGAGGCTCAGGCAAGGTCATCTCCCCAGAGGCCTGTCTTAAAAGCTTTCCCTAAAAAAAGAGGCCTACAAGGTGTGTGGGTTTGTGTGAGTGGGAATGATGTTACGAAACCTGGGAAGGAAGTGGAAGAAGTGGATTACTGTTTGCTTTATGACTGTATGATACATTTCTGAATGCTACATGATCTTAGTTGTGCTTATGAGATACCTAATAATAATAATAATAATAATAATGATGATGATGATGAGATCTACATTATTAATTGTGACTAACATTGTGTGTGTCTAATGCTAGCAGAAGCAAAACTGAGTTTGCATGACATCTGGACTTTTGGTCTCACAGTGCTTTTCTCTCTGTCTTTCTTTCTGTAGGTCTGGTCACCACTACCTCAAGAAAGCTGGATCGGGAACAGCAGAACGAGCACATTCTCGAGGTAAACCACTCGCTGCTCTTTTCTGTTACTGCTGTGCCCTAACCCTAAAACCAAAGCAAATCTGCAAACAAGCACAGCAAGCCCCTTTCCCTTGAAACCCCACTCTCTTAAATCTTTCATGGACGCAAAGTAGAAAGTGTCAAAGAGTTAGCGTTTACAGCTGATCACCACCCCCTCCCCCCACCCCCGTCTTCTCCCAGCCCTTAAATGACACTTGGCCATCTGCCAAGGTTGGGGGGCAGTCACACCACCAAACTGAAAAAGCAGTTGTGTGTGTGTGTCTGTGTGTGTGTGTGTGCACGCGTGTTTGTGTTTGGTGGAAAGGCTTTGGATCGTTCGTCCTGTGCAGATATCCGGAGGGAATGCGGGTGACTGTTCCTTTGTTCTTTCCCAGTGTACCGTCCCGAAATAAGGCATGCCAGGGCAGGAAGTTCCAGCAAGCGCTTGGCCGATGTCTAAACTTGTGGATTTTAATTGACCGCGTCATCTCACTCTTTCTCTCTCTCTCTCTGTTTTTCTCTCCCTCAATCTTACCTTTCCCACCTTTCTCAATGTGTTCTTTTTTCTCTCTCCCTTGATTTATCCATCCATCTGCCTTGTCAGATCTCAGCCAATTGCAGTACTTTTAATTGTGTGCCACGACCAGCAAAATAGATTGAGGTGCCTTTAATTATTATTGTAGATTGCGCAATTTGAGCCCCATTGGATGTCGATTTACGTTCATGTGTCAGCGCCATTTTGTCAGCACCAATTTGAATTCGCTTAGGCTTTGGAATTGCATTGTGCGCCGTACAGTAGATGGTGCTGGAGGGAGTTAGGGGGGTCGGGGTGACTGATGATCTAGCCCCCCTCAGGGACAAAGCCCACTGGACACACTGTCTGTGTCCTCGTCATGGAAACAGGGCGCTGCGAATGACTAACTGGAGGGCAGAGACATGAAAGTTTTTAAAAGTGCTGCGTTTTATTTATTTATTTATTTATTTGTATTCTTCTTCTTCTTTTTTTTTTTTTAAAGATACAGCAATTTGGAGGCCTGAGTCGTGGTTGTATTGGCAGCACTAGTGAAGTGAGATCATAAGACATGTCTTGACAGGTGTCATAGATACTGTTTTCCATCTCTCATGCACTCTCTCTCCCTCTTCCTTCCTCTCTCTTATCAAATCACTAAATGAATCACTCTCTTACTGCTTTCACACCACTAGTGCAATCAGTTAGTTGGTATGCTTTCATGCACTTAATACAAGAACAACCTAGTGTGAAGGTCTGACTGATTAAGCAATTACTGATCAAGTAATTCGTATTGGAAATGTATATCAGCAGTTTTTCTTTCCAGATCATTAGGTACGGGCAGAGACCTGGAGAATTAATTTTTTTTCAAGTGCAAGAGAGAATGTGAGTGTTTTAATTTGATTAACATTCAAGAGAGACGCAGATATCGGTTTAATTTCAGATGACCTAGTTTCTTAAGCACTGGTGTAGCGAGAACTGTGCACACACACACACCCCTACACACATTTTCCCCCAAACTTTTCTGCTTCCTCTAACTGACATTCTCAGCCTCCTCAGCAGTAACTATGGTGACTTTAGAACTCTAGCGCTAGTGCATTGTTCTTTATTGACCTCCCCTCTCCCCTACCAACTAGTGTCCCACTGCCCCCACCTCCTTGGCCAGGTCCAGTTTTCCAGTAATGGAACATTCTGCCGGGAGGTGTGTAGTATGGAGTTGTAGATGCAGGTGTGTGGAGCCATGAGGGGGGGGTGGATTTGCCAGGCTTGTTTGCACCAGGGGCTGTAAAATTTTAGGAAATGAAGTAGAGAAGGAGGAGGAAAGCAGGTGTGCAGGAGGTGTAGGAGTATTTTAATGTGGGAGTTGCAAAGGGCTGCTTGGTGTAGTACCTCTGTGGAAGTCACAGCCAACAGACATTTTACCAAACCTCCCAACACCCTTCCTTTAAATAGCTTGACTTGACTGCCCCCAGATGTTAGAGGAGGGAAGAGAGAGGGAGATCCATCCATAGCACCAGCACATTACCAAACCCTACGCTGTCAAACGACAGCTGAACCCACTGCCCAGACCTGTAGTTTCACTGCAGTGGAGTGGCATACATCTCTTCACCACATGGCTGTTTAGATGTCTGGTGGGGACCATTGGTCTCACCCACAGCAGACAGCGATGCATTGAGTCAGTGTGCGTGCACAATGAAAACTTGTGAACCGTCTGAGGGCTTCTTTTGTGTCAGGACCTCCGTTAGACAGACAGGCTCCACGACAACAGAGCTGTTTTGAAAGAAAGAAAGCATATGCCGATGAATGACTCGCTTGCACCATTGCGCCTGTTACAAAAAAACACACACAAACACACACACACACACACACAACACGCATAATCTAGCGATCCTCACCCTCCAAACATAAGCCTGTCATATCTCCTGTCTGACTAATTGGTGTATTCTGCCTTTTGCAAGATTTGTTTTCATAATTGATGCTCCATCTTGCCTTGTGCCTGGCATAATTACTGCTCAGAAGTCAGTGTTTACATAACAGCAGCCCCAGCTTCAGGTTCCTCGTTGTCTGTGTTCATTGAACAAACAGTAGACAAGTCCCTCCTCCCCTCACATTACCAGCCTCTACCAACAAGTCCCCTTCATCAAAAAATGTCCTGATACACACCCATCTCGTCAAAATGAAAGGGAGAACAGTTTGAACTTCAAACCACTCCCTTGGCAGAGACGAAGATAGATACAAAGAGGGAGAGACAGATTTGTAAGGAGGGAGAGACAGATTTGTAAAGAGGAAGAGAGAGAGGGAGAGAGAAAATTACTAGTGCCAGAGGGCTCCACGTCCTACCTTTTAATTAATTCTATACAGGCAAATAGCTTGGGCAGCTTCGAAAACAAGACAAAAAAAAAAACATTAAGGACTTAATTGCAGCCGCCACCAAATGGTGTGTGACTGGCTGGCTGGAGCTCGTGGGCCAAAGACCTGAGCAGATGGTTTTTAGCATCGGTGCTTTCAAAACAAAGCTGTTTGCATCTTCTTTGCCTTCTCGTGCCCCTCATGTGGTCAGTCGACGAAGACGATGCCTGTTGGGTTTTCGCAGTTTGATAAACCCAAGCCAGGGTTGGCTGTTCTTTTTTGTATTGTGTGGGTCAGCTTATGGCTCGGATTGTTAAGCTGTGGCCACTGCTGCGCTGTGCAGTTTGTAGGATTAAATGTGCGACATCAACCCAAGGCTGCGGGTCAAATTAATGAAGTGTTTGCTGGACACCAGCAAAGATCAGCAATACTTTGAGCTAATAATTGTGTTTGTAGGCATCTGTTGACCGCCTGAGGCAGTTTGGGTGTTGGTTTGGATCAGATGGCTTTTTAAGTGTGGAGAAAAATGTGTGTGTGTGTGTGTGTGTGTGTGGGTGATTTATTGTTTTTTAATGTTTGTTGTCATCAGATTATTTCCTAGTTTGACTACAGACTCTTAGTCCCTGCTGGGTTCTGAAAGGGATAGATGGATCTCAGCATGGAACATTAGGAAGAGAGACACTCTCTAAGCAGAAATGCTCTTGAGCTACGCTGTGACAATTGAAGGAAAGTTTGATTTTCTGCTGGTTAATATCAATGGAGTTATTGAAAAGAGAGATCAAAGAGTGACAAAGGAAAATGATTAATTCATCACTCTAAGTAGACATGCAGGCATTGTGGGTCTTAAAAGATAATTTGACATCTAAATGCAGAGGCAATTGCTTCAATTTTGTCACTAAAGACAAAATCCCTTTTGAAGCTGCTACAGTTTGAAGAAAGTGAGAGAAGTCACTGGAGACAAATCTGCCCTACCGCATGCTGTTGATTAATTCTAGGCCCCAGAAATAAACAGGCATCTTCAGACCATCAGCAGGGCTGTTTATTGAACACTCCCAGGCTGCAGCCTCTTGCACACATGTGAGCTGTTACTACCGTGTCCCTTCACACTGTGCATTGTTTGGCGTGCCTGGTTCTAATGAACAGGTTAAGGACATCCTTCTGGATTGTATGTCTACTTTGAACATGAAAAAAGAGAACTGGGAAAATTAATAAAATAAAAACTAAATATTTCTTTCTTTCTTCAGCTTCTTTATTTCTAAAGCTAATGTAATTGTTTTTTCCGTTCCACAGATCACAGTGTCCGACCATGGTGTACCAGCCAAGTCTACAACAGTGCGTGTGGTTGTCCAGGTGCTGGATGAGAATGACAACAGGCCACAGTTTTTGGAGAAAATCTATAAGATCAAACTGCCTGAGCGAGAGAAACCAGAGAAGGAGAGGGCCCTGAAGAGAGATCCCGTCTACCGCGTCATCGCCTCTGATCGGGATGAGGGACCCAATGCAGAGATCTCCTACAGCATCGAGGAAGGTGACGAGCATGGCAAGTTCTTCATCGAGCCCAAGACCGGCCAGGTGTCCTCCAAGAAGTTTTCCTCTGCGGGAGAATATGACATCCTTACGGTACTTTATTTCTGCACTCTGTCAGATATCTGAAGCTTTGTTGAATAGTGCATATCAGCGCATTGAACCTATCATGATAATGATGTGATGTGATGTGTGTGTGGTATAGTGCATTTCAGAGGATTGAACCTACCATGATATTGATGTGATGTGTGTGTCATCTGAATTTGCCCCACCATGTGAAAATTTCAGACACAGTACTCTTCACAGTACTTCATGTTTCAGGAAAATGACCTAACACTGTTGGGTTTAGAATTATGCATCTAGGAGAAGTTCCTTCAGTTTGTTGTTACTAAAAGAAACGTCTAGCATCTGTTTCAGTAAGGTCTCTGTAAATATGCTCCTTCCTGGCTGAGCCGTGGAGGCATTCATATCAGACCTCCTTGGTGTTTGTCACTTGGCATCTGCTGGCTGACCTGCCCTCTTGGGAGCAGCAACAGGTGTGGGGTGGACTGCTGCAGTCCTTTCCCAATACTGGCCTGACACTGATGGTGTTTGTGTCTGCCCCCCCCCCCCCCCCCCCCCCCCCCCCATCCCCCTGTCACTTGTAGATCAAAGCTGTGGACAACGGGCGTCCCCAGAAGTCCTCCACCTGTCGGCTGCACATCGAGTGGATCCCCAAGCCAGAGCCGACGACCACCCTGCTGACTTTTGAGGACACCCCCCTCGCCTTTTCTGTCATGGAGAGTGACCCTGTGGCTCACATGGTGGGGGTCATCGCCATGGAGAATGCAGAGACGCCTGTGTGGTTTGAGATCACAGGTAACAGCTGTTTGCACTAGTAGGCCGAGTCACATGCTAGTAATTGCTTGTTAGCCATGGCTAGTATGCTGATATGTGTAAATCTTTGTGTGACAATGTATGGTAGAGAGATCCGCTTAAGGTTCTTACGGCACTTTTGACATTTCTGTGGGTGTTGTGTGCTGATCACAGTAATGCTACCTCTAATCAGACCTCTGCTAGCATGGTATTGGATCTCTTTCTATGTGCATTTCCAAGTTTCTGAAACTGTTTCTGACATCTCTGCAAAATAATTGCCACTCTTCCTTACCCCTTCTCTTAATCAACTTTGACTGACACAGTTCTCTTTCTCTCTCTGTCTTTTCTCTCCTGTCTTCTGCTTGTCTTTTTATTGCCTTCTTGGAATGTTTAATTTGCTTTGGATTTTCAAGGAGACATAGAGGATAAAGAAGTGTTTTACATCGTTCAGATGGCTTGTGACCTGAACTGTACAGCAGAAGGTATCTGCTGGGATCTCCTAAATGAAACCTTCATTAAGAGATCTGTGACCCTTGTGGTGCTTACCCTTCCTCGTAAAGTTGTGTGACTGCCCTGCCTATCACCTCATTTAGAGATACTGCATTGCTTTCCCCCTCTATGATTTATGTCATTATTGAACATTTATTTTGATTATTGTTGTGTTTTTGTGAAGTTGCATGTGGCCTGGAGACATGCATGTCATGCATCTAACATGTTGTTATTTATGAGTTTAAGTGTAGATGTAATGATAATGATGTCATGTCCTGTATATTTCTCCCTGGTGGTTTTGGTGATTTTTTGTTCCCCCCCATATATACATATATATACAGCAGCTGTTAGGCTTTTTTCCCCAGTCACCCTATACATCAGTGTTGTAAAGAACAGGTGATGATGAGAAACTAATTTCCTGTCAATTTTCGTTGTCCCTGGCTCGCTGTGAAAAAAGGTGGGAACTACGACAGCCGTTTTGACGTGGGCAAGGCTAGCGGCACCCTCATCGTAGCCAGACCCCTTGACGCTGAGCAGAAATCAAATTACAACCTGACGGTGGAGGCAACAGATGGAACCACATCAATCAGCACCCAGGTAATTGAATGGCTAATGAAATGTTTATGGAAAAAAGGAATGGGGGGTCAAGGATCCTGTCTTCCTCTCCAACATGTTTTGTGTGGTTGTGATGACGTATGTGTGACGAGCATTTTGAGCACTGACAAACAAACAAAAAATGCAAAAATGACATATTGCTTCTTTCATTTGGATCATGTTCTCAGGCTTTGGATTATGGATCAAATGAGCTTGCGCTCACATCAGGTCAATAGAGACGGAAAATGTGATCATACAGAAAGAGAATAGAACGAAGGCTTTTCTTTTTTTCCCTTTTCTTCCTCGTGGGTCGGAAATTCCGTGCATATTGCAGAGGTCTGGGCTGGGCCCTGATTAGATTAGTGCGCTTGCCGGTCCGGTCATCTGCCTCTCAGACGGGCTCCAAATGGGCCGTACCGTCACCACATGTGTTGGCAGACATTCCAAGGGTCTCGGGGTCCGGTCCAGACATACGTTCTTTTTTGGCCCGCGCTGACACTTCAGGAATCTTCCATTGTCTCATGCCTGAAGAGGCCAGAGAGGATGGGGCTGACAGATTCTCTGGAAGCCCACATTCCTCAGATGGCTGTGCTGGAGTTTGAGTTGGTTCAGCATAGAACAGGAGCTCTAACCTGATGATGGCCTGTGTAGGGAAACCTGTCTTTACTATTAAATACAAAAACCCTCTTTCCAGTTAGTTTTCAGAAGTAAATTATCTTTTTATTATGCATCTTGTTTTGTTTCTGGGTATTCCAGGCGTACACTGCAGCCTAGCTAGGATCAGGTGTTCTTTAATATGTCCTTTTCTACTGTTCTATCCTCATAGACTCTTTTTGAGACAGTTTTTTAACCAAAACAAAAAAAAACAAAAACGTACTTCTACAAGACTCTCAAGTAGCAACATTTCATTTTCCCCTGATGGATTTGTACCTAGTAAAACTGGCTATCTCTATGTCGCTAACAGCAAATCTGTTCTTGCATTAACATCTGAAAGATCGGGATTGTTACTCTCACTATGTATGGAGGGTTTTAGAGCAGCTTTCATGGCTGCCCTCTCAAAGGTTAAACGGAACCTGAAGCGGAAGTAAAGCTCAAGTCTGTTGGTGGAGTTTTTTTGTGTTTGCTGTGAATGCAGCCCTTTCAGAGCTGGTGCTGGGGCCACCGAGGCCTAGCAGAGAGTTTTCCACTCGGCCGAAAAGGGACACTGACCCCCCCTCGCCACAGCCCCCTTCCACCCCCACCTCTATCTGCCCTCATGTTTACAGCCCAGTCGGGTTTGAAGTGGAGTGACAGAGTATTTATTGTGACAGGGTTTGGAGGGGTATACTCATTCCCCCCCACCCAGTTCCTCGCCACCACCACTACCAACAACCTTCCCATGGTTCCTCCTTGTTCAAGCAACTTGGCACAGACACTGATGAACCACTTATGATCAACAGACTCAGCACTCGGACACAATAACATCAAAGACAGTCAAAGCCGCTGCCGAAGCCGTCCACCAAACTGAAATTTACTGGAGGGAAGGATGGGTGGCTTTGGGGGGGTAGTTTGTTGATGATTCTTTATTTCTACTCTATTTCTTCCCCTTTTTACTGTCAAAATTGGGGTGGGGGTGGGAGGGGGAGCATGAAACACAAAAGGGTGACATAACACAATTAGTCACAGTGCTGCTGCGGTTCAAAGACGCATCCCTCTTT
Organism: Sprattus sprattus; assembly: GCF_963457725.1. NCBI lineage: Eukaryota > Metazoa > Chordata > Actinopteri > Clupeiformes > Clupeidae > Sprattus > Sprattus sprattus. The sequence goes on from NC_137923.1 coordinate 13,966,735, forward strand.
TTCTTGTCCAAGCTTGTTAACGTGAGTGCCATTGTGAGGCCCCAGAACTATCACACTCAATCAGTTACACTTGGTGGGCGCACACACTCAAGGTGCACTTACTGATGCACCGATCTGATCCATATACTGACATTATTAAATGGATTTCGAATCAGTTAGATTTTACCGTATATCTGATACGGTTACCGTATATCTGATACGGTTACTTTAACACATTTTGATTCCAAATAAATTACTTACGATAAATTGATTTGGAATACTTAAAATTTCATGTTGTTTTTTTGTTGTTGTTTTGACGTTTTGTGTGGTTTACTACAGCCTAATGAAACCTGACACAAAAAGCTAAAAACAACAATAATAGCAATAATAATATGATAACAATAATATTCCAGAAAAACTCAACTTACTTATGTACCATGTTTGATGTCAAAAGGGGTAATGTGTGTTTGTGTGTGTGTGTGAAGCAGAAGAGTCCTCTCATGATTTTGTCACATGTGTTCCCCAGATGTGTGTGTGTGCGTGTTAATGAATCATTTCAGCTCTTCGATGTATCTGTTTGCATTTCTGAAAGCGTCTCACGCACTCTCATATTCAATAAACACACACTCGTGACGGGTTTCCCCATAGTGCTGAACGAATCCATCCGGTTTGCCCTTACAACAAATTCCGCTCAGCTCCGCTACGTTACACAAAGCAGGTGACTGAATGGGGCCATAGAAACACCCGTCTCATCTTCCACCTCATATGCCTCTTCGGCCCGTCGTGCAGCCTTGACAGCCCATGTCAGTCTGCTCCCCAATTAGCGAGCGAGAAGGCGGAGGTTTGTTCCCATCAACACTTTCAAATAGCTCAGAAAGAGGCAAGTGCGTGCGACGGGTAGGAACTAGGTCAAATGGACAAATTAGGCAAATATTTGCCCTTTTTGCTTCTTATGCCTGGGCATGGGCACAGTTTTCATCGTCTGGTTTTATTAAACAGCTGGAGTGAGTTTGCTCTTTTTTTTATGTTCTAGCACTTGAAGAGACATTCTGGTTTATGATAGCTGCCCTTGATAGTTACTTGATCTCTGGGCTTTTGTTCTCTTTCTTTGAGGCTGTGCTGCAAAAAACTGCCGTGCTTTCAATTAAACCTGAACTCAATAAACAAAAATTCAAAGCATGAGAAAGCTTAACTTTGTTAGGAGTAAAAAGGAATTGCTTCTCTCCATTCAGCATTTCAATTTCTGTGATTTTCTGCCGAGCACATCACCAAATTTACTAGTGGCATGAGGCTACATTATTTGTTGGGCAGGAAAGAGAATCTTAAGCAGATTAGGCTTGATATCAAGATGGGTGTTGTTGTTTTTTCATTGTGCTTGTGTAATATCACTCTCATTCAAAACGGTTTATATGTTGCCACGTTAAACTCAACCCAGTCCTCGTGGTATCTTTCCTGTCCCCTACTGTGATTCCCCCTATCTCCTTTTGAAATCATAGTCATGTAGTCTAGCCCACCACACGGACCATAGGCCAGACTGCCAGCTGACTGACTGCCTGCGTGCCTACCCTGTTTTTCTTTCTGTTCTATTTGGTATTCCTTTCCCCAGGACGGAATGTGTTTTTTATTGTTACAACTTTTTTTCCTTGTCTTCTTTCCTCCCCCTGAAGCACCACATTTCAAACTGGCATAGAAGGATTATGATTATTGTAGCCTGAAAAAAAGAAAAAATCAGGATGTCTACTCTAATCCTATTTTGGGAACATGGCGGCATGTTTGTGCTGTGGTGTGTGTGTGCACCGTGCGTTCTTGTGTACGTACAGTGTGGCATGTCTATGTGTAAGTGCCAGTCGTTGTGAATGTGTGTGTCGTGTCAGTGTTCATTTTATTTCTCTGTGGGTGTGTCTGTGTGTGAGCGTGGGTGCGTGCGTGCCAAACTCCGTGGCCCTTCGACCTGCCACCTGGCAGTAAGCAGAGGTGTCTGTGCAACAGGCTGGTGGTGTCTGAGCTTTCACGTGTCCTCTGCCAGGCGCTGTGATGGTGGCTCTTTCTGCCACCCTTCTTTCCTCTTTTCCCTCTTTTTGTGTGCCCGGCTGATGGATGTTGCACAGCTTTCTGGAAGCTGGCACCATTTTGTCCTGTTCTGTCCTGTCCTGTCCTGTCTCACACCCCCCTTTCCACATCCCTCGAAAGCCAAGGGGCTTTTTCTCCCTACTTTCATCAGCCCTACACACATACACACTGCCATTTTTCCTGCCTTTCACTGCCATTGTGTGCGTGTGTGCATTTGTGCTTGGTGAAGTAGCAGTGTGCTGTGTGTCCTTGTTTGTAGAATATGTGAGCCTTGGGTGTGTTCATAGCTATGTACAGTATATGAAGAAATAGTTTATTTGCCAGGTCATGTATGTATGGAAGGGACTCTGTTTTTGTGTGCTGGTGTGTTTGTTTGGGGGAGATAAGAAAATCAAATTTGTGTGTGCATATGTGAACATATGCACACATTTTTTGGAACAGAAAATGTGTGTTGCATGTTTGTGTGTGTGTGTGTGTGTGTGTGTGAGAGTTTTAGTGGTTTGTTATTAGAGGGGTACTGCAGGGCTCCCCTCTCTCTCGGCTGGTGGGCCTCTGGCACCAGGAAGGCATTCTGCTGGGCTCAGCTGATCCTAGCGAACTGCATTCCAACATGGGCATCTCACAGGCCGGCGCACTGCCAGGATACCCAGGCGCTCTCTCAAACACACACACACACACACACACACACACACACACACACACACACACACACACACACACACACACACACTATCCTTTCACTGCAGGAGAACCACAAGCTGCTCCCCTGTGCACAGCCTGTTCCTGTTCAGCTTGTCTTTGTACTGCTTGCCATCTTTAGTCTGTCCTCTTTCTCCCTCACGTTTTCACCTAATACCTCTCTCTTTCTCTCTATCTACCACCTTTATCTTTCTTTCTGTTTCTGCTATAGACCTTTGTTTGTTAAAGTTAGCTTTTCTTACCTTTTTTCATCTCTTTATCTCTTTCTTAATGTCTCTCAATCGTCTCTTCTTCTTTTCCATTTAATCTTTTTCTATACTCTGTAGCAGCAAAGCTTCCCCTTTCATTTTCCCATTGCATGTGTTAGTCCCTCAGTCTCTGTGTGAAATTAATGTGTGTGTGTGTGCGTTTGAGAATTGTCTCATGGGAGTTGTACTTTATGTCACTCACGTTAAGTGTGTGTGATTCTTTCTTGGAGCAGAACAGTTCTCTGGAGAACCTTAAAGTCTCAAAGTCTCTGTCAGCAGCAGGTAGGGGTAGGGGAGAGGGGTGTTATGGGATGAAGGCAAACATCATCAGCCTTGGGTGCCTTTTTGATGCCATTCAGACGCAGTTACAAACACCCACACACACACATACACATACAGCCACGCAAGTGCATCCGCACACACAGGAAGACAAGTAGATTGGCTCGTTGGGCCATTTGTCCGCCATTGTCAGCATTGTGGCTATCACTATCAGCTCCATGAATAGCCATCCCATTCAGCAGAAGCCCCTATCTTCTGTTGCCCAGGCATCTCTGCATTGTGTAGGCCAGGGCCCCTCTCCCTAGCCCCCACATCCCCCAGCAGTATCTGCTGAAAAGGAGAGACGGAGAGTAACCTGGGCAGCAGTGACGAGGTGGCTTGGCTGCTGGCGTGTGTCGAGGGATGGAGGGACAGCCTCAGATCTCCAAGCCCAGACACAGTGACTCCTGGCAAGCCATGAAGCAGTTTCAGCAGCCCCTGAGAGACAAGTGGCTGCCGGAGGGAAGGAAGGCCAGTGGTGAGCTGGCTATCGTCCTCCAGCCGAGCTCCCAGAGCACACATAAGGCCCAGCTACAAAAACCAGCAGTGCTAGCAGCCGTATCCCCACCAGCCATGTGAGCATGACGGGTGCAGGCAGGCGTCTGTGGCAGGCAAGACAATCTACACTAAACACTAGACAGGTCAGCCCAGCTGCCTGTGTCAGAGTCTCCCCCCCCCCTCTTTGTGTTTTCTCTATTTTTTTCCCTTTTTTTTTCTTTTCAGAATTCATTTTAGTCTGTTAAAAGGGTTTTGTCTAAAAGCATAGGCTCGGTAACAATGAGAAGCGCTGTCTCCCCCAAATGCTGCTTTGTCCGCATGGCAGCTCAGCAGCTGGCTCCCAGGGCTTTGTAGACGAGGCTTTTTGTGTTAAGTATGCGTGTGTGTGTGTGTGACCTGATCTGTATTTAACATCGCCCCCTGCTGGATGGTATTTACCTGCATAATCTAAGGTTTATCTTTTGTTCTTAATTTTTGGCCATGAAAAAAGATTGCTTTTGCTAGTTTTTTTTCTGAGTGGGTTAAATCCATCCTTGGAAGTCCAGCCGACTGATTTGATCATGTTTAATAAATAACAAAGCAGCTGTGATTACACTCTTAAAAGATTCTGTACATTGTGTATTTTTCCCCTCGTTTCTGTTATTAGTTCAGTGGAAATGACTGAGACAACAGGAAATAGCCTCCAAGAAATATTCTGAACAGTCAATCACTCTATTCCTATTTGTATTTGTTTTCTCTTTTGGGAACAACTCTGATAACAACATTTTCTGTTGTAAATGGAAGATTAATTTAAGCCAAAACTTCTTGAAACTGCAGGTTTAGAACAGGATCTTGTGAGTGTTTCTATTTTTCTGTTAAAGTGAACATGTCCTTCAGCATCTGTTCATGCTGTCTCCCATCCATCAGACTTCAGCCTTGTGATGAATAGATTGTAGCAAGCACACTGACATTTTACTCAGACCTGGTGTTTAAAAATGAAACAGTTAATTGAATGCTCTTCTGCAGCAATTACACATCGCAGCCTGATTCGGTATTTATCAAGGCAAATGTCATTCCATAACTATCACACCCTCTTTAACACCCACCCACATTTTATTTGGGTTTGCAAAGGTTAGCCAACATTTAGAGCCTGTTGGAAGTGACAGCATTTAAGGGATTCGGATCGATTTACCCAGAATCAAAACAACATTAAAGTACTGCTAATTGCTGTAAGCATTTGACAGAAAGAGAGCCCTGATGAGCGCTTGGTGGTCGCTGTTTCCACTTTCGACCTTTTTTTTTTTGTCTCTAATGTGCGTGCACACGCACAAACACACACCTTTCAATTTAGCATTTCTTCTTCTTTTCTTCAAAACTCAGTTGTGTCATATCCTCAGCTTTCTCTTTTCTCTCTCCCACTGCCCAATAGGTGCTGATCAAAGTGATTGACACCAACAACCACAGGCCTAAGTTCTCTCAGCCCAAGTATGAGGTGCGCATACCAGAGGACACAGCGCCGGACACAGAGGTTCTACAGATCAGCGCCACCGACCAGGACGAGAAGAACAAGTTGACCTACACACTACTTAGCAGCACGGATCCCTTCAGTCTTCGCAAATTCAGACTGGACCCAGGAACTGGAGTGCTGTACACCGCTGAGAGGCTGGACCACGAGACCATGCGGACACACACGCTCACAGTTATGGTGGGTGGGAGCCTTATTTATACCTCATGAGAGTCAACACAGTCACCATCAACAGAGATAAACATTCTAATGGACCTGCTTTGATTAATAATGAGTGCAGTAGATTTCAGTATTCTGTCTGTACCTCTGTTACAGTTCCCGTGAGGGTGGATTTGACGATGTTTGTTTGTTTTGTTTATTCGTTTAGTATGTATATCCAACCATGCGTGCCACACCTGATGTGTTCCTAGATATAACCAATTCATACTTTGATACTTGAGGAATTGAAATGTATGAAAGAAGAATCATTTTCTTATGCTATTGATGCCACGCATAGGGACGTGATTAGGTTGTTGTTTTAAGTAAATTAGTAAAGAAGAAATGATTAGCTGGTGTAACCGACTCCTTTTCTGTCTTGTTTTCCATGTCCCTTCTCCTTTATCAGGTTCGAGATCAAGACATCCCAGTGATGCGCAACATGGTGCGAGTTATTGTCAACGTGGAAGACACTAACGACAATGCCCCCTGGTTCTCAAGCACTCCATACGTGGGCCGTGTGTTTGAGTCTGCGACTGTAGGCTCAGCCGTTCTCCAGCTCACAGCCCTGGATAAGGACAAGGGCCAGAATGCTGAGCTCATGTACAGCATAGAGTCAGGTGACTGAACTCATCAATTCAGATGCCATATACCAGTATTCCATTCCTCACACACCAGGCATGGCTTCATAAAAAGCACTCAGCACAAGCACTCAGAGCATCAAGGTTGGGGGTTGAGCCTGCTAGTGAGATCAGTGCTTTGTGGGATCTGAATGCATGTGTGTCATCCAAAGGTCTTCAGCCCACTGGACCTTCTTTTCATGAATGGAATATTTTAAACAGCGTGAGCGTGTAATGTGTGTAATGTGTCGGGGATAGAGAAAAGAGAGAGAGACAGACAGACAGAGAGAGCGCCTTGCTGGACTGTAGGAGGCCAGCAGATGCCTCCTCTCATTTTCCCAGCATTGTTATTGTGGATAAACACATCGTGTTGGGGGAGGGCGGGGCTCAGCCGTAAATGTCACAGAGTGTGCACATTTCAAAGATATTTTGGATTGCTGAAGCTTATTGGAATGTCCTTGACTGGACTGCAGTGTATTAAAAGTATAAAAAGAAAGCAGAGAAGTGAGTGGGCAGCTTATTGGTCTGGCTGTTAGAAGGGAGGAACCCACATTAATTCATTTAGTGTTAAATGCAGAGTCGGCACTATCATACAATCTTTGCTAATGTTTATCTGCAAAGTGTGCCATGGAGAGCAAAATATTTGTGTTTAAAATGCAGTAATGTCCTTACAGTTTAATTTCATTTGGACTCAAGTCACACACTGTTTTTCAAATCTTAAGTCTCACTTGAATTGGAAGTATAATATTTGTACAATAACAGTTGATTTATTTGTCTGTTTTATCTACAGGAAATGTTGCAAATTCATTTGCCATCGATCCTATACTGGGAACCATTACCGTGGCAAAGGAACTTGACCGTAATAGCCAAAGCCAGTTTCAGCTGGTGGTGAAAGCAACTGACAAGGGAACACCGTCCATGAGTGCCTCAACAACAGTTGACATCAGTGTGACAGTGTCTGACAATGCCACACCAAGATTTACAGAGAAGGAGTACTCAGCAGAAGTTAGTGAATTGGCCCAGCCAGGCAGCTTTGTACATCTGGTTTCAGCCAGCAGTCAGTCATCTGTTTTCTACCAGATCAAAGAGGGGAATATTAACGGAGCTTTTGACATCAACCCCAACTCAGGAGTTGTGATAACTCAACTGCCACTGGATTATGAAGCAACTCCCTCCTACAAGCTCACCATTCAGGGAACCAACATGGCAGGACAGGCCAGCAACACCACGCTCCTTGTCCATCTGAAAGATGAGAATGATAATGCACCCATATTTATCCAGGATGAGTTCATTGGGACAGTAAGTGAGTCAGCACCTGTCAATAGCATCATTCTGACCAGAGAAAACACCCCATTAGTCATCCGAGCCTTAGATGCAGACCAGGATGCCAGCTCCCGCTTAGTTTATCAGATAGTTGAACCATTTGCCCATAACTACTTTGCTATCGACTCTAGCACAGGAGCAATCAGGACAACCACTGAGCTGGACTATGAGCAGAGAAACGCTTTCCGTTTTACGGTACAGGTTCATGACATGGGTTTGCCCCGACTCTTTGCTGAGAAGGCTGCCAATGTAACCATTGAAGTCATCGATGTCAATGACTGCTCACCAACGTTTAACCAGGAACTTTATGAGACCACAGTGTTAGTGCCAACATACAAAGGCGTCAAGGTGATTGCGGTCAATGCCACAGATGGAGACTCTGGACCAAATGCCAGACTTATCTATTCCATCTCAGAGGGCAACATTGGAGACAAGTTTAAAATGGACCCCACTTCTGGAATTATCTCCATACAGAACGTCACACAGCTGAGAAGCAGGTACGAGCTGAGAGTAAGAGTGTCTGATGGCAGGTTTGCCAGCACAGTTCCAGTGAAGATCAATGTTAGAGAGAACAAAGAGAGCACTCTGAAACTCAAACAGACTTCTTACAAGGCCTCAGTTCAAGAGAACTCTTCAAAAAAGAAGACCTTAGCTGTCATCACAGCTGTTGGAAACCAGGTCAATGAACCTCTTTTCTTCACCATTCTCAACCCAGACAAGAGGGTTGAAATCAGCCGCACCTCTGGAGCTCTGTCAACCACAGGCATACCGTTTGACCGAGAAGAACAGGACACCTATGATGTGGTGGTTGAGGTAACCAGGGAAGACTTAGAAGATGTGGCCCATGTTCTGGTGACAATAAGTATAGAGGATGTCAATGACAATCCACCCATGTTTGTCAACCTACCATACCATGCCCTTGTCCAGATGGATGCTCAAGTGGGCCAGGTCATCCGACAAGTCACAGCTGTAGACTCTGACATTGGCAACAATGCTGAGATATTTTATCACCTGCAAGATCAAAATGAATACGTTCAGATAAGCCAGACTGGGGAAATCTCCCTAAAAAGACAATTTGAGAAAGAATACCTAAACACTGAATTTGTAGTAACTGTGGTTGCTAGAGATGAAGGTGAGCCATCCCTTTCTGCCTCTGTGGAGGTGCCGATTACTGTGGTGAACAAGGCTATCCCATTGTTTGAGAAGTCCTTCTACAGCCTGGAGATCCCAGAGAACATACAGTTGCTTACTCCAGTTGTGCATGTCCAAGCTAATGAATCAGAGGGCCCTCGTATTGTGTACACCATCTCTGAAGGAGACCCTCTCAGTCAGTTTTCCATCAACTTTAACACTGGAGTTATTCAGGTGATTCAACCACTAGACTTTGAAACGCACCCAGCTTACAAGTTGAGTGTGAGTGCAACAGACTCCCTGACTGGTGCAAAGTCTAGTGTTTTTGTTGATATTATTCTGGAAGATGTCAATGACAACCCTCCAGTGTTCCAAGAAAAGTTCTATGAGACAAGTCTCTCAGAAGCCTCGGTTATTGGAACATCTGTGTTGCAGGTCTCTGCCACCGATGCAGACACAGGAAACAATAAAGTCATCTTCTACCAGATAGTAGAGAACAAGGAAAAGAGCTCAGATTATTTCACGATTGACCGTGACACTGGTGTCATTTCGACAGCTCGGACTCTTGACCATGAGGAAACGACCCAGAACAAGTTGACTATAAGAGCTGTGGATGGAGGAGTGCCTGCTCTTTCCAGTGAGGTTGTTGTGATGGTGCATGTTACAGACCTGAATGACAATGCTCCAATTTACTCACAGACAGTTTATGAGGCCAGTGTCAGTGAAATGGCACCTCGTGAACACTTTGTCACCCAAGTGCAGGCATCTGATGCTGACAGCTCAGACGCTGGGAAGTTGGAGTTCTCCATTCTCTCTGGCAACGAAGCACAGAACTTCGCCATGGACAAAACTACTGGTGCAATTACCATCTCTAACCACAGGAAACCACATATAGAGCCTCTTCACCAGCTCAATGTATCTGTATCCGACGGTGTCTTTAGGAGCTGGGCCCTTGTTAAGGTGACAGTTTTTGGGGCCAATTTCCATAATCCAACCTTCCCACAAGTTGATAATGTTGTTGAACTGCTTGAGAATACCCCAGCTGGCACCTTGGTTGCAGAGGTCGAGGCAAATGATGATGATTCAGGAACATATGGACAGCTGACCTACCACATTCTAAATGACTTTGCTAAAGACAAGTTCTCTGTTAGCGAGAAAGGGCAGATTTTTACCTTGGAGAGCTTGGATCGTGAGAATCCTCTTGATAAAGTCATCCCGATATCTCTGATGGCCAAAGATGGTGGTGGAAAAGTGGGTTTCTGCACCATTAATGTGATCCTTACAGACATCAATGACAACACTCCGCAATTCAGAGCTGCAGAGTACAGGGTCAATAAGGCTTCAGATGTTCCCAGGGGAACCACCGTGGTTAAAATCATGGCATCGGATACGGATGAAGGAAGTAACTCTGACATCACCTATGCCATAGAGACAGATTCTGAAAGTGTGCAAGAGAACTTTGAGATCCATCCACTCACTGGTGTCATTGTGACTAAAGAGAGTCTCATTGGATTGGAGAATAACCTCTACACCTTCTATGTGAGGGCAAAGGATGCAGGAAACCCTTCTAAACAGTCTCTTGTCCCTGTCTATATTCGAATTCTGGCTCCAGAAGTGCCAGTACCTAAATTTGTTGAGCCTCATTACAGATTTGCCATTGACGAGGACCTCCCAATTGGTTCAGAAATTGACGTCATCCAGGCAGAAAGCGAACAGCCCGTCATTTATAGCCTGGTGAAGGGAAACACTGTAGAGAGTAACTTAGATGAGATCTTTGTAATTAACAGAGAAAGCGGGTCCTTGAAGTTGGAAAAGAGCTTGGATCATGAAACTACCAAATGGTATCAGATTACCTTACAAGCGCAGAGTGAGAACGAAGTTGGAGAGGTGGTGGCTTCTGTGGATATCAACATCCAGGTAAAGGATGTCAATGATAACCGGCCCCTTTTCCAGGCAAACCCATATGAAGCAGTTGTGGTTGAGAACCTCCCAAGTGGGACCTCAGTGATCCAAGTCAAGGCCACAGATCTGGATTCTGGCACCAATGGCCAGGTGGTGTATAGCCTGGACCCCACCCAGGAGTCAAAGGAGATTGCGGAACTGTTTGCTGTCAACAGCGAGACGGGATGGGTGACGACACTTAAAGAGCTGGACCGTGAGAAGAAGAGCAAGTACACTGTGGCTATCTTAGCCACAGACCGTGGAGACAAAGCGCAGCTGGTGGCCAGCACTAAGGTGGAGGTGATGGTGGCGGATGTGAACGACAACCCGCCCCGCTTCACGGCCGAAATCTACAAGGGCACAGTGAGTGAAGATGACCCACCACCAAGTGGGGTGATAGCCATCCTCAGCACAACCGACGCTGATGCAGAGGACATCAATAAACAAGTGAACTACTTCATCACAGGTAGGAATGCTTCAACAAAAGACCTAATCTGCTATGATCTTTGCATCTTTTTATCTTTGAAAGAAGTTAATGGAAAATAAAGTGTAGGCACTTTCCTAAAGATATTTTGTAAATTTGAACTCTGTCTCAGTTATATGCACTCTATTTAGTATGCACCCACATTGCTTCAATTTAAATGAGTAAACATTAAGGCTGGTTTCCAGTAAAATATTTGGGTTGTATTGATGGAAAATAGAAAAAAGAAAAAAGGCTAGATAATTATCCCAGTAGCACTTTTGAAATTGACAAGGGAAAGGCTCTTCCCCTGGTGTTAATTAACTTGCTCTGCCAGGTTTATTATACCAATATTGGGAATGAGTTCTCACAATTTGCTGTGATGTAGGCTTGCAGCCATATGCAGAAAGAATCAAACAAAGGGCTGTACACATTATTTTGTTAGGAGCTAGGCATTATTACGACACATTATATTACAAAGAAATCATGCTCAATTACCTCAACATCCCTATTATTTTGCTATTTATTTTTAGCCTAGGTGAAACTGGGTGTTGATAAGGTTTATTCATTTTGTTATTGTAGTCTCAGTTACCATAATGCATAGCATTAGTCTCTTTCTCTGCACTATATGTGGCCTCAACTCCTCTATGATCCTGTCCCCTTAGTTTAAACAATCACATACATACATACAGACACATAATCGCTAACACGCACGCACACACACACACACACACACACACACACACACACACACACACACACACTCACACAACAAGGGGATCATCTTGGGAAAACTCTGCACCTTTTTGCAACTTTCATTAATCTGACTGTCTTTCCTCTGGATGGCATTGCTGCAGGAGGCGATCCCTTGGGACAGTTTGCCATCGAGCATATCCAGAACGAGTGGAAGGTCTCTGTCAGGAAGGCCCTGGACAGGGAGGAGAGAGACAATTACCTGCTGAACATCACCGCCACTGACGGCACCTTTGTGGCCAAGGCTGTAGTAGAGGTCAAGGTGTTGGATGCCAATGACAATAGCCCTGTGTGTGAGAAGGTATGTTGTAACAACCAGTATTCCTATTCAGTGTAAGATAAAATATGGAGTGAACAATGCAACTCAGTAGTATTAGAAATAACATTCCAAATGTTAAGCACTGGAGCCCTTTCTGTTAAATATAGAGCATTTATGCAGGCACAACAGGAAATAACAGAGAAGTAGCTATGGGAAAAGTAACACATTTCTGCTTTCCTGCCACATTGAGTATTCCTTCCTTACCCTGTGAAACTGTGATTATTGTGATGTCTGTACTCCTTTAGTCCAAGTGAAATAAGTATAATTCCTCTCTGTCTTTTGCCTCTCTCCTCCCTCCTCACTTCTACTACCCCATTCCCTTTCTCTGGGTTCCCCCCCCATGACTCCTGCCTCACCTGTTTTATAAACTCACTTCATAAATTGCCCCCACTCCACCTCTCTCCCTGCCATTCATTCAATTTCATCTGCTTTTCACATATTTACTTCTCTCTTCACATATCCCATCTCTCTTTACCTTCTGCATGTTTTTCTCCTTCTCTGTCTCTTGTCACCCTCTGTCCCTTTCGTTTCCTTCCTTTCCCTCCTTTCACTCCCCTGTAGTCGCTCTACACCGAGTCTGTTCCAGAGGACGCTTCTCCAGGCAGGCTCATCCTACAGGTCTCTGCCACAGACGCGGACATCCGCTCCAATGCCCAGCTCTCCTACGAGCTGGTGGGACCTGGGGCACAGCACTTCATCATGGACCCAGACACAGGTACAGCAAAAGTCACCTTAGATATGCAAATGCAGAACTAAAAGGTTTGGATTGCCATTTATAATATGGAAAAAATGCTGTGACTTGAGACAGCAGTTGAGAATTGATAGTTAACTCTCCAGTGTAGAATTAACAGGCTCAATTAAATAGACACTGATGACATTTTAACTGTATTCACTTAGTAGGCATTGTATCCAGTGCAACAATCAAATGAGGTGGATTGCAACTGAATCCCATTGATCCAAAGTGTTCAACACTGCAGTGAAGTCATATTTTATCAGCTCTTGCGGAACTGAGCTTTTGACCTTACATTGGTAGTGAAGTTGAGCTTTAGGATCCCAAACTAGACCCCAGGCCCCTGTGGGGAGGTCAGCCCAGCAGAGGTTATTCTCAGCCTGCACTCCGTCATTGTCACATTATGGAGTCGGGCAGTCGGCCATCTACCCCATGGGGGAGTGGACGTTCTCAGTGGTCTTCAGTCCTTGTGTTGTGTATTCAGAGCACGGGGTTATTCAAGGCTGGAGTCAATGTCACTGTTTGCGTGTCATGTTTTTTAACAGCTTCTTTGTTGATGACCAAGGTACAAAAGCAGCCATGAATGTCTTCATGCATGACTGGCTACAAGCAACGCATTTCTTGTTTGTGAATGGACTACTTTGCCATCTACAACCACACTCACTCACGTATAAACACACACAAATTCATTTTCAGTTACCTTTCAAATACTTTTTTTGGCTCTACTGCTTCTGCCCTGAGAGCACAGCACAATACATACAAGTGTAATCCTTAGTGATTCCGGCAGCCTTGTACCAAACATCAAATCTGATTGAATTCTAATCCCTGCTGAAGCACACATGTGTGCAAGCGTTTGTGCACAAATATATGTATGTGTAGGCACAAGAGTCTGCTACTGTGACTGTAGTGCGCATTGAAGCATTTGATCCAAAGCCCTGTCATAATTTTTTTTTTATTTGCCTCAACGTTTAGGATCCGTAATTTTCACACACTGACAGCTCATATCCCATCCGTCTCTCTCCGATAACTCAGAAATTCCCATAGGGAAAAGTCCCTATCCATATCCCGATTGCTCGGCTCATCGTGTGTTAATAGACAGAGAGACGGAGTGTGGTGGAAAACGGCATCCATTAGTGTAAATGGAACTGTTCTGACAGCAGCAACAAGACAGCCGCCAAGCAGAAGCAATTTAGCTGTAGGCTTTGAAGCGGTGGGTGAGTGGGTGGTACTTTGGGGGAAAAGAAAAGCCAAGACAGTTGGCTCAAATCAGAAGGACCGCAGTTGTGCAAGTTTAATGAATCTGGAGTGTTTTTGGTTTGCTTATGTTTTAATTTATTTATCTTTCTCTTGAGGGAGAAAGAGAAAGTGCTCTATTGTGTGTCAGTGATGCCAAGATAGTGATTTATTTTTCTGGAACATTTTTTTTTTTTTTGGCAGATGCCATTTTCCCTCAAAGCTGTGCCATCTCTCCCAACAAGTGGATGCTCAGTCCTGCTGCGTCTTCTTATACTCAAAATCATCACACACTCTCACACACAGACACATACACACACACACACACACACACACACACACACACACACACACACACACACACACATGTGGACTCAACAAACGTACACACAGTACACACAGTCACTCACGCATACTCAGTCCCACCCACACACAAACGTCTGCTGAATAATTTACTTACTTTGCCTCTGAAGAGCATTAGCTAGCTTTTTGGAAGGCTGTCTCAGTCTTTGATGGTAGAAGGCTTGAAACTGTTTTGCGGTCAGCTCCCTTCGACAGCCCTGCTGTTTTTTGTCAGAGAATGTTGTCAGTTCTCTACTTAAAGCTGTACAGAAAGGCTATATATTTTACACTTTTCAATAAACATGTTTCCTGAATGGAAGGAGAATTATTTGCTTGCCTTTTTTACATTTCTTTTCTTCACCGATTTCACCAAGGTGATCTGTGGGTGGAACACAGCATAAGCTACATTTCAAAGAGAACACAAAATGAAGCCGCATTCATATTCATGTACTGCTTAATAAAAGGAGAGGGATGTAGCTGTAATCATCTGCATGTCATTAATGTATTTCTCCTCCCGTGCAGGTGAGCTGAAGACGTCACAGCCCCTGGACCGCGAGGAAGAGACAGTGCACAAGATGACAGTGCGGGCACTGGATGGTGGGGGGAGGTACTGCGAGGCTGATGTGGAGATAACAGTTGAAGATGTGAACGACAACGCTCCACAATTCTCATCCGACCTCTACACCATCACTGTCTTTGAGAACACGGAGATACACACCATTGTTGCACGTCTTCAGGCCACTGATGCTGACACAGGTATGCACTCTATATTCTCACACACACACATGCAAACATTCACACATGCTTACACACTTATATGGACACACTAACACATTGAAATTATGGGTGAAGTTAAAAAAATTGATTCCGTTGCTAATTAGGATTCTTCATGCAAGCGATTCACTAAAAGCTTACTAAAGCATTAATGTCTAGGGATGTACAGATACGCTTTAGCCCCTAGTTGACCTTATCCACTCTAACTCAAGTATTCCAAAAAAATACGTTGTCTCATCTAATCTGTGTTCAGAAGAATGACAATACAAATTTAATCGTTAACTCAATATTGTTGTAATATCAAATCATGAAGTCTCTGGCAATTTAAACTCCTTGTATGCTTGCAAGTAATTTCTTGAAAGAATCGTGCAGCCAGGCAGTTTTTGAAATCCCTTACTTTAACTTCAGAACCCGGATAAATCCTGTCATTCACATTCCCTAGTGAGAGAAGTATAATCAGCTGACTTAAGCCACTGATCATATGAAATCCCCAAAAAGGTGGGGTACCGCAGATCCTACTATGGCTTAGGTGTATGCTCTTATGTGTTTAACATTCACCCACTCACCTTCAGCAGAGACAACCAAGCCTTTAAGGACCTTCACATCACCTGTGTTTTAGTTCATCTCAGCTGAACACACTTACTCACTCTCTCATTCTCTCTCTCTCTCATCCACTCTCTCTCACACTCACACACACACAGTGTATCCTTAATAAGTGTTGTAACAAGTTCAGCATTGTAAAGCCAGCTACACGGGAGGAAGACAAATATGATTGCTTGAGTTTTAGTGCATTTTTCTGCAGCCCAGTGACGACAGAGCCATTAGAGTCATGCAGCACCTGTTGCTGAGCCCAGCTTCTGCTTGCACATATTTTTTGCCTCCTCATTGGATCTCTGATTCCCCTGAGTGAAGTGATTATTAGTCTGATAATCAGGGCAGACGGATGCAGCTCCTTTAAGCTGCAGCCTGGGAGACTGCTGACTGTGCAGGACTGGCTGGGCCCTCAAACAAGCACACTCACACTAGTCCTACACACACTCACAGTAGTCACACACACACTCACACAGACACACAGACACACACACACACACAGACACACACACACACACACACACACACACACACACACACACACACACACACTCACAGGACCCACCTCCTCTCCTAACTCCATCAAATACCACCTCAATTTATTTGCTGATCACAATCCACAAAAAGCAGTAAAGGCCCGGGAGCTCAGGTGAGATCAAATACCCCTCCCCCGTACCCAGCCCCCTTAATACCCCTCCCCGGTACCCAGCCCCCGTAGTCAGCCCCCTTAGCACATTAACAGCTCCATTTCCTCGATGCAGTTCCCTTCCCCTCTAAGGCACCCAGTCAAAAGGGGCCAATGCTGTTTTGTGTGGACTGGAGGATGTCATCTTTCTCACTGACCCAAACCGAGAGAGAGTTAGAAAGAAAGAGAGTGAGAGAAAGTAGTAGTTAAGTTACTTTGAATCTGTATTGTTTGTCATCATTTCAAAGTGGTGGGCTAATGGAGTACACACCTCAGGGTGGTCAGGTTTGAAGAGTCAGCCTCCCCCTCCTTCCCTCTAAACACACACACACAAACACACACACACACGTACACACTCCTGAGTGTTTGCTGGCCTGTGCAGCTGGACCTCACGGAAACATCTCTAGATCATCGCAAGGTTTTTGGCCTCTTTTATGTGCCACACGCTTCAAGCAATAGCTTTTATCTTGCTGCAGGAGAAGAGGCGGGTTTTTAACAGATGCAATGAGTTTGGGGAAGTAGGTCAGTCAAGCAGGCTGAGGCTGACAGCGCTTCAAAAGCTCTTGGTTCGCCGGCACTGCCATGGAGGTGCATGCCGCTTGTACCTGAACTATCAAGGACAAGGAGATCCAAACAAGGTCAGGCTCTAGCAGCTGTTCCTGAGAGTCCCTTTTGACTCAGAGAAGACAGTGTGTGTGTGTGCTTCCCACCCGTTATCACTGTGACCTATACGAAGTACGGAGAAGACAGAGGAGATATGATGTGGCTGTTTTTTTGTTATCGTCAGAGGAATTTGAAGAATCCAGAGAGTCTGCGTGTGTCTCTGTAGTCGTTCTTTGTTAATGTGAAGCTGTTGGCGTCACTGTGTCCTTGTCTGGGTTTGTGTGTGTGTGTGTGTGTGTGTGAATGGTCAGTAGTAGCAGGTGGCTTTTGACATAGTTGGTGTCCTTGTGTCTTTGTGTGTGTGTGCTTGTGTACCCACCTAATCATTGTCTGTGTTCTTTTTGTGATGTCTGCTGGAGTCCATTGTTCCAGCCATGTCAAGTGCAGCACATTATCTATTTGCCCGTGTTCCAGACAGCCAGGGCTTATGAGGGGCAGTGCCCATGACAGTGCACAGCACAGGCAGGGGACAGTGGGCCGGACAGAGCCAGTGCCCTTGGTCTCCAGTAAGGAGAACCTGTTTGGGGAACATGCCATTCCTGCCCTCTCTTTCTCACAGCCTGAGCCACTGCCATCTCTCAGACAGTTTCTTTTAAAATTATGCTACTGACATTTCTCACACACTCTTTACGTCCGGCAGGAAAGGGAAGGCCTCTTCAGAGTCGTAACAAATATATGTATTTATATATACAGCGGGTGAAATAAGTATTGAACACGTCACCATTTTTCTCAGTAAATATATTTCCAAAGGTGGTATTGACATGAAATTTCCACCAGATGTTTGTAACAACCCAGGTAATCCAAACATACAAAGAAACCAAAACAAATTAGTTCAGAAATTAAGTTATGTCTAATAATATGAAATGACACAGGAAAAAAGTATTGAACACGCTTACTGATATTTATTGAATACTTTGTACAAAAGCCTTTGACAGCTTCAAGACGCTTCCTGTATGGAGAAACTACTTGTATGCATTGCTCAGATGTGAGTTTGACCCATTCTTCAACACAAAAAGGCTTCAATTCTTGAAAGTTCCCTGGGCCTCTTCTATGAACTCTGATCTTCAGTTCTTTCCATAGATTTTCAATTGGATTCAAGTCAGGTGATTGGTTTGGCCATTCTAGCAGCTTTATTTTCTTTCTCTGAAACCAATTGAGAGTTTCCTTGGCTGTTCATTGTCTTGCTGAAATGTCCACCCTCGTTACCTCTTCATCATCCTGGTAGATGGCAGCAGATTTTAATTAAGAATGTCTTGATACATTTTTTCCATTCATCCTTGCTTCAATTGTGTGACATTTGCCAGTACCATATGCTGAAAAGCAGTCCCACACCATGATGTTCCCACCTTCAAACTTCACTGTTGGGATGATGTGCAGTGCCATGTCTCCTACAAACATGGTGTGCATTATGTCATCCAAAGAGTTCCATTTTGCTCTCATCTGACCAGACCATATTCTCCCAGTATTTCACAGGCTTGTCCAAATTTCGTGCTGCGAACTTTAAACGAGCTTCAACATGCTTTTTCTTCAGCAATGGAGTCTTATGTGGAGAGCGTGCATACAGGCCATGGGGGTTGAGTGCATTACTTATTGTTTTCTTTTAAACAACTGTACCTGCAAATTCCAGGTCTTACTGAAGCTCTCCACGAGTGGTCCTTGGCTCTTTGACAACTCTTCTGATAATTCTTTTCACTCCTCTGTCAGAAATCTTGCGAGGAACACCTGGTCGTGGCCAGTTTATGGTGAAATGATGATCTTTCCACTTCCAGATTATGGCCCGAAACAGTGCTCACTGGAATATTCAGAAGTTTAGAAATGCATCTGTAACCAATGCCATGAGTATGTCTTGCAACAATAAGGTTGCAAAGGTCTTGAGAGAGCTCTTTGCTTTTACCAATCATGAGTTACTTCTTATGTGACACCTTGGTAATGAGACAGCTTTTTATAGGCCATCAGTTGGGATATTAATTTGCACTGACTAGGGGCCAGATTGCCTTCTAATTACTGAAAGATTCCAGCAGTTTTTTTGGCTTTCCATGCCTTTTTGCACCTCCCTTTCTTCATGTGTTCAATACTTTTTTCCTGTGTTATTTCACATTAATACACATTACTTAATTTCTGAATGTATTTGTTTTTTTTCTTTGTATGTATGAATTACTTGGGTTGTTACCAACATGTGGTGACAATTTCATGACAATAGCACCTTTGGAAATATATTAACTGAGAAAAATGGCGACGTGTTCAATACTTATTTCACCCGCTGTATATATATTCTCTAAAGAAATAGTTTGAAGTGTTTAATTCTCTTGCTCTCAATCTCTCTCCCCCTTGCTCTGTGTGCATGGCAAGCACAGAATTATGAGTGTTTACTGATGAGAGGGAAGATTGCTAAATGGCTTGGCACAATCCACTCAGCCATCATTAAGCAATTTCACAGAGGCAATTTTGTCTGATAAACACACTGCTGTGTGTGTGTGTGTGTGTGTGTGTGTGTGTGTGTGTGGTGTGTGTGTGTGTGTGTGTGTGGTGTGTGTGTGTGTGTGTGTGGTGTGTGTGTATGTGTGTACAGTCACTCTAAAGGCTGTGTGGTTATGGGTGGGAGGGTTAGTTGGAGAGTGAGAGTGGTAATGAGTGGAGAAGAGCGAATAAATAAATGATCAATGCAAATATAATGGGAGGCAGGTGCAGAAGAGCAGTCTGTGCGTATGACGGCCATGGGCCATGCATCTCTCTCTTTCAATCTCTCGCTCTCTCTCGTTCTCCCTCTCCCTCTCCGGCCGTTTCATTCCTCGCCAGATTAACATGTCCCAATTTTCCCATTATATATACTTTTTTTTAAATAAAATCTCCACACTTATTTTACACTTCTAGATGGGCATGGACTTTTTTGCCTTTCCTGCCTTTCTATATATAAAACTTTATAATGGCTCAAATGTCTAGTCTGTGTCTGTTTATGAATTCATCTATTGTTTCATATACCAGGTTCTTTGCTCTCTGTCTCAGACTGAAATAGTGCATCTTGCTGGCTTTCTTGTTTATTTATGGATGGACTGTGTGATTGATGTTTTCCTCCGTTGCTGCTCTTTCATCTTTCCTTCTTCCTTCCTCCAGGCTCCAACGCTCAGATAGTGTTCTCCCTGGCCGAGTCGGCTGATGGCGCCTTCTCCGTGGACGAGCAGAGCGGCCTGCTGCGCCTGGAGCAGCCGCTGGACCGCGAGCTGCGCTCCCTCTACACGCTGCGGGCGCGCGCCACCGACCTGGGTTCACCGCGACGCCTCTCCTCGCTATGTGACATCAGTGTGTCTGTGCTCGACATCAATGACGACCCTCCCGTCTTCGAGCGCCGCGAGTACGCCGCCACGCTAGCCGAGGACGTGGCTGTGGGCGGCCAGGTGCTGCGAGTACATGCCACCAGCCGCGAGAGGGAGGGAACCAGTGAGATCACCTATGCCATCGTCAGCGGCAACGAGCGTGGGGCCTTCCGTGTGGAGCCCTCGACAGGTATGCGTCTTTGAGGCCCACTTACTTAGTAAGCAAGAATAATGTTATTTCCCACGCGGTGTAAAGCTAGAAGCTGTGAACGTGTCCCCCTTATTTTTGCTCTCTGTCTCTCCTGGCTCTGTCCCCACTCCCCTCTGCCTTTTTAGGTGACATATTTGTGATTGAGAGTCTGGACTATGAGACCTGCCATGAGTTTTACCTGACAGTGGAGGCTACGGATGGAGGCGCCCCACCACTGAGCGACATGGCAACTGTCAACATCAACCTGACAGATGTCAATGACAACAGTCCCCTCTTCAGCCAGGGTGTCTACTCTGCTGTGGTCAGCGAGGACTCAGATCTTGGAAAGGCTGTTGTGACGGTGAGGGATTCTCCCTTTCTCTCTCTCTCTTCCTCTCTCTCTCTCTCTCTCTCTCTCTCTCTCTCTCTCTCCACCTGCTTGTTCTTTCTCTCTCCCACTTTGGCTCTTGTGATCTCTCTGCGTCTGACCTCCCACTCTCCTTCTTGATCTTTCTCTATCACTCACACTCTTTTTGCACCCTCTGCATCTCTCCAACTCTCTCTCTCTTTCTCTCTTCCTCCTTTCACACAAGACTCTCCTATCCCCATTCCCTCCAGCCACCTGTCAAACTGGCTAGTTTACGGGTGTGAAGATCAGTTCTCTTTTTTTTCCACAGTCTTTGCTCTTTCTGCCACAGCTTGACTCTCCTTTAGGCTTTTTAGTGTATTTTCTGCTGTTACATTGTACCCTTCATTTCTTAATCTCTTCTAAATGTTCAGCTTTTTTCTCTCAGAAAGATTCAAGCCGTTTAGAAGTAACAACAGTAACAATAATAATAATAATGATAGGATGAGGATCTAGCTCACAGTGTTATGCCAATTTTGATGTGCAGTAACCATAGTGCAGATAATGTGTCTCTCCTCTCTAACCTCTCTGTGCTCTGTGTGTACCCTCAGCCCCAGCACAGCAGGCACACCCCCAGCCCTGTTAATTAGGAACAAGTGTGGCTCATTATAGCTAGCTACCAGAGGCCATCACGACCCAGCTCTCTCCTGCTCTCTCTCTCTCTCCTGCTCTCTCTCTGTCCTTTCCTCTCCTCTATCCATTTCCCTGTCCTCCAGCTCATCGCTCTGGCTTCCTTCCTCCCCCTCTCTCTCTCTGTCTCTCTCTCTCTCTCTCTCTCTGTCTGCCTCTCACTGCTTCTGCTGTTCTTCACATGTCAGATCTCAGTGAATATAAATGGCCTGCGTTGGGATGAGAGTGTGGGTGTAATTCTTGGAAGCGTCACACTCCTGTGCACTCTGATTTCCCTCAGGAGCCGTCATGCCCATGCTCAAGCTTCTCTGCCTCCACACTCCCCCCGTAACACCTGTGTCCTTGGCTAATCTATTATAAACAGGTGTGTGTGTTGCTACTGGGTCGTCAAACATCTCTCTCTCTCTCTCCCCCCTCCCTCTGTGCCCCTCTCTCTCCTTCTGTCTTTCTTTCTGTCTCTGTTTTCCTGTCTCTCAGGTCATGGCTGATGATGCCGACGGACCCTCCTTCAACCAGGTGCGCTACTCCATCATCGACGGTAACCAGGGCAACCCCTTCACCATCGACGGGGTGCGAGGAGAGGTGAAGGTGGCACGGCCGCTGGACAGAGAGAAGGTGAGGCCGCTGGCAGCTGCAGGGGCGTGTTCATCACGCCTCTAATGGCCACATTCGCTCCCCGGTCGGCCCCCAGATGAGGCAGGCAGGCAGGCCACCAACCAAAGCCTCGGTGTCTGGGCTTTATTTTGTGTTTTTTGTAATGTTGATTGCAAAAACACCTCTAATAATTTTTTAATCCTGATCTCTTTGTATTTATTTGTGTGTGTGTGTGTGTGTGTGTGTGTGTGTGTGTGTGTGCTTGTCCGACACAGACCTCTGGCTACACTCTAACGGTTCTGGCGTCAGACAGTGGAACCCCACCCAGATCAAGCAGTGCCACAGTCAACGTGGACGTGTCGGATGTCAACGACAACCCACCTCTCTTCTCTCAAGGCAACTACACGCTCATCATCCAGGTGAGCCAGAGAAAGAGCTTCGGAGCGCAAAGGAATAAAACAGCTCCTAAAACAGAAATGGAATGAATGAAGGTGAGAGAGAAAGGACACTTAAGAATGGAAAGACAGAAGAGGAGACAGATAGTTTAGATAGAAGGTGGAAACAACGGCAAGTGAAATACGATAGAGCGAGGAGAAAAAAACAAGCTGAGAATGGGAGACGAGCTGCAGGTAGGACATGAATCACCATCTCATTCCCTGTTGGAGGCTCGGGCGGTGAAAAGCAAGCAGAATTGAATTTCACGGCAATTCCTGCAGACGGCCCCTACGCCCACTGGGTTTTCGTTCAGTGAAACAATACCAACAGGAAAATGATGGGCTCAGTCTCCGACTCTGTCCGTCTGCAGATTCTATATGCACATCAGTCTGAAGCTGTCCCAGGAATGTTAAGTGTGTAACTACATCCCCTAGAAATACCTTCTTTGATCTTTGAGGGATGCTTTGGCAACTTGGCATATTTCCCCAGCAGCATAAAGGACAGTGATGTACAGTATGTGTTTCCATAGAATGGAATCCCAAGTCTTGTCACTGAAATATGCTCTTAATCCGCTTAGTTTGAGGAACTGTGTCTACTGTGAAGAGGAAGTCAAATGTTATTTCAGTATATATGCTCAAGGTATAGACTACTGTGTGCCTTCCGTGTAGAAACGCCCATCAAACCATTATTCTATTGAGAAATGTTCTGATGGACCTGGTTCTGGTTGTTCTGCAGGAGAACCGACCAGTGGGCACTAGCGTTCTGCAGGTCACCGTGACGGACCGTGACGCCACGCACAATGGCCCACCCTTCACCTTCTCCATCGTTAGTGGCAACGAGGACAGCGCCTTCCAGATCAACCCCCAGGGGGAGCTAGTGGCCGCCATTCCGCTGAGCCGCCAGGCCAAAGACCAATACCTGCTGCAGATACAGGTGAGCCTGCATTACCAGCCACAGAGAGAAAGAAACTGACTGATCCACTGGGTTCAAAAGCCAAAGCTTCCTCTTTATTTTATCTCTTCTCTTGCTGTTTTCCTTTCTCCTCTTGCTCTTTGACTGCATCCTGTGGGCGTTTTTGCCTCCCAGGAATCTGCAGCAGCGCCCTGGCTGTAAAAAATGCAGAGAAAAAGAAAAGAGAGAATGTTTGAAAAAAATATATATTTTTATGTCTGGGCGGCGGGTGATTTTGGATGATTTTGTGCTGTTTGGTATTCCAATCGAGGAGCCCAGCCGCCCTCTCCTGCAGAGTGCAGATGCGGGTCAAACATGAAAGTGCTGCTTTTTACCTCTCTCTTCCTCCATTCGTCTCTCTCTTTCTCTCTCTCTCATTCAGCCCCCCCCCCCCCCCCCCCATCACTCTCCTCTGTCTTATGTCCGTCCATTTTTTGTGCTAATGACCTGCAGCTGAACTAGCCTACTATGGTGAGAGAAGAAAAAGAAAGAGAGAGAGAGAGAAAAACAGAGTGAGAGAACAGAGTTTAGGTGGGTGGAAAGAGTCAGCAGTCAGCACTCTGAGCCAATCTCTTGCAGAAATCACCACCGACTTTATCCTGTGGGTGCGTTTCAGCTCACTTCTTTATTTATTTTTAAAGATCGGGCCCAGACTGCCACACTTCAGTCAGCCACGTTTTCCTATGTGCGTAGCACATGGATCAGGTCGATCTGCTGCAGTGCACAGGAGATAAAAAATCGCGTTTACAAAAATATTTACATACTCACAGTGATCTTCTAGTGTTCATGTGAGCTAGAGAAAGGGGCTCTCCCAAGGGAAGCGCTGGCTCATTCGCTTCCATTACACTAGAGTGGGAGAGAACAAAAGACCACAAGCTCCCTCTATTGGCTATGTGAAGTAACTGCACCAAGCAATGCCTCCTGTCCCTACAGGATCTCTCCTAATCTGTAACTTTGATCTTCTGTTTTTTGTAGTCACTTACAAGTAACACCTGTACATTCCTAATAAATTATTGCCTACCTAAACATTTTCATTGTAGCAGAAATTTTGTCACTAAATTTGCCATTTGACTCTTTCTCACCACCCATCTTTCTACCTCAGGTGTCAGACAGTGGTCGTCCCCAGCTTCACTCCTCTGCGCTGGTTGGTGTGCGGGTGATCGAACAGAGCGTGCACCATCCGGCCATCCAGCCCCTGGAAGTGTTTGTGACCATAGCTGGCGAGGGGTACGCCGGTGGGGTGCTGGGCAAAGTCCACGCCACCGACCAGGACGTTTATGATACACTCACCTACAGCCTGGTCCACTCCCCTGTCTCGGCCCTCTTCGCCATCTCTCCGACTGACGGCAAACTAGTGGCGGTTGGGGCACTGGACGTTGGGCTGTACGAACTTAACGTCACCGTGACTGATGGCCACTTCAGCACAACGGCTATGGTTAAAGTTCATGTGCGCCCCGCCGAGCGCCGTGCTCTGGAAAATGCCATTGGCGTGCGCTTCGCCGCCATTGCGCCTGAGGAGTTCATCGCTGACTACTGGCGCAACTTCTTGCGGGCGCTGCGGAACATGGCAGGGGTGCGGCGTGGTGAGGTGCAGCTGGTGAGCCTGCAGCCAGCAGCCGATGCCTCTGGGGACCTGGAGGTCCTTCTGGCCCTGGAACGTTCCGGAAGCCCATATCAGCCTCAGGAGGTATGTGAAACGATTAATGGCACAGTCCATTAAAAGGCGGATGGATCCATACGAGGTAAATGAATGACGATTTCTTCTCAACAGGTGGTGTTCCGTAAGCTCAACGCCTCGGCTGCTGTCATGGAAGAGATGACTGGCGTGCGTATTGTGCGTGTCATCAAGAAGCTCTGTGCCGGACTGCCTTCTGATTGCCCACAGAGATTCTGTCAGGAGACGGTCACCTTGGAGTCTGCCGCCATGGCGACATACAGCACTGCGCGGCTGAGCTTTGTCACACCACGACACCAGCGCCAGGCCACCTGCCTGTGCGAAGGTATGAACGCAGCCACCACACACACAAACACACAAACACACACTCCTGCGCCCTTCTCACACTCTCACATATCCAGTGTATTCCATGTATGCCTATAACCTTTGAGGTGCAGGAAGACTATTTCCCCTCGTCTTCATTTGCAAACACGCCCCTACAGATGTAGTTTTACTCTCTGCTGCCTTTTGACTCTGTGTTAAGATGCCATGCTGAACCCTGTGGGTCCTCTCTCACCTCCAGGAGGCAAATGCCCCATGTTGAACAAGCAGTGTGAAGAGGGTTCCTGCCTCGATGGAGCAGAGTGCATGTCAGTTGAGAAGGACGGCAAGTTCAGCTGTGAGTGTGCAGATGGCAGGCAATGCTCAGGTAACACAAGAGCCTATTCCTCTCTCTCTTCCCCCTCCCCATCCCGCCTCTCATTCTCCTCTCTACCCCATCCTCATCCCCTTTTCACTTCTTTGAATAACAACTGTGACGATGTAAACTAGGCTAGAGTGAGTTTTTTTTTTTCTTCTCTCCTCTCTTCATCTTGGCGCAATCGTACAGGATGTTTTGCTTTGCTTTATTTTTCTGTTCATTTTTTAAGCTTCAAATGTCTTTCTTCCCTCCTCTTATCTCTCCTCTCTCTATCTCACTCCCAACACCCACGCACACATACACATTCACTTTCTTGCATCCTGTCTCTCTTCCCGCCTGCTCACTCTCGTTCTTGTTCTGTCTGCCATGCTCCCCTGACCTCTGTGCTGGCGCAAGTCCAAGCAGGTTATTTTCTCTGGGATGGTTTAATCTCAGACAAAGAGTCATGCTCTCACAATATTTTGGCAACATTACAGTATTTTATTTCCTCTCCTAAATGAGTTGTCTAATTTTTCCTCCCCCCTTTCTTTCTGTCTCTCTCTCAATCTCACTCTTTCTCTGTCTACATTACTCTAGTTTCCCCAGCTGGCCCATCCCTGACGTTCAGTGGGAATGGCTATGCCCGCTACAGGCTGATGGAGAACGAGAACAAGGAAGAGATGAAGCTGTCCCTGAGGCTCAGGACTTTCTCGAGTCATGCCACAGTCATGTATGCCAAAGGCACGGACTACAGCATCCTGGAGGTCAGCTTACATCTGTTCACACAAATACATACACACACACAAATACACACACACATACATATACACACAAACACAAACACAGAAGTGGAAGGATGCCTGGCAATTTTAAGTTTGTTGAGACTAAGTCATGGAGGGTATTCCTAGAAGCTGTTCACAGCAGGAGGAATCATCACCCTTACATGAACCTGTGCTACTACCATCGCAGTTGTGAAGGTGGTGACAGCTCATGCAACGCACTGAGAGGTCTTGAGGGTCTAAAATCTCCAGTCTTGATGACCGCTGAATATGTCTGTGTTTATTTATACCATAAAGTATCCGGGACTCCCTGTATTCTTACCCATAATTCAGTTCTTTCTACTCCAGAGACTTTTCTCTTGAAGGGCACTGGGAAGCTCCCACTCAGCTAAAATGACTAGCGAGAGAGTAGTTGAGAGTAGTTGAGGGGAAGGAAAAAAAAGAAATAGGAAATTTAGGGTGAGTTATTTTAAGCTGGGAGGGAAATGGAAAAGGCTTTCTCACACATTCCTCACAGTAGGGGCGAACTGAGAGAAAAAAGAGAGAGAGGGGGTGAGAGCAGGAGAATTACAGAGGAGTGGGTAGACAGAGGGAGGGAGAGAGAGACAGAAAGAGGGAGGGGGATGAAGGGAGAGGGAGAGAGATCACTCTGTCTGGTACATTACATTAGATTATCCTCTGTTAATCTCCCCGTCTCCACTCGTTCCCAGCGGTCTGGTGTTTGCTTGTCATGGGAACACACACTGGCAGAAATAACAGAGCCAGTAAGCAGACTGATACAGAGCTGGTCCTTTGGTCTCTAGTGTTTTAGTGGCTAGCAGCTGATTTTGGATTCCTGTGTGAGATCAGAGATGATGATTATTGCTGCGTGTGTGTCTGTCATTGTTTTTGTGTGTGAGATCTCCATTGTAAAGGCAGCATAAAGGAGTCACTTATGGATCACTTTACATTCAATAAGTTGAGTTGTGCATGGTTATTGGTGATGGTATGGATTGTGGATATTGGGAGAGGATCAGTGTTTTTACACTGTTCATTGTTTACTACTGAAATGTACTTAAGTGTTGCAGAAAGGAAGTGCATTATTATGTGTCTTGTTAAATTTAAAGTTAAGTCAATTCACAGCATTTTAAGCGCTCTCCCTGAGCTTTACTTTAACTGTTATAAGGAGGTGGTTGTGAACTAAAAAGCAGTTAACAAGGTCAATTGGCAGTCAACTATATAATAAGTGTGTTTTAGCGCTCACTACACAGTGACTAAACATAAATCATTCTGTGAATAGGAATCAGACTAGCTTCATTTAACCTGATAAAGAGCAGAAAAAAGTCAGTGCACACTTCCCTCCTTGTTACTTGAAATATAGATCTCCCCAAATGTTTTCTCTGATGCATGTTAATGTAAATAACATGGTGCACTACTGGTTATGAGAATTAAAAACATGAAACCTATTAAATGACTATAACACAAGCTTATTTTGTTTAATGCTGTATGATAGGACAAAAAATAAATATTGGTTATAATTTTACAACACTATAATGTTACAGGATTTTAAACTCATCCTCAATGTCCCTCTCACACTCTCCCTCAGATTGTGAACGGCCGTCTGCAGTATAAGTTCGACTGTGGCAGCGGGCCAGGCCTGGTTTCTGTGCACAGCACCCAGGTTAACGATGGCGAATGGCACAGCGTCACGCTCGAAGTTGACGGCAACTACGCCAAGCTGGTACTGGACCACGTACACGCCGCCTCCGGAACGGCCCCGGGCACACTACGCACCCTCAACCTGGACACCAGCATGTACTTCGGTGGCCATGTGCGCCAGCTGAGCACCAGACTCGGCCGGAGCGTGCCCACGGTCAACGGGCTCAGGGGTTGCATGGAGGCGCTGGAGTTGAATGGACAGGAGCTCCCGCTGCGCGCCAACGGCAGGGCCCCTCACGCCGTGCTGGAGGAGCTGGTGGACGCAGCGCCTGGGTGCAGCTTGGCAGCACTGGCTGACGGATGCTCCAGCAACCCCTGCACCAATGGAGGAACCTGCTCCTCTCTACCCAATGGAGGTAAGTGTGAAGGTTGCTGATGAAATAAAACTTAAAGCCAATGTTGTCACATGCACCACTGTTGGACATTAGTGTAGTGTCAAACTAAAAACCAAAACCTGAGTATGTAATGAGATGTCACTATGACACTGATGTGGTCATCTAATAGTTTATTTTAAGTGTGTAGACATCAGGAATGAATGTTATGGGTGTGTCAGAAGTTCAGACCCCCCCCCCCCCCCCCCCCGTCGAACAGAGCACTACCTTGTTACAGAAAATACTTTTGGGAGAACTTTGTATGTAGTCTTTACTTTCCACTGCCAGAGCGTAAATCATGGCTGCCCCCATCACCCCCATCAAGTGCATTAAATCTGCACAGTTCATGTCTTAATAAAATAGTGTCGATATTCCAAATCAAATCTCATGGTTTTTGTAGATTCAGTGTCAATAGTGCTTGGAAACCTTTGCCTTGAGTGCTACGTGCAGGGTGAGCAATACAGTATAGCAGCATTTGTTTTGATATGGAAGTCCCATAATCCACCATATATCTCAGTGTTCCATCTTAAGCAATAACATGCCTCCTCCTGCATTACAGTTGCATTAAGCCTCCAGCTTGTTTGTTTTAATAAAGTGCTGATGTTTTCTCAGCACTGACTGCTGCTAATGTCTGCCCCTTCTACACAGGCTTCTTCTGCAAGTGCAGTGCAGCCTTCATGGGCACCAACTGTGAGATTGGCATTAGCCCTTGTGCCTCCAACCCCTGCCTGTATGGGGGAACCTGCATCCCGCGAGGAGACGACTACTACTGCCAGTGCCGCGGACAGTATTCTGGCCAGCGGTACGTTGAGACCATTACCGACCCGGAGAGTAAATGAGTGTGACTCATATCCCTGCCACTTACAATCTAACCCAGTGCTTCATAATGTCCGAGGAAGCTGTTGTATGTCATAAACGGCTGCCGATTTTAATGACGACCTTTATGCCAAGAACATTTCCTCTCCCACCAGTAAGGCTAAATATATATAAATGTTTAGAGAAAGGTCAAGCCAAGGTATTTTATATCATTATGTTTTATGTCATTATTTCTCTATACTGAATGTGCATACCACACTATAATTGAGTTAAGTCTAACGTACTGTATATTTTCGCTTTGGGATGAAGATGAGTGTACAGATACGAAACATTTCCCCCATCATAGGCTTCTCACGAGTTAGCAACACTGTAGCGTGCAGGCTAATACAGCAAAATCCTCTTGCATGAGTCATGAGCTTTACTGATACTGAATTTAATCTATGGCATTTGTCTTTCATATCCATACTGTGTGTCTAAACAAATATAACACTCCATCAACACTGCCCAGGATTTAAATGGGTTAACGCCTCTGTGGTCAGGACTATATCGACCGGTGGAGGAAGTGAGGCCATGTGAATCAATAAACCACCAGGTCCAAATGCAAATATGCCAGTAATGCTGATTTAATGAAAACCGGATTCAGAAAGTGGCATTGCAAGTCTCTGTGGAGCCACCCCTGTTATTCATTGTTTCGAAAGTTTGTTCAAAGATCTGCAATGTTCTCTTGTTCACCTAGGTGCCAGTTGGGCCCGTACTGCACTGACAATCCTTGCAAAAACAGCGGCAAATGCATAGACAGTCTGGATGGACCTGTTTGTGAATGCGAACCTGGATTCCAGGGTGACAGGTAGGATTGGCCGCTGGGGTCCCATCTGATAGTACCAGTTAAAAACAGCATTCGCGTATAAGACATTTGCAAACCTGGAGAGACAATACTGACACTACATTAAAATTTAACAATACTTAGCTATTCCTTTTCTGTGGACACTTTCAGACGTAGAAGGTTAATTCAGTATTGACTCTCTGAGGTCTCTCTTCTTACCTTCCTCACAGATGCCTGAGTGATATGGACGAGTGTGTGACAAACCCCTGTGCCAACGGGGGGCAGTGCCAAAACACCTATGGGTCTTACAACTGCAACTGCTCCCGCGGCTTTGGTGGCCGTCTGTGTGAGGAGCTTGTGGAAGTTCGCAACGAGTTCATTTCCACCTCGTGGAACATTGGCTTGGAGGAGGTGGTGGGCATTGTGGTGTTTGTAGCAAGCATCTTCCTCCTGGTGCTGCTGTTTGTGGTGGTGAGGAAACGTGCGTGCCGCCGCAAGTCCAAATCGGGAAACGGCGACGACAACAAGCGTTCCGGGAGCTCGGCGCCACACACTTTCCGGCCGTACTTTGACACGAAGCTAAACAAGAACATTTATTCAGACATTCCCCCTCAGGTCCCTGTACGCCCCATTTCATACACTCCCAGCATCCCCAGCGACTCACGCAACAACCTGGATCGCAACTCTTTCGAGGGCTCTGCCATCCCCGAGCACCCAGAGTTCAGCACCTTCAACCCCGACACAGTCCATGGACACCGCAAGACTGTGGCCGTGTGCAGTGTAGCGCCCAACCTGCCCCCACCCCCACCCTCCAACTCCGTCTCTGACAGTGACTCCATTCAGAAGCCCAGCTGGGACTATGAATACGATGGTAAGATAACCCCTTAAAAAGGAATTCAATTGTACCACTATTCACCGTTTTTGCCTTTTCTCTTCTGAAATATAACTGACAGCTGCTGTGAGGTTCACCTCTGTCTTTGTATGTGTTTCCACAGCTAAAGTGGTAGATCTGGACCCTTGCTTGACTAAGAAATCCATGGAGGACAGTGCTTGCCATCCTTACAACACAAGGGGGAGCATGTCAGAGGTCCAATCACTTAGCTCCTTCCAGTCAGAATCCTGTGATGACAATGGTATGTGTCATATTTCTCTATTTTCCCTGTCCATCAGATAGTTCAATCTTTTTTGAGAACAGTACTAATGTGTGATTGAGTTTTGGCCTTGGTGACCTGTGAACATTACTAACCCTTTCTCTCTTTGCGTGTGACTGGATTGGATGAATTGGGTCATTCATGTGGCTCTGGGTTATGTGTTGTTCTCTCTCTCTTGCTGCTGCTGCTGCCGCGGGGACTTCAGTCCCCATATGGATAAAATCTGTCCACAGACCCAGAGTAGGGTTTTAACTAGGGGCCAGCTTTGTAAGTGTTCAGTCACATCAGTATAGAAGGAAGTGATCAAAGGGACCTTGTGAGATTCTCCAGGCATAAAAAATGGCAGCCTTACCCACTGCTGTGTTTCAGTCTCCACTGCGCTAAATCCGCAGAGCTCGCTAAGCTTTGTTCCGATTACAAGCATCTGAGCAAATATAGACTAAAGACCAGCCCAGCTGACAGTAGAGTCACTTTCTTTTTTAATACTCACACCAAAAATGAATACTCTTTTTTCCCCCAATCCTTTTTCCTTTTGCTCTTTTCTTGACGATTATCAAGGCCCAAACAGATGGTTGAAGAAAACGGCGCGGAACCTTAAACCAGGGTATAAAGTACAAATGATGGTCTTCCATAATCTCTTCATTTCACCACCTGAATATTGTCTGCAGCCATGTGCCCATACTGTCGGTGGATGTGACGATGACATGCGAGGAGTGTCCTCTCCATCAGATCACCCCGACCTTCATCTGTACTTAACCCAAATAACCCAAACCCCTCAGAAATCCTGCTGATTTATCCTTGCCTCAAACGTGTCCTTCCAAATTTTGTGATTGAAACCTACTCCTCCAACAATCAAACACCCTCTTCAGTCTTCCTCACTAAGGCTGGAAAAGCATTTCTTACCCTTGAGAATGTCACTGATCCTTCCTCCCATACTGTTAACGGTACCCTCGGCATCCTGGCACTGTTGTTTGTTCCTGTTTGTTATCTTGGCACAAAGGCCCCAAACGTCCCCTCACCATGTTCCTCTCCACAGTCCTGTGTTGTGACCTCTCATGAATGCCCAGATGTGTTGATGTAGTAGGTGGTCTTGTGCATCAGTCAGTCAGTGCAGAACCCTTCATGCTCCCCTGAACGTCCCTAACAAAATCTCCAACTCGGCTACTTTTTTGAATAAAAAAGTGCTGTTGGGAAATGTCTCTTGTATGATGATGTTTCTCTGCTGGTCTTCCAGGCCATTTTCCAGGTTTTAGTTGGTTTGGTGTCATCTTCCCCTTCCTGAGACATTTGCACTAATGCTAGATCTCTCTTATCTGTCCACCCTACCCCCCTTTCATCCCCTCACCTCTCACAAGCCTCCATAGTGACTGTAATCCACCTTGTCAACTCTGCTGTTGACTCGGTGGTGCGAGAAGGTACTCTTTTTCATTACCTCAACCCGTAGCCGTCCGTTTTGTCCGTCTTACATGTTTAGTTTTCATTTCGTCCTCTAGTGTTGGGCCAAACGACAGACCAGTCAGAAATGCCATTTCCTTACACTGCGGCTCAGCTCGCTAAGTGCTCTTTTGAGCAGTTAGTTGAATGTGATTTGAGCTTCATTATGGTAATTTGGTCTAACTCGAATGAGGAGATAACAGTGCATTAGACTTCCGAATCATATTGTATAGAAAAAGTAAATCAGGTGATTTACTCCAGTCCTGTTTATCAGACAAGCTGTTTCCACCAAGTACTCCCTATTTAAAAAATGGCATATCTGGTGTCTGTAATGGATCTCTACTGGTGAGGTTCTAGGTTTTACTATTTGCTGTGGTTGCTCTGCCTCCCTCCTGTACTAATGTTATTTTCTCAACTTTGACATGTCTTTCTCTCCTCTCTCCTTTACCTTTGCCTTGAAGACTCATTCTCAGTTCATGAGCTCAAGACCCCGAGAGGTGATTTTTATCAACTGTTTGCTTGAAGCCCTGTGTTCTCCCCCACTTGTGTTATTAAACAAGCAAATCGATCTTGTCTTGCATGATGACAGTGCTGTGGCAGACTGCTACTGAATATTCACACACTGAAATGTGAATATTCACTCAAAATGTAGACCAAGATTGTCCTGGTCATTAAACGAAAGATTGACTCATTGCATGCTAATCCTTTAGTTGTTCAGTTCAGTTTTGCTGTCAGTGATCAACTCTGACTCATCAAATTGATACCAAAGCTTCCCCTGTTTAATACAAACATACACAAACACACACACACATACACACTAGGGCTGTGTATTTGCCAAAATGTGGCAGTATAGCACGTATCATGATACAGGGGTTACAATTCGATATATTGTGATATTGTAAAGCGAAGCGAAATATTATTATTTTCAGTAATCGGTGGTAACGTTACTGGTCAGCTAGGTTTGTTAATACTAACGTTAGTGGAGTGCCCTTAAGCTACTACCTCTCTCAGTTACTTTAGAGTCGAAGAATGAGTGAAGATAGATTACGACTCTGCCATCTAACAGCCCAGGCTTTAAACACAACACAAATGAACCACGGATCTTTGCATGAAAAGTACTTATTAAAAATGGATACAGTGTTTTTGAGAATCGATAAAGTATCACAAAACATAATATTGCGATACTCAAGTGTATATAGATATTTCTATACAACATTAACACACACAATATGAACATTTGACCTCTGTAGTTTTACATTTCCATGGTTAGTTTTCTATGGATTGATGACGATATGTTTCATGACTAATTGCAATAACAGCCAGTTCTTACAGAATGTTTTGTTTTTGTGTGATGTTTGTTGTGATTTGTGTTTAAACCTTGTGTTGTGTATTGTGTATAAAATGTGCCCTCAGCTTAAGTGTGTGTGTGTGCTTTTACCAGTGCATGTGTTGGGTGTTTATCTTCCCTTTAACATTTGTCGATGTGAAACAGAGTGATGTGTTGTGACAGTGGTTAACCTTATCTAACAGAGTTTGACCTTAACCATACTTTGATGTTTGTGTGAGAATAAAAGTTTGAAGGTGATAAAGAACTCTCTCCTTCATGTTACCTAGGCTACCACTGGGACACATCTGATTGGATGCCGAGCGTCCAGCTCCCCGGGATCCAGGAGTTCCCGCAGTACGAGGTGGTGGAGTCACCATTAGCGACAACCGGGGCAGGGCTCTACAGCGACCCCTCCGCCATGGACACTGACTACTACCCTGGTGGCTATGACATTGAGAGCGACTTCCCTCCCCCGCCAGATGACTTCCCCGCCCATGACGACCTCCCCCCGCCCCCTCCCCTCCCACTGCTGCCAGCGCCCGACTACGGTGAGCCCTACGACACGCTCCAGACACCCGGTGCCCCGAGGAGCCCACGCTCCTCCCCGCGGGTGCGCCAGCGCCCCCCCCTGCCCCAGCTCTACAGCCTGAGCCAGTACCTGCCCCAGCACCACTACCCCTTGGACCACCCCGACTCCCCCGGAAGCCCCTTCAGCAACACCCTGACTTCCAACACCACCCCCACCAACACCACCACTGCGGCAGGAGGGACGGGCGGGAGCGGTGGCAGGGGCGACAGCGGCGGCTACCGGGGGGGCTTCCCCAATGGCTACGAGCCACCGGCACTGGACAACATGTCGCTGTCGCTCTACACGTCCACGGCGTCCTGCTCGGACATGTCGGCGTGCTGCGAGGAGTCCGAGGCCATGCTGAGCGACTACGAGAGCGGAGACGACGCCGCGTTCGAGTGCCTCACGCTGCCCTCGCTGGACTCCCAGCAGCACACTGAAGTCTGACACTGGATCCCAAACAAACACCACGACAAAAAAAGAAAGACAAAAAAAAAAAAAAAACCATGCAAACACACATCCATAGCCGTGTCTCATACCGCCTACTGTACGAAATACAGTGCACACATCTGTAGTCTGTTCTTTTACCCATAAATCTGCGTGCCAGCTAACTCCGGCCAACTGGAAATTCAAAACAAAAATGGCGGACCAAACTCAGCTGGCGGCCGTGTTTTGGCGTTTTCTCGCTTAGATTGTTTTAGGCGGTATGAGACACGGCCCTAGTCAACAAAAGAAGAAGTGCCTGAACCCTTGACCAGAGAAGAAAAAAAATAATACAAATAAAGTCATGAATAAATACAGTGATGATGCCACCTACAGTGAACTCACCCTCTGCACACCATCACAGTGTTCACATGCACACAAACATGAGTATACACATCGGATCTTATCGCAACAACTGAGGTGGTTGTAGAGACTCTTTCGGCGCGGCGAGGAATTCTTTTCTGTAGCGAGGAGAGACAGTTGCCCTGAACTCTGAAAGCTGTCTCTTGTGAACTCTCCTCTGTCTGCTGTACTGGGAAAGCACATTTGAGTTGGCTGTGCCATTCACTTTAAGTAACAGACATCATGCAGAAGAAGAGGATCCATGCTGAGATGAATAACTGAAGAAGACAGAATAATAAAGATATACACCACCATGACAATAATGAGATACATTTCAAAAGGTACACCTGTATTCGTAAAGGTACAAACCATGCAAAAAAAATAATATGAATTCTCGTTCATTTCTAATGTAAATTTAAATGTACAGTTTTGATTTCAAGGTTTACTAGGTTTTGTAGATATTTTATGCTTTTTATTTCCAAAAAAAGAGAAGACAAGCCCTAAATGTTGTCATTATCAGCCTTACTGTATCTGTATTTCACAAAAAGAAAAAAGTTGTTTAAAGATGGAAAGAGAGCTAGAGATGTAAACGTTCATGTCAAGTTTTTTTCCCTGTTCATTTCAAAAGAAAACTTAAAAAAGGGGGTCAGCGGGTGGGCGACTGCATATTCTTGTGTTCTTTTTTTATGAACTGTTTATTTGTTTTGTTTGTAAATTGCGACTTTGAAACCTCTTTTATTTTTCCACCACAAAATGGGACCCAATATATTTATAGTTGGAGGAGATTCATGGACACGTGTCTGTTTTTCAGGTGTCTGTGCGTGTGTGTGAGCGACTCTACGGTCTTGTTACGGTTTTTATTGAATACTGCCACTAGCTCACGCTTTCATACTGGCAATAAATTATTCAAAAAAATAATAAACTGTTGTCCCATTGTACATTTGTTTCATACGTATTCATATTTATCTTCTTGATGCTGTCTTTGGGTTTAAGGTTAAGAGTGTATTCATGAACATTTTAATAATTTACATTTTGTCGTGGATGTTGCTATTTGTTAGCATTATCATTTTCAATAATTTAATGCACTTATCTAAATACATGGATTCACCAGAAGGGGGCACCAATTCTGTTGAATCATCTCTCAACGGTAGTGAGGAGGCCCTTGTTTCTACAGGAAGCTGGAAAAGTCCTAAATAATGAGACATACATGTCTGTTACAGCCCTTCAAAGCCTCCAACAGTGAGACATTTGAAGAGTAAATTATTTAGAAAGTGATTACACCTTGATTACACCACTTACACTTGTTTTTTAGACTCAATAATTTGTCAAGATATACAGTACTGCTTTAGGCTGTTCTCAAATGAGAAGTTAGGAGTATTAAACAAAGAGCAGAATTAAGATTTTGTGTGGAGTTCAGTTAAGATCAATAATACCTGATTCAAACACTTTCAATTGAGTATAGCCTTGTGAAGTATTCCTAATTCTGCAAAGACTGCATCAATTAACATCTGTCGATCAGTTTCAACTGTCCTAGTCTGTACAGGAAACAATAAAAAACAATGTATGTAGAACTACAACTATATGTAATGGGATTCCCTACTGAAGGTTAATTGTAGCCTAAAGTTAGTCCTGTTTGTCCAGGTAATTAGGTTAATAAATACAAATAAACTTGGAAGTTTAAAAATCAATGAAAATGGTTTCAGGCGCACTACAACAAAGTAATCAAAAGTTGATGAGGCATAGTGAAAATGGCAAATGGACCATAAAAGAGGTTATTGACATACACAATTGATATATTTTCCCCCAAATTTAAGGACTGGCAATACTATTTCCAGAGAGGACAGTAAGACATTTCATTAGTGCGATGAATATGAAATGGCTAGATGCAT
Organism: Sprattus sprattus; assembly: GCF_963457725.1. Classification (NCBI taxonomy): domain Eukaryota; kingdom Metazoa; phylum Chordata; class Actinopteri; order Clupeiformes; family Clupeidae; genus Sprattus; species Sprattus sprattus. The sequence goes on from NC_137923.1 coordinate 14,004,342, forward strand.
TTATTTGACATTTTAATGGGAAGTAGTGAGGAAAAAACATTACATTAAAGCATGATTATCATACCAGTCATGATTAAATGTCATTAGGAATTAATTGGCTTGCATTTGAAAAAATAAGTATTGTGAAGTGGTAGACTGAAACACACCAGTAGACATTAGATACACAGTATAGTAATTATGACAGATCATCGAGTTTACATGTCATTTTGCGTAATTGCTAAATTTGTGCAATAATGTACATACAGTTCTTATCATGTTAGTGCTGTAGACTTTGAGACTCACTAGTACTAAGACCCCCATGATTCTGTGTGGAATCCATCCTCTTCCTTGCCCGCATTATCTTTATTCTCAAAAAAGCGAATCTGCACATCAGGGGACATGACTGTTCCAGACACGTACTCATAAATGTCACAGTTTTCAAACTCATCAGATGGCTTCTTTTCGAGGTTGACAGCCCACTGCCACTGGCCGCTCAGGTAGTCATCATTGCCATCGGACTGGCTGGCATAGAAAGCAAGCCAAGAGTAGTACATATCGTCCTTCCAGGTGTTAAAGGATTTACGGATGTAGAGCCTTGCACTGGCATACCCATCACTGGTGAAGAGCTGGAGGCTGGCATCCATGGAACCTATTCTGACAGGAATCCTCCTCTTGGCGTCATCAAGCTCGGGGCCCCTCCAGATCTGCATGTTGGTGACCTCCTCTCGCAGAAGGCGCAGCTGGAGGCCAGGTTGAAGTTTGATGGTGGTCTCCGCCCTTCCCCTAAGCCTGCCGTTAACCTTGACCTCGAACAGGGGGCTGTTGCTTTCCCCATTCTTGTAGAGGCCTACGTTGGTGTGCATTTGTTGTATGCTGCTGGGCAAACCGTTCCAGCTCACAAGTGCATTACCCTCTTTCGTGGCTTTCACTTCCATGGAAACCCAAAGTGTTTTACACAGGGCCGGCGAGTTTGGACATGACCACATCTGAACTGAGACGCCGTATCTGCCATTCACATCATACCCAGCCAAGGTGAGGAACTTTGCCAAGCCTGGTTCGTTGAACATGCTGTCAGCAACAACCAGACTCTGGTTGAAAGTCGGATAGAGCTCTCCCACAGATGAATTCCTGATGCCAAAGGGGTTTCGGAGCACTGCAATCTGGCGGAGGAGAGCGGCAGAGATGAGAGTTGGAGGATAAGGACTACGTTGATAGCTGCTCTCCTGTGCGAAATAGACCTGATCGATCCTAACAGGATCATACCAGAAATCTACCCTAATGATGATCCTGTCTCGGTTCCTTGTGGGGTAGTTGTAGGAGTTGTAGAAATCCTGGGTGACGTATGAAGGAAGCCGGCCTGCCGAGCCCTTGAGTAGATTGCCCACCGCGAAGTACGCTGTTGTAGGCGTTAGATCGGGCAGGAAGTGGTTATCGTTAGCGTAAGGGGTGAAGGGGTAGCTAGTGATGGGGTCAAAGACCTTGGGTTGGAACTGAACTACGTCGCTGCGGTCAATGCTGACGATCGAGGAGAGCCAGTGAAGCAGCATCAGGCCGTGCTGGGGGAAGCACTTGCCATAGTCCAGGGCCCTCAGCTCCGATATGCTGCTGACGGTTGGGATGTCTGCAGACAAGGCTAAAGAGAGCCAGACAAGAAAACAGCCAAGGGAACTCTTCCATTCCATGATAACCTTTCAAGAAAATAGGGAAGGCATGATGGCTTATGTAGAAAATCTTACGTAATGACACAGCCCATATAGGTAAAGTCATGACTTGGGTAAATAAAGGAAAATTACTCTTTCTGTTTGTCTAAAAAGGCTTAGCCCATTTCAAGGCCGTTTTGAAAAGAAACTGTGCCTAAGGCTATAGATAACTGCATGTCGTAACAGTACACACACCTGCACAAGCACAGGATGTTGAGAGTTAATGAATGATTACTAAAAGACCACATTACAGATTATAATTACAAAACTTAAAAATATATGTTATATTAACAGTGGCTACAATTTAATTTGCTATAATAGTTGTATAAAGAAAAATCTAGGACATTAATCCTCACTAAGTTATATTTTAACATTCTCTTGCAAGTATCAATCCACATACATGATTTAATTTCAAAATGGTAATATTCATACATTTACAAACACTTTGGTCACTTAGGACCAGCACTAAAGTTAAATTGTTAGTAGATGAGTAGATGATGAAAAACTACGAATTAATCATTATAATTAAAAACATAAATCTCCTCACCCTCTGCAGTACTCCAGTCCACAGGAATAAATGACAAAGTCTGACCTTATTTTAAGAATATTTATATAAATCACTGTAACTGAATACACCCACACCTCTGTTTGCTGTTGATTCTTTTGATACAGTTTATCACCTTATCTTATCCTAAGAATTTCAAAGTCTCACAGAATGTGATTTTTGTATAATAGTTGACAATCTTGTTTTTCTCCACAGACTTCCTGGTGAGCCTCAATGGGCATCTCAGAGGTCATTTAAGGGCTAGTGTGTTAGTATTGTTTTGTTGGAAATGGCACCTTTTTGACTCTTATCCCCATATGATTTGTAGTTTGAACAGCTTGCTGAACTGTTCTTTCCCCACAAAGGTCCACCCTTAAACCACCTGGACTTCTTAAAGAATAATTATTGAATGTTCTTGGGGAAATTTCTTTACTGGGTGTGAAAATGGTCTCACTGAGAACACATTAGACACAATGTATACAATGTTAAATACACATATTGCATAGTTCATAATATGCTCTCACTGAATCACTGATATGCCTAGAACAGCCATTCAATACAAGTCAATACATCTTCATGAACATAAAGTTTAAAATTAACTTAAAACATTAGATTTAGCAAAGCCCCCAAGTAATATGCCTTCCATATAAATGTATGTATAAGTGAATGCATATCATGTATAAATGTCTGTCATAATTTTAATGGACTGGATGGAAATATTTGCTTTGCTTAACACATACTTTGTGTTTTGATCTAATTTCCTAACATAACATAGATGAAAAAAACATCCCCATTCTGTTGCTTGTGTTACATTCCTGCCTCTCAATATCTGTGTCTATTTATAGCACCTGAAAATATGTGCTGATATTCTTTCAAAACTTAAAAAGAATTTCAACAATGAATAGCTCTTACAGGTGATTGATAACATTCAAGTCACATTTAAGATGATAACAATGGCACTTTGTTTTCATACATATAGCTGGAATTTACCCTGCATATCACAAATAGTGTTAATGTGTCACTGGGTCAAACATTCAATGCCCTGAAAATAATTAATCATAAATAATACACTAGATACTTTATAACAGGTCCTTGATTTCATGTCGCTGCAAAGGTTTGTGGCACCTGAAAGTTTGCACAGTTTGCGAAGATACAAAGATTTTTTTATTTTTGTATTGACAACAAATGAAGTAGTTAGCATATAATAGCACTGTAGCTGGCAATGTGTTGATATAGTGCCAGTTTGGGCTTTGTGCTTACATTTTTGTGAAACACTGTGAGTATCTTCTCAACATGCATGTGTAGGCACCCACTTTTATAAAAGGGAGTGTCCGTATTGACTGGTTTTGACCCTGAATGTACCTTTAACATGAGAATTAAAAGTGGATGTATAAAATTGAAAATATTCATTTAAATGTAAATTCAGCTCTATATAATTATATGGTGTATGGGTCTCAAACATTTGATACAAAACAGCCATTTTAATCAGAAGATGAGCAACTATCCTCTGCATGGAGTTCAACTCTAGTGTTCACATGCAATTGAGATGATTTACTCTGTATTTTATTTAACTGTATCACAGATATGCCAATCCAGCAGGTATTCTTGAAAATATTCTACCAGATGTATTTCTAAGTTCCCTATCTCATTCCTAGGGATTGATACGATTTCCTTGTCTACTGTAGATTAGTGAGATGAGGGCAAACATGTTTAGATATTTTGTTTTCCAAAGTGACTGATTGATTGTACAAAGTGTGTGTGTGTTCATTAAGCAGCGGCTGGATGTATTGGGCATTTCAATGCAAATACATGGCATCGCTATCCAGAGGTACATACAGTAAGAGAGAGGAGAAAAGAAAAGAGAAATGAAAAGGCCGGGTAGGGATTTCTACAAAGGAAGCCTCATTGCCTTGCAGCTCAGGAGAGTAGCTAGATCAGCAGAATAATGAGACAGTGAGGGGACAAAGTAAGGACACTGGAGGCCTGGAGCCCAGACATCATATTTAGACACGGGCAAAATGGCCGTCTCTGTGATTAAGCTCAGAGTTATGAAAGTTGCCTCACAGAACACCAAAGGTATCTGGACATACCTGAGAGGTTTTTAACTCTCTCTTCCACATTTAGTGCATGTGATTTATAAATGATAGCTATAAACCTTTAACCTATTGGGCACTGCAATGAGTTGAATGTATACATTTACTTTAGCAGACGCTTTTGTCCAAAGCGCAAACAAGGGAGAGAACAATCAAGCTATAAGAGCAATAAAACCTGGTGTAAATAGATAAAGCATATAAATAAATAGCATCAAAATGAACCCATGTAATACCAAGCATTAGCTTAGTATGTGCCCCAATAAACAAACCCATACCTATTCACAAATTAACACACACTTATTTCTTACCTGTAATAGCAGGCCTGTGAAATCTGAAATTTTGCAGAAGAATGTTCATGCTTGCAAACAAACATCATCATCATGACTTGGTTGTTTTGATCATGGTTATTTTAATGAGTAAATAGTGCATTGCCGTGTTTCATCTTGAAACTCTTTGGAAAACCTAATTATGTGACATACATAACACCTTAGTGATGTAGAAATCATGGTGCATTCTCATGCATTCTCCATGGACTCATGGATTATTTCTGGGTCATGTTGTATGCGGCCATGTTGATCCTAAACTCACTAATGGAGAGCCAAGGCCAACCATTTGTATTTAGTTTTTTTCTGAGGAGAAAACTGAATCTGAATACTTCCTCCTCATTAGACTGTACCCCCCTCATTTATAGTTCCACCACTTTTGTGTGGTTTGAACAGTGTATGGCAGTGAACGGTAGTGTGTCTAGGGACACCTTATTTTTTGTGGTACGTGAGCATGTCATTGGTTAATGTGCACTAAATATTCTGATAACATTCAGGTTGATAGAAAAATGTCCGTCTTCAAATGGTTTGATAATTTGCAGAAAAGAGACCTGCGTCACGAAAGAATAGGTCATCTAATGACCTTTTGATTTTTTGAAAAAGATAATAAAAACGTCATCAGTTTTGTATGAACAGACGTTAATATAATCTAAAAGGTTTTAGTTCAGTGTAAAGGAAATCACCAAATTTCGAAAGGGTAAATTGCTTCAGTGAAAGAAAGATTTTATCTTGATAAAAATATGTTTTAAGAGCACAGGTCCAGTTTGTGTAGATTAAATAGCGTTATGAACACAGACTTGTAAATATAGCATAACATACTGTAAATGTAGATCATGTAGAACTGAAGAAGTGGTTCTGTGGAGCTTTGACCTGTGGTATAGCATGTCAATCACAAATCCCATCATTCCATTGCAAATTCTATTCTGTTCATGACTATTGCGATGATAGCCTACCTGGATCCCCAGACTTAAAATAATCAAGATAAGCTACCAGTGAATAATTGTCTGCAAGTCTTTAAGTTTGCGGAAAAACCACTATATACTCAAACTGTAATGAAATGGCTTCAGCTAAAGGCTCAGATCTCAGGAAACAACCAAGGAGAGCAGATTATGCCTTTATTGGCTCAGCTGTTATTCTGTAGCAATATTTTCTTCATAGTGTTTCTTGTAAGATTTATGTCTAGATGGCTGGACTGGAAATTCATTCTTGAAGCTCTGCAGGTCATTTTACAGGCTTGCTCACTGTTAGACATGTATGTGACGTATTAGACATGTATATATCTTGGCATATTACTGTGTATATATATAGAGGAAGAAAAAAAAAAAAAAAATTGTGATTTTTGTTTTAGGCAATCCAGGGTCCAGGGCTGCAGAAGGTCTTACTCTGGCCCTACAAATGGAAGATATATGTACTGTACATCTGTGTGTAGTGGCCATAGTGTGTTGCTACACGGGAAAACCTTGTTTGGAAGGAATGTATCTTGAATCTGGACAAGGACCTTTGACACCGTTTGAATTCAACCAAATGCTTTTTATTTTTTGAGAAACATGTAGTAAGATCTTACAGTACAAATTCAACTTCATACAGCCCCAGAGGTCACAGGAAAAACAGCAGTGTATGATTTTACAGAGATTGGACTTGAAAATGGGAATAAAATGAATGTATTAAATGAGAAGTGACATGCCTGGTACATCTCAAGTAAATTATTAAATTATACAAACTTTTAATAATTATAGTCATAATTAGAATGTAATAAAAAAAGAAAAACAAATGATCACTTTTTCAGACCTACTACTTCATTATGTACTACGTTATAGGCCAACATCAACATCAATGATCACATTGGAATATCTGTAATGATGTTTTAAAACTCATGCCATTTCAGCACAAATGCCCCTGTTGTACTGGCCAGTTTGGTAACCATCTCACATATTCCAGGCCCATGTACGAGCCACCTCCTCATATTCACTTAGAAAAAATCGTGCCTGGATTCCTGGAGCGATGGCTGTTCCAGACACATACTCATAAGTATCATACCTGAACAGACTGAGAAGCTTATGCTTGGTAAAATGACTAACCCACTGCCACTGGCGACTCAAATAGTTTTCATTGCTTTCCTCTGGACTGGAATAGAAACCAACCCAAGAGTAATAAAAGTCATCCTTCCAGGTGGTAAAGGTCTTTTTGATGTAGATTCGAGCTCCGGCATATCCTTTGCGCGTGAAGATCAGCAGACTGGCGCTGGCGTTCCCCACCTGAACAGGGATCTGCCGGTTGCCGTCATTGAACTCAGGCCCTTGCCAGATGGTGGTGTCGCTGACGTCCTGTTTGATCAAATGGACCTGAAGGCCGTGGTTCAAGGGCACCGTGGTCTCTAGGTTTCCCGATGCCTGGCCGTCGATCCTCTGTTCCACCAGAGGGCCGCTGCGGTCGCTTGTCTGAAACAGCGCCACGGTCGTGTGCACCTTCAGGACGCTGCTGGGCAGCCCGTGCCAGCTGATTACAGCATGGCCATCTTGGCTGGTCTTGATGGCCAGCTCTTGCTTGCTGGTGTCGCACAAGGATCTCCTGCCGTCGGCTAGCCGCAGTGTTGGGCAAGACCACGTTTGCACAGTGATATTGTATCTGCTCTCGAGGTCGTAGCCCGATAATGCCAGAAACAAAGGGAGACCCAGTTGACCAAACATGTTCTCAGCAAGAGTCAGACTGAAGCCAAGGTGGGGGAAGATCTCCTTCAAGAATGTGCTCTGGCAGTCCAGTGGGTTGGTCAGAGTTGTGATCTGGCGAAGGAGCTGAGCACCCACTTTGAAGGTTGCGGTGATATTGATATTGATATTGATATTGTTGGTGGTCACATTTGGAGCGTTGCATTCAGATTTCTCAGTGACGTACACCTGGTCTACTCTGACTGGCGTGTACCACTTATCTATCACAATGATGAGCCTGTCTAAATTTCGTCCTTCGTAGTTTTTGGCATTGTAAAAGTCCTGGGTGACGTAAAAAGGCAAGTAACTGACTGAACCATCTTCAAAGTCACCAATTGAGTAGTAAGCTCTTTGTCCTGTTGGAATTATGTGCGGAAGGTTACCTGAATTCTCTGCTTGCTGAAATGGGTAGTCAGTGACCGGGTCATAACTTCTGTCCTTGAACCGAATGATGCCGTTTGGGTCCATATCTATTAGGGAGGTGAACCAGTAGAGAAGCAGGAGGCCATGTTGGGGAAAGGATTTGCCAAAATCACTCTCTTCCAGCTCATTTAAGGAGTTGATGGTCTGAATCTCAAGGGTGAAGATCAGTGGTAGCAGGAACAGAAGACAACAAAGTGATCTTTTCCAATCCATGGAGATCCTTTAAAAAAGAAATTTCAGAGTCAGACAAGCAAAAGCTGTGAAAGAAAAAAAAAATGATGGAGTTACCACAGGCTCAGTACATTAGCCAAATTATTATTGGTCAGCTTCAATTTCATATACAAATCTTGATATTTATGTGAGGAGTAATTAATGAATATCCGAGTGACCTTCATTATTTGTCTGAGCAGAACTGTGGATTTACCCATGTGAAGCCAAGAGAACAAGCCGCCTGTCTTGTCATCTTTAAATCCAACAGTTATGTTTTATCGCTCAGATGCCTGTCGGTTTTAACTATGTTCATACAGCATTGGCGATATACGTTGTGTAGGACTTTATAGAACATTTTGGCAGGCTTATCTTATGTAAAGGAGAATATCAGGTAATTGATGTGGCTATGCTCAGCACAAACTATTGAGGATTATGGCTATGTAGACCAGAAAGTTTTACAACTGCTGCAAGTGGATTGGTGTAAAGCAACAAAGTAGAAATACAAATAAATTGTCAGTTAAGGAATTTGTTTGGAAGTAAATTCTCTCTCTAGCACAATCTAGCATCAATATATTAACATTTTAACTGAATACTCAGTTATGAAATCATGTGGTAGCCTAGCTAACACACACATACTGCTCAGCTATCAATAGCTAGATGCCTTTTTTATCCAAACATGATAGAACTGTCCTTTCAAATAAATCAATAAACTTATACAATAACAATAAACATGTCCAGTTATGTATTGTAATTTGCAGTAATATTGATAATATCATTTAAAATGTTTACTAAGTCTTGTACTTAAAATTCAGTTTAATACAGTCAATACATCTTTATAACAACAAGTCTTAAATCTAATAAATAAATTACCTTCAATAACCCTGAAAGTTGTCTATCGACAAGACTGTTTTAAAATCGCTTCTACATTCTAGCACAATAGTCTCTGGTATTCCATGACCAAGACCACATTCTTTAATATTTCACTGATAGACGCCAAAGCCATTCAATTTCAGTTGATTCAGTTTCAAATGATTTCAGTCTTGACATATTTAGCGATCTATTGATGCACCAAATAACTCCATATGCACCATGGCAGTAGTTAAACTCATCGTAGTCATTGTTATATGCCACTTGACAAGTTTAACTGTTGTTCAGTAACCTCTTGGCCAAATTGCTAACATTCTGAAAACACAGAGATATTTTAGGAAATTATCACTCTGCATTGATCAAACTAAATAATTTACGTGTCAACATTTAGAGACAAAAAGTCTTACCTGTGCCTTGGAAACACCCTGTGTCTTTCGGTTGATAACAAATAAATGTGACTGAACCTTTAGTTTAGGACATTTTTATGGAGGGGCATTCGTATTTTTCAGGTTTGGCACATTCAGTGGTGTGTTATCTCAATGTGATAAGGAATGGATTCGATCTTGCAAAACAGCACAAACATGAAAATCGCAAATACAAGTGGCAGTTCTGAGCCCACTGCCTTTCAGTATTTCTGATAAAGGGTTCCTTGTATAATATTTGATCAGGTTTGTCAGGTCAGTTTCATGATATGTTTAAAAACACATGTATCAATATCTGTTTCACAAGCTATTTTTGTCCTTGACATCACTTTAACAAAAGTCCTAGTTGTAAGCTCACCTGGAAAACATGGCCTCAAAAACAGAGTAACCTCAAAATGGAGCCCCAACAGGAATTTTTCAAGTGTTGAGGCAATAGCCTTTCATTTTGTATGAAGTATGGAATGATTTAATGCTCAGTAAGATAACAACCTCACTATCCCTTAACATGTATGAGAACAGTGTCTGGTCTCTTTGACAATATTTCGTGAAGCTACAGCAAATCCAGAGATGGTAGACATGGTGACATAGCGAGGGTCCTTCAGCTGTGTCCCATTGGCACCTTATTGTATCAGCTTTAGCCATTTCATAAGTACATTTCATTCTACTGATTACCTGTAATGGAATGTATATTCATCTGAAGCACTGTCTGCATAGAAACACAAAAAAAAGCCAAGATATGACTGAAGCTGGAAATATACAGGCCACAGGTGTACAGGGGACAAGTCAACAGGGAACGGGTACTCTTTCTAGAAAAGGACACAACATCAAAGCCCAGCACAGCAGCAGGTCTATGGCATCTTAAGTGAAATGTCAAAATAAATGTCAAACTCAGTAGGTAAAGAGTAAAGCTCTCTATTGACTTCCATGTCTCCCCAAAAGACATTTGACTCCAGTATCTACCCTTATGTCAGGCGGAATCACATCTAACAACTTCAGAGGCTTGAGAGAATTTCTGGTGAGGAATGTGACTGAATTCCTCACTTTCCATATTGGTAAAGGGAGCATTTTCAAGAACTAAAAGAGACATTTCCAGTTTTAAAATAGCATATGCAAGTTGTAGTACCACATTTGTAGACCTTCGGATGATTTTGTTTTGATTTTGTGATTTTGTGAGTAAAAGGAAAGCTGAAGATAATGTTACATATATGCAGTTATGGAAAACAAGAAACACATAAACACATGTCTAACACCATCATTAAAACCAGACATCCAAGATATGACCTATGTGGTTTTGCGTTCCGGGCCGTAACACCCCGCAAATATGTATGAAGGGCTTTCACAGCACGACACTACCAGTCACTGTTTATTGCCAAAAGACACCAGTTAACCAGTTAACATCATTTTATCAGTACCAACTGGGCTGTTGATGGTGTTTGCAAGGTTTGAGCATGCCTTCAAGGTCAAGGTTTGGATCAAAACCCCTTATTGCTGTTTTTTTTTTTTTTTTTTTTTTAAGGCCAGTCAGTGAAGTCCAGAAAACCATCCAGAAAACTCATAGAAGCCCTAATTAGAAGTTTTACAATGAAGGTCACTTTTATGCACATTCATCTTTTTTTGAAGGGCAGCCATTTCCAAATGCCAGTGTACAGGGGAAAGAAAACAAGAAAACGTACCTAATCTCTGAAACCACCTGTGTCACTCATAAACCTCTCTGACTGAAACTGAGGTGACACGCCTGTTTTCATCACAGTGAATAGGGGAGCTTACCTTTAGGCAAACACCTGTGACACCACATAGCATGTTTGTGTAAGACATTTATTCAGCTTATCGCATTGGAGTATTGACTAGCCAGGTGCATATCCACAAAGACTTTCAGGCATGCGGAGAAGCTCAGTAAGGCAGTAAAGCACAGTCGAGTAAACACTGTCCCTTGATAAGGCCAGGCAGCCAGGTGCTCCACTTATGTAATCAATAAGTAATTCAATATTTATCCTTCTACCCAGGTAGGATTGTAAAGGAATTTGTAAAACCTGCTTAACCGTGATCCACCCTGTCAGATGGAATAATTGGACCAGCCACCTGAAGCGAATTAAATGCATATACAGTATATATATATGTATGTTTGTGTGTGTGCGTTTGTGTGTGTGTATGTGTATGTTAAGTGAGAGAGAGAGACAGAGAGAGATAGAGAGAGAGAGTGTGTGTGTGTGAGTGTGTTGTGTACTTTCTGTGCATTTTTGTTTTGCACAGCTCTCCCTGAGGGCTTCATTTCACGGTTCAGTTCTTTGCCCCATAACTTTCAGACATGCTCAACCTCGCCAAGTGCACCGGTTGGACCCCAAATCACTCCATTTATCAACCTTGCCAAAAGAAAAATAAGGGAGAAACACACTTTTGCAAACACTACTTTTTCAGACACTGAAAGTTTAATATTGTCCAGAATAGACACAAACACACACACACTCTCACACACACACACACACACACACACACACACACACACACACACACACACACACACACACACACACACACACACAGAAACGCATCTGCAAAAACCCATGTACAATTTCACACAATTCAGTTTCAGACAAAACTTAAAACACACCTTTTCATACATACATGCATCCACACATATACATATGCTCTCTCTCTGTTTGTCCATCGCATACTGACACACACACACACACACACACACATACACATAAAATCAGACAGCTGGCACAGTAAGGGAAAACAGAAATGTCCTGCCAGCTTTTGCTAAGGACAGATCATGGGCCATTTGTTTGCCTTGTGGTATGACTGTGTGAAAAGTGGAGAGCACTGCATGGAAAGATGAGCACTTACATCCCTTTGGAACACTTGGATTGAACTGGAAATAGTTTTTAAGGCGTAACGGTTTGTGGTTGACATGATGGTCTGTTGCTGTCTCTCATCTGCATAGCTCCAAGCTGTGCAAGACACAGATGTATGAAATGTATGAATGCTGCGCACAGCAATCCCGAGGACTGGGTTCTAATCTCATGCTTCACGGGTCTGATTAACATTCTAAATGGCATCAGGGCGGAAACCATTAAACAAACTTCTACTGATAATCGAGCAAAAGGTTCCCATGAATATTAAATGATACCTTTAGAGATATGTTAGGTTTGGTATAATTTAATAGATTTCCTATGGATTTGCGTCCTGATGTGTGAATATTGCTTGGTAACGGGATCATCAATGTAACCGTCGAATGTGTCTGTGTTGTACCTTACAGTTACCAGGAGATGGCGACATAGTCCTTCAGATAAGAAGAAGAACAAAGCAACGTGGCAATTGGTAGTTCACAAAAAAATGAAATGGGTGGGTTAATTGACCTCTACACATCAGAAGTTCTTAATATTTTCTTCTGGAGGTGGTGGTGTCAGTTCAACACTGTGATTTACACGAATTTCAGAATTACACTCTCCTGTGGAACTTCTTAATATACTGCATACTGGTGTTCTAATTTATGGGAATAACTCTCTCTCATTAAGGTCTCGTGACACACTGCTTGCCTTATACCTTTACCACAGTCCACATCTGTCTATCTGTCTGTTGTCTATTAGTATGTTTAAGTTGTTTCAGTAGAGCACTATATGACTTGAACAAGCAATCTCCGAACTCCCCTCCTCCTAAGATGCATGAGCCAGCCAAAGCTGGAATGCACCAGCAGTCCAGAGATCCTGATCGACTGTAAAATAATTGGATTTATATCGTTGCACTGCCAGGCTTTTCAAAATGAAGCAGTTGCCTAAAAATAGCTTTTGTCCATTGGCACTGAATGGTCCAGGGTGTCTTGTAAGGCTCAGTCCGCTAGAGTTGGAGTGGACGGGCGGCTGGTGTGATTATGTAAGAGGACTGAGGACTCAGCGCCTGTCAGTCCGGTGGCGCTCAGGGTATCTCACTCCCTCAGACCGCCCAGCAGGTTCCCGGTGTCCTGCTAAGTGCTAACCTTAATAAAGCCGGCACACACATACACACATCCACACACACACACACACACAAACACACACCACACACACACACACACACACACACAAACACACACCAGACACACATACTCACGCACACACACACACTCACACGCACACGCACACACACACACACACACACACACACACACACACACACACACACACACAAACACACACACACACACAAACACCACACATGCACATATACCTTATCTCACTATCTTTACAAAAAAAAAAACACACACACACACACAGAGCGAGAGAGAGAGCAAGAGAAAGAGAGAGAGAAATAGTCTTTTCTATCATTGCTGTAACAAACACACACTGTCTTTCTCTCGTTTGCAACTGCCCAATTCAGCACACACACAAACCCACACTTTATTCTGTTTTGGTTGGATGGGAAAAACACCACAACAGGCAATTATGGGCGCACTGTGGGAAGGCCACATCTGTCAATCACCCTGACACCTTTACCCCGGCAAGAGTAATCACTTTGCCAGGTCTTATAACTCTGTCCAAACGCTGTACAAAAAACAACCTGCTGTACAAAAAACGACCAGCTCTATCCATCTTCCTGACACCTACCTCGGCCATAAAACTTCTGGTTCCTATAGTACAATACAATGCATAGTCACTCATGTGATGTCAATGAAATGTACATTAGTGACTGCATTCTTTGCACCAAAGACATCGATTTGTTGGTCCTCCCAAACAGACGTTCTCAGACTGAAATTAGTTGGACAGGATTTTTTTTTCTGGGACATTTTTCTGCCATCTGTCTATAGGCTGCCTGGATGGTCAATATCTTGGGTTCTTCTACATGGACTTCCCAGGGGTCATCGGGCAGGGAGCCTGGACCAGAGGAGAGCAGAGAGTACATATAGGCACAGAATGAGATGCAGATGATAACAAGTGGTGCTTCCTGTAAACCTGAATGAACATGCACATGCAAACCCAAACCCCAAAACACTAACACACACAGTAATAAATAAATAATACAAACATAAACACACACACAGTATCAGATCAATACCCACAGACACAGAGTAATACTGTAAAGAAATACACACATAAGCACACACACACACACCTAGTAACAGTAACACATGTAACTCAGCGGTACTCTCCACTCCACTAAGCTGTAATTGAGTGTAAAACTGTTTCCGGCACAGGTGGGCACCATGGGGACTGTTTTCACTGCTTAGCGTCCAACAGCAGGCCTGTCTATCTGTCGTCCTCGGGCAAACCCATATCAGCCTCAACAGAGCTGGACTTCCTTAGGTGGACACACAAGAGATTATTGTTTCTGTGTGGGTTTGCATTTGTGTGTGTTTATGCATGTGCATGTTAATGCATGTACAACATTTCCATCAAAATGTATTTGTATGTGTGTGTGTGTGTGTGTGTGTGTGTGTGTGTGTGTGTGTGTGTGTGTGTGTGTGTGTGTGTGTGTGTGTGTGTGTGTGTGTGTGTGTGTGTGTGTGTATGAGACAGACAGAAGGACAGGAAAGGAGACATGGGGTGCTGTAGGGATGGGGTGCAGAGGGGAGGTTGATGGGGAGGACAGAGAGGACAGGGAGGACAGGGAGGCTGGGGGTGGATGGGGGTGGTTCTGGCAGAGTTGTCCCCGCTCTGTGATGGGCTGATACCATAAGCTGCTCCTGGAGAAATCAGTCTGTCATGCTTGTCTGGCCAATCTGCATTGCCATGGGTGGCTGACACCGCCTCTGAGACAGCACCCCTCAGCATGTTTCTCTCTGCCTCACTTATCCCCCATTCCCTCTCCTCCTTTCCACAGTCACTCTTTCCCCCTCTCCATCTTCTTCGTCTCCTTCTCTCTCCTGTTCCTGTTCTCTCTCACACCCATCTAATTCACTCTCTCTCTGTCTTTTCCTCTCACTCCCTCTCTCAACCTTTCCTTCTGAGTCTCTCTCTCTCTCTGTGTTTGTCTATGTTGCTCTCATGCAATACCTCTCTCGTTTTCTTCCTCCCTTCTCACTAGAGAGTAACCTCGTCCAGATTCAATGGCATTGACTGAAAGGTTACTCCCCTGCAAACAATAGCCCTATCAGGCAGCGGCCCTCGTCAACAAAATACAATAAATGTCTCCTGCATAGAAAATGAGAAAACTTCAGCCTTTGGTTCCAGACAATAGAGCCTTTCAGACCAGCTCTCTGACTGGCAGAAGGCAACTTAAGGGGATGGCTATTGGGTTGTGGAATGTGCACCCACTGTCAATCAGCTGCAGTGTTCACAGATGCCAGTGTTTAGTGAGCAGGTCTGTGTCATAAGCCTGCACGGCTAAAAGAGTTTCTGCACATGTACCATATCTCCACAGGGACAAGAGTCTGCCTGGAGCCTTTGGGTAGTGGTGATAAAAATAATATCGAGCTGCTGTGCTATTTCTGGCCCCACGTGCTCCTGCTTTGACTCTGTGCCAACCGAGCAGGCGTCACTGAGTCAAGCGCCTCGCATTTGGGCTTCTGATTGGCTGGCTGGTGGAGGAACTCCCTCCTGAGTGGTTACTCAGTCGTAGGTGGGAAGGGGAGGGAGATTCTCAGTGCTCACGTGGAGCTATAAATATCCTCAATTTCCGACCCTGCAACCGGGGCAATATCTCATCTCCGCTGCTCGGGTATTTTTTTCCTTCTGTCCCTCACCTCTTTGCAATCTCTCAACCCACACTCCATCTATCCACAGTTATTCTCTCTCCTTTATTGAGACTATTTTTATATTTATCTCCCTATTCTTCCTGCCTATTATGTGTGGTTTCTGTATGTTTGTCTGTCTGTCTGTCTGTCTGTCTGTCTGTCTGTCTGTCTGTCTGCTTGTTTATCTCTCTGTTTGTCTGTCTCCACCTCTCTCCTTTATCTCCCCCAATTTTCCCTTCCTCATTTTTTCCATTGCATGCTCTCACTGCTCCCAACAATGGAGAAGACGAACAGCCTAAGATGCCTGTTGTGCCACGTGCTGTTGAGCCGGAGCTCGGCGAGGCCGTGGCAGTGATTCAGCGCTGGCTCTGGGCACAGCGGACAAGGGGGATGCCATTGATCCACTGACAAACCCAGCGGCTCGCCGGGATAACATGCCGGCAATTATGTGCAGCTGCCGCAGTCTGTCAGCCTTTGATGTCCCGGCAGCCAGAAACAAATGGATCTACTGGGGCTTGCCGGTGGACCCCTGCGTCCTGCTGCTGGCTTAACGGGCCTTTTCATGGCGGCCTCGGCTCCAAGGCATTGGGCGCGCCAGAGCTGCCAAAGCCAGGTGGGCGGCGTGTCACATTTCCTGTTGTTTTCCACACACAACCCACTCTATGCAATCTGAGGGGCACCGCAGGGGCTCTCAGTCTGAACATGCATACACCATCAGCGCTAGTGTGGCATGGGCTGAGACTGGGGTTCGGTAGGTCACAGGTGAAAGGGAGGCTCTACTGTACAATGCACAATCAGAAACAATAGACAAAACTGGAGCAGATCAAAACACTGTTTTGGTTAGGATAGAGTAGTTTGGCAATGTCATGTGACAGCAATACAAATATTGAGTAGAGTTGTGGTGTTGTGGTCGTTGCTAGGGTGATGGGGTATAGTGCTAAAATTGGATTATGAGCAGAAGGTATAGAAGGTAACATGCACTACCGAATGACAGGAGTACACGTGAAATTTTGGTATTGGTTCATGCCCAAAATGTGCTGCAAGGACGGCTGCAATCAAATCCCCCTGGTAGTCTACAGATGCGTAGTGTAATATCCACTCTGTTCATAGGCTTCATGATGCATTGGTGTTTCAATAGGGTCAGTTGAGGTCAGGCGGATACATGCTCTTAGGCGTTCAGCAGTAGTCTCTCTGAAGATTTAAAGCATGTCCCCATATACTCTCTCTCTTCTCTTACTTGATGGCTATGTTTCATGTTTTCCTTTTCTCTTCCTCTCTTTTCTCTCATTTCCCCCTAGCACACATTATTTCTTCATTATAAATCTTTTTGCCCTCCAGTCCTTTTTTTGCTTAATGGGCTTTTGCTTTTTTTTCCCCCTCTTCCTAATGTTTCCCATTTTCCTATTTTGTCAACACATTTCTCATGCTCATTTTCTTTTCAATTGTCTCACAAAAGGTTCACCACCCCCAGCACCCCACTTTTTAACAAGTCAATTTAACGCAAATGTGTGTGAACTTACACGGTGAAAAACACTTCATGGTCACTGTCATGGTGGAACACCTCCGTCTTGCTGCCATCTCTTTTTCTGTTAGGAAATCATCAACATTAGTCTGAGACGGAGGAGCTGGGTCCCGAGGCTGTGGCACATGCGTTTGTTGCTCTTTAGCAAGAGCGCTGGGAAACAGAGAGCAGACGTATCCTGCAGCCACTGCTGCTTCCATACCCGTGCTCTCTGAAGTTTGATATGTCTACTGTCTACAGACAGGGCCGGCCCTGTGTCAGGAGAGCTGCTGTCACCTTTATCTCGCTCTGTCTATCTCTTTCCATCTTTTTTTCCTCTCTCTATCTCTGTTTCACTATCGGTCATCCTATTTCCTTCATCTGTTGCATGCTCTGTATTTCTTTTCTGTTCTACCACTCGCCTAATCTGTCGTCTCTCTTTCTGTTTTATTTATCTAAATCCACCTTGCTATGTTTTTATCATTTGTTTATTTCTATCTACTTCAGGCTTTTCTTCTCTCTTGGCTCTTTCTCCTCACCCTTGTTTGTCTCACCCTATTCTTGACACTTTTGTGTGTTTGTGTGTGTGTGTGTGTGTGTGTGTGTGTGTGTGTTTTTTCCTTTTTTTAACATTTCCCATTTGAGTTATCTTAGTGGAACATTCAAGAAAGCAGTGCTGGCTCTCTGACCCTAGGTGGACTCGAACCAAACCAGCATTCCTGGATATTGAGAGGATTTCAGCCACCAGGCCTGGTCCCCTCGTCTGTGACACACAAATTGACCCACACAGGCAGTTTAGAGCTGTCAGCTATTAAAGATACAAAAATGGTGCTGTTTGACGTTGAGTTTTTAATTCTTTTTCCAATGATTGGACCTCTTCCTTGATATTAAGAAGGGGGGTATGTAACTGGAGCGTGGGACAATTTCACATCACAGGCATGATTGTGTGTGTGTGTGTGTGTGTGTGTGTGTGTGTGTGTGTGTGTGTGTGTGTGTGTGTGTGTGTGTTTGTTTACCTATGTTTGGGGACTAATCCATGTCGAATACCTCACACCATCATTTAAGATCAAGTTTTAAATGCTCACCTAGACTTGCTGTAGCCATTGCCCTGGATAATCTTCAGTCCCTGGTTAAGTAAACTGCATTGCAATCTAAGTAGACTGCTGTACAATTGTTAACATTCACTCAGAATTGGGGAAAACTATAGTTTTTTACAGTAAGTTTTGGTTTATTTTGACATTCTTGGGAACTACCCAGGCAGAAGTGAAATGTCTGGTCATTGTTACAACAGCGCTGGCTGGCCTTTCACTCCCTTTAAGATGGATGCATTAGTGTGTATTCTCAGGTCAAACTAAGGGCAGTGAATAGCCTTGGCTCTGGCTACTTTCCATAATTGCATATTGCCATGTATTTAAACTCTAACAAAACATGAGAGAGGAGGCTTTACAAATATATATTTTATAATACAACATGTTTATCTGAAGGTCAATGGACCACTTAAGGGGGTCGTGACCACTTGTCTAAGGTAGGTAGCCTCTTTTTTAGCAGAAGTATAAGCAAAGTGTGGGATTTAAATGGTTGTTTCTTAGTAGAGGGAGAGTGCAGGCACATCCAATGTTAACACGGGTGTTGGGCAGCAGGGACTGATACAAAAAAATTATGTTTCCCATGATCCTGTGCAGGGTTTTGGCATTGGTCATGCTTATTCTCTTGGATAACTTGGAACAAATAACAGATAAATTGTCTGGATACTGTTTTCTTTTTTATACTATATCCTACCCCCACCAAGTGGAGGCTCTTTGAGACATTGACAGGTTTAGTTTGGAAGTCAGTCACTAATCTCCAACAGAAGTCAGATAAGACTTTGCCTCAAGAGAATAGTGTCCTGTCAGTGATGTCCTCAGTCAATTCCCTGCATCAAGCATGTGCATACAGACAGGGAGAGAAAGAGAAAGAGAGAGAGAGAGAGAGAGAGAGAGGGAGAGAAAGAGAGAGACAGACACAAGCGGCTGCAGTTTTAGTCCTTGGAGCACGAGACCACGTGCCTGTCTAGTGGTCTCCTGTTCAGACAGCCTACAGACCTGCAGACTCTCTCTTTCTCTCCCCTTCTGCATCTGTCCTTCTCTGCCTATGGTTTTTTGCCTCTTCAAATGCAATTGTCCTTTAAAAAAGACTGCAGCCATTGAAACAAAATTACAGAGCATAAAGAAATCTGCAATTCTCCTTGAAAACATGACTTTGCTTTTAGCAGTTGTGGGTATGCCTAATTTCATCAGGTTGCAGGAAATTGTTCCTCTAGCTCCTCCTGAATCACTTCAGACTGAGAAATCTTTAACACCAGTGTGTGCTCTCTGAATGCATTTCAAGGTCTGTTCTCTCCATCGAAGCCATAACTACTGTATGTGTCATTACTGAATGGTTTGTTTCTGATACATGTCTGCAGTACTTGTAAACAGGTAGACAGGCACACACTCGCTAGTTTGGTCAGCCTCAAAGACACAACGATGACTATATTTCGAAAATCTCACAATACACACTGGTGTTTTACCAGGCTTCGGTTTTTTAAAAAGGTAACGTGCTACCAAGTGGGGTATGCACTGAGACAAGACAACAACTCCATCTTTTCATGTTCTTATGCAAGAGGTTCCCTACGGAATGTAATCCAGGAAATGGGACACCTTTCATTGAGCAGATGGCTGTAGATAGCAGTGCAGTGCAACTGAGACCACAAGAGTACCCATTACTTTGCTGTACAAAGAAGTCAATTGGGTTATTAAGACTAAAAATACATGTGGGATAACTTGAAATCTCAGACCATTCAGTGTAACCAAAACACAGCACATTTTCACATGAATATCATTGTGTCATGTCGTAACTGTCACGTTCAAATCATAGGGGTGCCCTGGTTATAAAGTTGCTCCATGCATTGAACCCATTGCTGCCTAAATGGAGGAGCAAGCCCCGGTGAGGGAGAGGAAAAGCACACAGTACAATCTGAGTGGAGAGAACAGAGCCAAGGAAGAGGGCAAAAGGGACAGAGGAGAAAGGAATCCTACACTGACATCCCAATTAGCTGTTTTCACCACAGAGAGCCCATTAGTGAGATGTTTCTGCATTAAAGTTACATTAATGCAGCAGGGTCTTTTTGTGTGAGGCTTACTGACAACCCCTCTCAATGTCTGACGGGGTGATGCACAGATCCACTGGGGACCTTGTGTGTGTGTGTGTGTGTGTGTGTGTGTTTGTGTGTGTAGAAGTAGGTGGAAGAGAGACTGCTTGTACACACATTTGTAGCTGGTTGCAGAGAGACTGTATAAGAGTATGTGAGAGAGTGCGATAGCAAGCCAGTCACATGTCCTTGTTGGGTTTTTTCCTCTGTGCTATGTTTAGCTCTGTTAGAATCCATCCATTTCTATAACAGATGCTGGGTTATTATTGGATAAATGTCTATCAGAGCCATTGTAGCATTATGGTAGGTTAGACATGTGGTATACATCTATTAAGGCTTTCAAAAAAACCTTCTCACAGAGTTGTGTAGGCGATGGCATAATGAAAGATGGCAAAGATAACAAAAACATTATTTTGTTGTATTCTTTCAATGCCTGTCATGATGAGATAAGTGGTATATTTGGGCATCCAGAGATATACTCCGTTATTTGACAGCATCACAAGCTCCAGTGCTTAGCTTACACTGTGAGCAGTATCAAAATAAAGAGAGAGAGAGAGAGAGAGAGAGAGCGAGAGAGAGAGAGAGAGAGATAACAAGCCTTCCCTTTATCCACATGATGGAGACCACACAGATCTTAAAGGATGATAATGTTTTTTTAATGTAACATGATCATATCTAGTATCTGGTCCATAATACAATCTATGTAATATCCATTTTCCAGTTCATCTTCGTCATCTTCTTCATCGTCAACATCATCGCCATAGCATTATTGTTATTATTATTATTGTTATCATTCATCATCATTATAATTACTTTCTCATTATATTACTCAATTATTATCATCACACTGTGTTGCCATGTGCCTGTTTCAGAACATGTGAATGGATAGGAAGACGTAGAATAAATAAAGCATGAGAGCCTTTTTTTCTTTATTTATTAAATAATGATGAATGAGCACATGAATAAATGAACGGCGAGTTGCTGCGAGGTGTGAATGAGCGAGCATCGAGGCTTCTAAGCGGGTATTGGGGGAGGAGATGGGAGGGTAGTTGTGTACGGCATCGCGCGAGCACTGTTTCCCTTCGCTGCCACAGCGCGGCAGCATGCTCGCAATCCGCGGTACTCAATTTAATCTCATGTTGGGGAGGTCTAAAGTTGCCGCTGGATGCCACATATCGACCATGTGATGGGAGCACACATACCCATAAAAGTGAAACCTCCTGGCACATCCCAGTTCAACTGTAAAAAGAGAAAGTTGACCGCCAAACTGGGGAATATACATACCTACACCATGGAGAGGCGAAGAAGCATCAGAGAACCTCACGGCAGCTTCGGCGTGAACATTTAGACTTCATGGAATGCGAATGTGCACATTTATTTTATTAACTTTAAGGAAAGTTACGTGAGAATATACAATGCTTATAAATGGAAGTAATCTGAACAGTTCTTCGCAGGACCTTAACGAGCAACCTCTAAATAGACCTCCGTGGGTCACTACAACTTTGGGCTGCTTCTTGATATTCACAATAGTGGTTGATATTCTCGGGAACCTTTTGGTGATTTTCTCCGTCTATAGAAACAAGAAGCTGAGGAACGCAGGTGAGTGATGCGAGCAAAAGAGAGTGCTCCGAAGAGCTGAGGTAGTTGCATTAAGTGACTCTTTGCATATACCTTTAGTAAAATAATGTGGTTTACATCTGTATTCGTTCTGTCCTACGTCTGTATACGTATTCGTTTCATAGTGGTTTAAATGTGTCTGTTTAAACGAAAAAGTGCCAAAACGCTCACATTTCGGTATAGACCGATTGAGTAGCTCGGCGCTGTTGAAGTATCATTTCGATTTCACGGGAACGTACCATTATCTTCTAATAATCACTGTATCCTAACAGGTTTTTCTCATGCTCTGATATTCAACTAGCTACACGTGTTTACCTTTAGAATAACCTACAGGCTAATGAGCGTCCTTACCAGGCACCTCATACTGACTCAAATATTGCTGAGACGATGTTGGAATGCATATTTACATATTGCCCTCGCTGTTACACAGAGAAACAATACATTACCCGCTGTGTCACGATTTTAGTATCATATTTATATAATGGAAAAAGCGGACTATTGGACAACTATCAAAGATGCTAGGCCTATATGATGCGTTATGCATGAATGGCACAGTAGTTGCGTTATGAATGAATGACACAGTTGTGCATCGTTGTGTATTTTTGTCAGTTCATTAGTTTGCCTTTACAAAGCCAATAACTCCAGTGGTCTTCGTTGCTACGCCGAATGTTTCCAACCCAAGAAGTTGCCAGTATTCCTACGACAGTGGGAGTAAGTTCGTTGAAGACGTGCCTCGCTGCTTTAGATGATCGAGTAGAATGAATAGAGGGGATTTAAGAGTGATTGACGTACAGTGCCTTGGGTTGCTTGGATGGAAGTAGGATTTAAAGCGGTCTGTCTAGGCAGCTGCCTCTGAACTTCGACGTGAACTGCTTCGAGATTGTTTAGGTGTACTGTATATCAGAGGAGCAACCTGAACTTCAAGTTACCAATGGGAATTTCTGTGCACCCATTTACTTTCATAAAATAAGAATAATTACACAGCGGAATGCTATTTTCGTAGGCTCGTAGGCTACTAGTTGGGTCACCCACTGGGCATTTTCAATATGTGTACCACGTATCTCACGCCACACGTTCCGACTAGATAGCAAGAAATATGAATATTAATACTAATATTACTGTAACGTTTGAAAACGACTCTCACTCATTATGTGTGGCAATCGTGCTTTAATCTCGGGAGAAGCTGCGCCTGCCACTAGACACACTACTGTGCGCACCCACCACTTTTGAAATGAATGAGTCAGTGATTCCTATTTTTTTTCACATAAATATCCATCATTTTTCATAACCCTGTTGTTGTTTACCCAGCAGGACTATTTCTACCACATTTGGAGAAATAGCCTATATGTAATGAGCTTCGTCAATCCTCAGCAACTTTACAGAATTCCACTGCTGAGTGCATCGGCCCCTCGAAATATTATTAACGGAGGATGTTGTGAATTGATGCGAAACGCCAGGATGGGATTAATTCTTTGCTCTCCCTCATTCATCTGTCCTGCAAGCTCCACCTCTTTTATTCTAACATAGGGGACATTTTCCCATTTCTCCTTGACTATATTGTAATCCCTGTTTTTTTTTTCACGCAAACTGTACACAGAATTATGCAACAAGCCACTGCTGTCATGGATTTAGGTTTTTTTATTGGAATATACAGGGACAACAGTTACATAAATAGCTTGGCAGAAAAGATTATATCTTAATGAGTTGGTTGTGCACTGCCTCCTTCATTAGGAGTTTAGAATCCAGGGTTGTATGGTCACTAAATTACGAAGTGACTCTCAAAAAGCATTCAATTATTTCACTTATTTTGTATTATTTAACTTTAGAACAATGGAATTATTTGTTTAAATTAAGTATGCGATGCTTGCAAGTCTAACAATCGTGTAAGTTAAAGTGTTTGTTCATTTTTGTCTGGGATTGAGGGAATACCGAGGTTTTCTCCACGATCATATTTACAGTCTACCAGTCTACAGTGCATATTATATCAGGGAAAGAATCATAGTCTTAATAATCATAAATACTAGTCGGCCGAAATGTCCCGTGCCTCACAAGAGAAAAAATGCACATATATTGTGAAGCAGGCCCCGTCGTTGCATACGTTCCCTCTCTCATTTCGGACAGTTGAATAGCTATTGGTAAAGCATTCGACTGTGTCAGGAGTCTTCATGTTTGACCAGCCCATAAACTCTAAATGCACTTTCTAAAAGACTTGCCCAGGACTCTCAATCCGTTTATTCTATGCGATTTATCTGAATTTTCATCACCTTGGCAGGGAGCCGCCGTGGTTATACTACGCACCAAAGCAAAAAAAATAAATAAAAAAAAAATACCATACAGAAACAAACTAAAACATTGACAAAATGTATGCACTTCAAGAGCACCATTGCCTTTAGGCACTGGCACATTGCCCACCTTCCTCCCTGCACACACACAACACTGCCTGATGGATGGGGGTAGGGCTGGAGGGATTTGAAGCTGCATGGCTCTTAGCACATATCACATCCTCCTCTGTGCTTCAGGCCAGTCCGATTTCAGCAGCAGCAGCAATGCTCCCATAATCTCAGATGTCTCTCACTCTCTGTCCATCTCCCTCTCCCTCGCTCATACACATACATGCTTACCATACACACACACACCTTATCTTGCACACGCTCTCACGTCAGTCTCTCTTTCCATCCTTCTCTCTATCGCTCTTTGCCTTTGCTCTCTTTCTCTCTCTGGGCCCTTACAGTGCTGATGCTGGCGTTTGTAGGTCAGTGCTGGAGAGGGAATTACTGGTCTTCCTCTGTGGTGCTCACTGGCTCTGCTCGCTGCAGTCAGTAGCTGGCCCACTGCTGCTTGCCAGAACTGCTGTGCTCCAAAAGTATGGATCATCTGGAAGCCAATTTGAAGTCTGCATTTTTGTTGACTCACAGAAACAACGCCAAGGTTAATTTGAGTAAACTTAAACACTGGGCATTTTCACTGCAGAGTATGTAAACTTCGCTTGAAATCTTTGCTGATAGATAAATATGTTCATTTATCATTTTGCATACTATAGACTTGGTTTGTATTGGTTGGTGATTGAGTGATCACTATATTGTGATGTTAAACTGAGAGCTTGGGCCAGGCAGCAAACACAAATGCCAGGCAAAGAGTCATTATACTCTCACCTGTCATGAGTGAATTATATTTGAGCACGAGGGCTGTGGCACATATTACACACACACCACGACACACACACACACGCACACACACACAAGGGCATGTGCTGTTATGCCTCCATGTCATGAGCACATCTGTCCACCTCCATTGTGACTGACAGGCAGAATACAGCTGTCCCTGCACATTCAGCTAATGGCAATTATGTCATGGGTGGGCGGAGATGTCACCACCTTGGACTTTGAGTGATATATCGGATCTCACAGGAAAGAAAAAAAAGATTTTAGATTGACTTCTCAGCATGTGGCATATATGGGCCATTCTACCGAATTCGTGTAATATGCAGTCCCTCAACAATAAAAACTATTTACAAAACATTTAGGTATTTAGGCATAGATATTTAATTAGAACATGTTATGGTCTATATAAACCCAATGCATTACATGAGATAGTGATAAGCTAAATATATACAAAATCATCATTTATAGGGTACTTTCTATTGGGAAGTAGCTGTCCCCAACCCTGACATCTAAATTTCAATGCCTTTAAATAACACTTTTCAATTTTTTTTGATTTTTTTCAATGATTTAATTTCAAAGATCTTTATGATTGGGTTGAAACAGAACTTGGAATATTTAGATTTATTGTGGGTTTAATTTTTAAATCAATTTTCTATACTCAAAAAATCATGTCCCTAGTTTTCATGTCACTACCGAAACACAACAGTTTTAGTCCATTGGCTGAGCTTGTGTTTTAGCCACGACTCTGCATTTTTGACCATGCATTGACACTGCATCTCTGTCCCTCATGGTTGAATGGTAAGTAGCTAAATCCCATAGTTTTTATATAAATGTGTTCCAAAGTCTGAAAATCGACGTGTAACCTTAAGAATTGTCACTACCGAAACGCATCTTTTCTTCAATTAAGTAAACCTTTTGGGGTTTCATGGAAAATCTTATGTTTGTATGTGTGTTCACCTCTTCAAAGATGTGTTTGCAAGCCGTGTGCTTGCTAGAATTCTTTATTTATGCTTAAAGTTAGCTAGAATTGTCACTACCGAAACAGTCACTACCGAAACATATGGTAGTGACCAGATGATTTCGGTAGTGACAAAATGAAATGGTAAGTAGTTTGATCCCATAATTTTTAAATAAATGTGTTGTGTTGACTAAAGGGCGGCCCAGAGCACCTTTTGGATGATTTTGGGAGAGAAATGAACATCCATCCAACAGTGCAGTCACTACCGAAACACTGGATGTCACTACCGAAACAGTGCAGCACTACCGAAACACTGGATGTTTTGTAAAAAATTAAGTATATTAAGTAATCAACTAAAATGTTATGATACTGATTGGATTACTGTTGGTTCAATTTCATCAATCAACAACTCTGGAATCAATATGATCAGTATTTTGCATTTTACAAAGAAATATTGCACTTAGATTTTGATGAATTGTATAAATTGAACTTGAAAATTTGGTTAAAATTTCATTTTTATGAATTTCATTATGAAAACCTTCAAGAAATATTTGTAAAAATACTCTTCAGAGAAGGGAAGGAAACACAATCTGAACAGGTCAATGATAATACTTTTTTACTATAGTAAATGTGATGTTTCGGTAGTGACAATTTTTGGAAGAGGAAAAACATTCCAACACATTCTGAAAATACAATATAAAAATTGACTGTTCTTTTACTAGATATGTGTACTTTAGATATGGAACAATATACATACAGACAAAGTTTTGGGAATAAAACATAAAAAAATTCAAAATATTTCCGACCTGACTTTGCACCAATTCGGTAGAATGGCCCATATAACAGAGGAAGTTCATTTGAGATACCATAGAGTTAGTCTGTCAGTTGCAGTGAACATGTAGAGTAGAATGTGTCATATTCATTAATGCAAAGAGGCAAGCTGATGCCATCATGGGAACTTCATAGGAGCCTTCCCATGATTCCCAGTGTGTGTGCTCCAGTTTCATTTGTCTCGAGATATCCAGGCATGAATTCTTTTTATAAATGTCACAATTTAAACATTGTATATTCCGTGGGTTTTCTTTGGCTGCGAGCCCTGGGCTGTATTGTTTTTGGCATTACCACAACCTCCACGTTCATCAGGAGGCCAGTGTTTATTGTCGTAGCTCCATGTGAAAAAAAAAAAAAAAAAAAACATTTTTAAACAAGTGCTTAACAGTATCAGGGGCCTTGTGGAAATGTCCCCACACGCCTGTGCACTTTCTGGGATTTCCCTCTGGTGAGGCAAGCATAGTGGACCAGAAAACTCTTATCAGAGTTTTTAAAAGGACATACAAGGTAGAATGTCGCTGTTAAAGCAAGAAAAAAATGCTTTTTCAAAAGCCTTGGGCTGAAAATCTCCCTGTTATCTTAAACTGCAACAGTTACCAAGCAAACCTACTTTTCGAATGTTGTGGTGTATGAAGGATAATGACTGACAAGCCTTTGGTGGGAAACTCTTGGCCTGCCTTCTGATTAGATGGTCTGTTTGGAAATGAAGCGCTTTGAGGGGTCAGGCCCCAGGTGTCAAGCTTCTGCAAAGTTCAATGCTAAGTGATAGTTGCTGGTCTGTGTGAGTTTAAATAGGATTGCAGGCAGTAATGCACGATACACTCTCAATATAATTATGTAAACAGAAAAAAAGATAAACAGACAACTCCGGGTCACAGATTCAAGATTGTAAAGCATTTACAGACCACTGGATGATGGTTAAATACTGCCAAGTGAGTCAACACCACGGATCACAGTTTTCCTGAGATGCTCTTTCAGAATGACACCATGCTGAGCAAGTGCTGAAGCAGAAAGCCTCAGACTGAGGGAGAGAAAGAGCGAGAGAGATTTATTTGATGTGTG
The DNA here is from genome assembly GCF_963457725.1 of Sprattus sprattus. NCBI lineage: Eukaryota > Metazoa > Chordata > Actinopteri > Clupeiformes > Clupeidae > Sprattus > Sprattus sprattus. The sequence continues at coordinate 14,032,556 of NC_137923.1, forward strand.
TAGATGTGGAAGTGATTTTTCTTTTTCTTATTTTCCAGGAGAGCGTCTAATTACCAGATGTGCCCAAGCCACGCAACGGGAATCCTTAGTCTTTAAACAGTAGAAACGGCATGAGGTGGAACCTGATGTCCTCCTGGATCAAAGCTATCTGTTATGACACACAAAGACCCACATAGGCTTACTCTCTGTCTCACCCACACACACAAACACAGACACGCACACACAAAAAGTAATTCAGACAGGCATCCATTTTGAAAGCTCACTCGGGCATTTGTGATGTCCTGCTGGAGCGTCCGGATCAGTCTCCCCTGATGGTACTTTGTGTGTTAGATGAGTGAGCCTTAAACCAAAGGAAGGGGAAAAACAGGAAACCCATATGAGGGTATGGGCAACGCAGCACCAGGTATACAAGCAGTGGAAGAGCTCACACAGTAAAAACCTCAGTGCTTCACACAGTACAAACCTCAGTGCTTCACACAGTACAAACCTCAGTGCTTCACACAGTACAAACCTCAGTGCTTCACACAGTACCAACCTCAGTGCTTAGTGCTTCACACAGTACAAACCTCAGTGCTTAGTGCTTCACACCGTACAAACCTCAGTGGTTCACACAGTACAAACCTCAGTGCTTCACACAGTTCAAACCTCAGTTTTACACAGTAAAAGCCTCTGTGCTTCAAACAGTACAAAGACCAAACACCTTAGGGCTTCACACAGTACAAAGATCAGTGCAGTCCAGTTCATAGCATTCCATTGTTATTTTGTAACAGCGTATAGTAAAATTACAGAGCCGCTTAAGCACCAGCTAGAGGTTGCATAAGTGCATCATTTCATGAATCGATTACTTGTTTCCTATAAAACTAATAGGCCTAATTGATAGCATCACCTAACAGCAACCCTCTGTGTCATCACAAAACTTTAATGTTACTTTCCAGTCAGCTAAAATAGTAGGCACTTGAGGTAATAGGTACCATCACATGATTAAGGTATGATGAAGTACTTAATGTTAATGTAGAAACTTCAAAATGTATGTAAGTGCTCAAGCACCCGAATGCTTGAGTGCTCATGCAACCTCTAGAGATGGTATACCCTGATGGATGACTTTTCAAATAGTTTAATGTTGCTAGGTCCTTCCGCAAGCATAAGGAGAAGTGGGTGTAGTAGAATCACCTGAGCCTTTGTGTGTTGGCCAGTCAGTTATCAAACGAAATTAACTGCTGCTTAACTTTGTTTACTTAGTGTGGATTGTTGTGTTTGTATGTTACGGAGTCCGGGCCCTGGGCTCTGTATTTTCTTGTTTTGGCACTGTATAAATAAAGTTGAATGGATAAATTGGATGTCAGTGGCAAGCTGTCAATGGCCTCTTACCCTGAGTGCAGTCTACTGGTGGCTTGGTATTGTTTCACTAGTTCAGAAAGGATCATGTCCTTAGGGAAAGCCAATGCCAGTCAGTTAGCCAGGTGGCCAGCCAAGCACAACCATTGCTACTCTAGGCTCCTTAATCAGGTAATGTGTGGAGCAGTCCTAGCCCCTGATTCCTGGTAGACAGCTGTAAAAGTGCCAGAGTGATGGGCAGCACATAAACCCAGACGAAAAGAGGGGAGTGAGGTGAGGTCTCCGAGACGGATGAGCCTCTGGACTCACGCCAGATCAGGATGGGATCATCAGGCTGTGGTTTTAGGGTTTGGGTTGGGGGGGAGTGCTCAATCACCTTCCTGATTGCCCTGGAATAGAATAGAAAACCTCTGTAACAGAACGAAGACTGGCTGTAGCAAAAACTGGCAGTAATGGGTTTCTTCGTTTACTTGCTGTAAGACATCTGTGTTGAGGTGGTCACTCAAACATCAGTGCTGGGCCCGAGCCTTCATGGCAAGCTGTTCGACATGCGAAAGTTCTGGGCAAAAAAGCAGAAGAAGTGCAAACCCAGCCCACGTCTGCCCTCTGAAACAGCAATAGCATGTAGCAAAGGTAGAATGCAGGGAGACCAGTAAATGAACACTGCATCTACTCAATGGTTTCTGAAGTTGACCGATTCGTTGAGAATTTGTCTGAACAGTGGAGGACATCTCTTTGCCTGGGTTGCTACCTGCAGTTGTGAAGTGCAGTGTCTAATGTCTGTCCCTTTTTCCATCACCATAATGGTGTCCCTTGACGTAAGCCAGCATGCGTGGGCTGCTGAAGTCAGTGGCGTGACATCCTTTGCCTTCTGTGAACGGGCACGAGGAAACACTTTAAACTGTGTTGGCACTGGAGCTAGGAGTGTTCAGTCATTGTCTGCTCCTTTCAGTCTGAGCTCCTTCTTTCTCAGTCTGCCTCTCCTTCCCTGTGTGGCGTTCCCCGTTTCTTGCTGACTCGCTCGCTCACACACCCACCTGGGCTATTTTTTGCGCTCTCCTTCTCTCGCCATTCTCATCACTGTTGCTTTCCCTGGTTGTTGCTGTGTTGCTCTTTTAAACAATCTCTGCAATTCTCCAGCTTTCTCTCTCTGTCTCTCTCCTTTTCTCCACTGCATTCAGTGTTTACTTTTGTTGTTTGAGCTCTCCTGTATTCCCTGGCGCTTACACAAAGCGAGGGAGGTGACGCATATCAATCTGCTTTTTCAGTCCCTCATCAGAGTGGGGTCAGTTAAACCGCTGGCTGTGCTGCCCTGGTGGGCTTGGTGGATGTGATAGTTTATTGCATTGTGGCTTTAATCTGTCACTAACCTATCAGTCTTCTGAGCACCCTGTGCCCGATGCTGGATCACTGGCTGATGCGGGGGCTGTTTGCAGCTGTCAAAGGACAGAATCTCTTTTTGGAATTAATGCTCTCCTCCTGGTCCCTTGCAATACAAACTCCTTTGCCGTGCTCATCTTTGTTGGTGTATTTTTTGTGTCTAATAGCAGAGCAGTGTCTTTGTTCACTTAATGAAGCAATCATGCAACAAGATCAAAGTTGCATTGTGTTAGGTAGTGTTTTTGTTGGTTTTGTTCCCCCCCTCCTCCTGACCTCTTCTGTCATTCTGTTCTTCATCCAATCCACTGTTCTGCTAATTGAAAGGTCAACCTAGCTGCTTTGGGCTGGATAGGTCAGCTGCATGGGTAGTTTGAAGATATTTTTTTTTTAATTATTACTAATAATAATAAAAAAAACGTTATTAAAAACATATTTTTACCTAGTATGTTTTAGTTCTAACATTCCATTTTGTCTATGAGCCCTATAAGAGGTCCGGAGGTCATTGGCACATTCAAGGTAATTCACTCAAGTTACCTCAGGGTTCAAGAGTTGCATATAAATATATTTATTCAACAACAACAACAAATACAACAACAACAAGGTTGTCAGGCTCACCCACGTCCTGGCGGGGCCAGAGAGAGGCACGGGCTCACTACCAGACTGCAGCAAACGAGAGAAGCAAAATAAAACACATCACACAAGGTTTATATAGAAAGAAGTTAGCGTTCTCTGACGCCAAAACACTTTGTCAGCAGGGATAACCTTTTGGTGTGTCTCCGACATCCAAGGTCATCTTACTATGCTTCCTGTCATGCAAGGATGTCAGTTTTACACAAGGACGAATGAAGCAGAGATCGACCCTTCTTATCACCTCCAACCCAAACATGGACAGGAGGTTCCTTCTCTTAAACACATATGCAGACCAAGTGGCACACACAGAAAAGCCATGTTCCTGCTAACATAAGCACATGATTCATACAAGGTCATTATTAATACAAGGCTCTTGATTAATACATTCTTAAGTCATTAACAGTGTTTCGAAATTAATTCTATCAGAGGCGTTCTTAATGTGAGATTTCTAAAGTTCTAGGTTTGGCTCTCATGACTGTCCTTGTCCGTGCCTCTGGAGAGAAGGCTTGCGGGTGGCAAAAAGCTGTCAAACAGAACTAACAGGGCCAGAGAGTGAGGGGTACATGCTCTTAGAAAGGCACTTACTCATTCCATCTCACTCCCTGTCTGTCTATGTCGGTCAGCCTCTCTCTTTTACGGCTTCCTCCTGTTGCTGGTTGTGGTCTTCCTCTAAAGGGTTTTGGCAGCTTTTATGTGTCTCTCTACACCTCTTCTATTCCATTATCTTTTGGGCAGAGAAGTTGTGCTCCTCTCTGCCTTTTTTCACCTTTTCTTGATATCTCCTCTCCACTTCATTCTCACTCTTTCGCCTTTATTTCTTGCTCCCCGTTCTGCTTACGATCTTACCAATATATTTCTCTCCCCTACATTTACTTTTCCTATGTCTGTCTCTAGCTGAGCATATTTTTGCCGGTGTGTCCTCATTCCTCATGACACTGCTGTCTGTTCACATCACTCGTGAAGCCGCCCCCTGCCGCTCGGAGCAGGCTGTGTGTCGTCAGACCACACACCTGTGGAGCTGTCCTGCCAATAGTGCTTCATGTCAAAGTGCACGGGAGCGCCGCACACCTCACGCAACCCCAAGGCCCACATAATGCCGTTGTGTGTGTGTGTGTGTGTGTGGTTGTGTGTATGTGTGTGTGCAGTTGATGTCAATGTGGTTGTGTGTATGTGTGTGAGTGTGTGTGATTGTGTGTCTGTGTGTAATTTATGTCAATGTGTGAGTGTGGTTGTGTGTATGTGTGTGTAGTTGATGTCAATGTGTGAGTGGGTATGGTGGATTTAGGTAAGGCATACTGAAATCCCAATGCCATCTCATGTAGATGAAATGTCTTTATCTCATTCTAGGAGTCACATTTCCAATCGACCCTTTCACTCTGAGCTCAGTTGTTTTTCTTAAAAAGCTCTCTCTGAGCATGCACAATATTCGACAGAGGTGTTATCCTGCTTATGGTGATGCATGGATGATGTGTGCACATGGCAAGCTTGCAGCAATGATCATTAAAAATCTGAGGCTTGTTCAAGGAGTACTGTGCACAACAAATGCACACAGTACACACGGTGTGTGCGACGAGAGAGGTATTTTTGTGTGCATGTGTGTCTATGTAAATGACCATTTACACTTCAGTTCTTCACATTACCCATAGCTAAGGCTTGGCAAGATAAAAAAAAAACAGATAAAAATATAGAATGACAAAAATGAGAGACAGAAACATAGTTGGAAGAGCCAGTGAATAAGAGTGAGAAAGAGAGAGCAAATGGGAGAACCTTTAAAAAATTAGACGAAGGCAGTCAGTCACTCAAGCTGGCCTACATAAGATGCCATTATGTGATACAAACACACCAATGTTCCCATCCCCAGCACCGCTCATGTGAACACTATGTCCCTTCTATCCGAGGCGCAGATCAAAGATGGTGCTGCTTGTTAGAGAGGCACTCTTAATTTGGCCTCAGTGTTGGTTAGAGGAAATAGATGTCTTAAAATGAGTAACTGAAAAGGAAAAGCGAAAGAGAGACAACGAGTTTATGTGTGTTATATTCTCCTTTATGGATTAAGCCTCTTCAGGCCCAGAGTAACCTTTGGAAAAGGTATGGAAAAAATTATTTAAAACATAAAAACATGCATGAACTGGCAACAGGATGAAAAGAGAGACATTAACAGCATGATTAGTCTTCAGACTAGAAAGACTAGACTGAAGAAAGGCGAATGGGTCTGAAGACACAGAGGTCAGGAAGGTGAGAAGCTGCAAGAGGTGTGAGGATTGGTTGTGGGAAATTTAGACTGTGAGAGAACTGGTGTCCTCAAGTCTGAATTTATACAGAGCAAGGGCGTCAGAACTGGGGGACTAAGAGGATGAAGTAATGCATTATAAAGACTGTGGTGGAGGCGGCTTTGAATAATCTGATACGGTCAGGGAAGAGTTTGGTGTTGGGAATATGAAGAAAAGATCCTTACAAGAGGGGCTGGTGATGGTGTGGAGAGGGGGCAGAGTTTAGGGAGGTTAACAGTGGTAAGTCTATAAGGGCTGCTGAGATGTAAACCAGTACTGATGCAGAGAAATCAGTTTTCTGATAGTTGGTGGTAGTGGACAAAAGAGTTTTGGATGCACCAGAGTTTGTTAAGGAATTCCAAGGGCTTCAGTGGCAGCACAGGAAGTTATTTTGAAGCTACTGAAGGCAATACAGAGGCCACTAACCTTCTTGCTTCATCATGCTTTAGAGTGTCTTTTCCTGTCTCTCTCATCCTCCCTGTATTGATGGGATTTTCTTTCTTTCAGAAAGTGCATTAAACCTTTTGTCTATGCAAGAACCAACCCCAGAATGCACACATCCCCCCTTATATGATTATGAGGTAATATGCATTTTTCCCCCTGCAACTGTAACAGTAAGTGTGTGAAAGCTTGTGTGTGTTTGGTGTGTGTCGGGTCTAGCCATAATGATATGTCTCTGTATTTTGGGAGATAGGTCAAATGTGTTGCGTGTGTGTGTTTGTGTGTATGTTTAGACTTCAAATAATAAGTTACAGTGAGTTCGTTGTGCTCCACAACTACAGCTGTTGTAAAGCCAACCATAAAAAGGGGTTGGGGTTATATTTCACACCCTATATAATGGACCTGGTACCTACACCAAAATGGGTCATAAACGTTTTGCCAGCTCAGCAGTCCATTAAATGGTCTATTATTTACTACTCTCTCCTCTCCTGTATTGTTCTTCTTCTCCTTCTGTTTCATCATGTTCCTGTTGGATGGTGTTGGACACTGCTGAGAGAAAGATATAGGGCCTCATTTATAAAACGTACTTACGCACAGATTTGATCTTAGAGTGTTCGTGCAATCAAATCCACGTCAAAGTACAGATTTATAAAAACCGTCTGAGACGTGGAAAAGGACGTATCTCTACGTCTTGTTGTAGTTCGCGTAAGTACATTTCCTTGTGGCAATACTGGAGTACTGCAGAATTCCAAACTCTCCGAGCGCTGACACACAGTTTCATCATCATTATTGTCACCACCACTGTCACTATTAGGGCTAATGGTGAAAGGCCAAATTAATGTTTCAAATTAAATCAATTAAACATTTAGAATACTTCACACATGAATGAAATTCACGTCTAATAGGTTTTAATTTATAATTCCACAAGTGTAAAACATTTCGCGCAATCTATAGCCTATAAAAAGTCTAATAGTGGCTTAGTTTTCAGTAGGAAATATGGCTGCATTGTCGTTGTGAGAGGATATTGCCAACTGCGCAATAAGCAGAGAAAGGGTTATTCGTGATCACGCAGACTTTTTGACATTTATTCGATTTCCATACAGTGCCCGGGAACAGCAAAATGTGAAAGAGGATTCCCTGCGTAAAACAGGGTTCCCAATGGCTTCTCATCCCGACTGCACTCACTCAGATAGCCTAGGAAGCCCACTTCAATACAGCACATGTCCATGCGTGGTGGAGCGCAGCATAGGCATGCTGAAGGGAAGGTGGCGATGTTTGTATGCATCGGGAGAGAGACTGCTATATGACCCCGAAAAGGTTTGCCAGATCATCCTAGCCTGTTGTGTGCTACACAACATCTGTCTAAGCCATGGCATAGAGCTAGGAGAAGACGAAATGCGCAGCTGATTCACCAACTATACCAACAGGTAAATAGATAAATAGATAAATAAATGGTAGTACCATGTCAAATACTTTGCTTTTGCCATTCCGCCACCAGACAGGCTTTTGAACAATGTTATTGCCTGCATCTGCTATTCCATCAGCAGATTGTGATGCCAACTTCACTCTAATTCTTCTTTTTACAGGTTTCTTTCTTTCTGTCACGGAGAGTTTGTGCATTGAGAATGCGCTGAGTTTGTGCTAAATAGATTAAGTAGGGGCGTTTTGAGGGCGTAGATTCAGTTGTGCACAATTCCACGATAATTTGTGATTTATAACTGAAGGATTGGCGTACACATGTTTTTTTTTTTCGATACGTTTGTTTTCTCTAGATCACACTTACGATCATTTCAGAAAATGTCTTGGAAAAGATCAAATGGAGGATGGTTTCTACCCAACATTTTATAAATGAGGCCCATACATTGGCTACGGAATGGTGTGTCTCTCAAAGACACACACACACAAATACAAACACACACACACAGGCACATGCATACATGTGAACTCACTCGCATACAGGCAAAAACACACGCAGAGACAATCTGAACAGCAGGATTCAAGGCCCCAAGCTGAACAAATCGCCTCTGCATTTGCTGTCAATATTCATTTCATCATTGTGAACCAGAACGGTAATGGTTTGTGTGTGTGTGTGTGTGTGTGTGTGTGTGTTTGCATGCATTTAATGGCTTCTCTCTGTGGGTCAGTGGAACAGTGTTGTACATGTTATCCCGTCAAGTGTGTCGAGCCAGACTTGCTCTCAGTCCCTCTGAAAGTTTGAGCCCATTCTGCTACTTTGTGTCTTCTGGGTGAAGCTTGAGTAGCTAAGCGATATGACACGCTATATAGGCCTCACTATATAAAACACCACTGTATGGTTCCTGGACACGTGTGGAAAATCCATCAGTTGTCGTCAAATCCAAAATGTTTTCCCTTTGCTTTGTTAGATTTAATGACTCATTCAATCACCATTTTCCCTACCCTTGTACAGAGTCCATAAGCGGTTTAGTGAGAGGGCAGGCATTTTTGTTCTGAATTGTCCACGTTTTGGTCTGGGTCCAGAGAAGCACATTTAAAAGGGATTATGGTATTTCATATTTCACCTGGAGGGAAAGTGTTTATCGCTATGTCAGAGGAAGAATATGTGTGTGTGGGTGTTTGTAATAGAGTGAGAAAGAGGCAGTGAATGTGTATTTATACAGGGGGTGGGAGAAGATACTAGACTCTCATCAATAACCTCGTAAACAGCAGAATTTTTGTCTTTACTGGAGCAGTAACAGCCTGTTATCCGGAACCCTCTCTGAGGCACCCGTTCTTAGAGCCTGTGTAGGTTTGGCACATGCCCAAAAGCAATAGGAAGACATCTAGGAGGAAGTAACATGTTTGATCTGATAACTAACTCTGGCTCCGCTGCTTGACCCAGTCGGGCCTAAACAATCTCCCAATGCTACCGACGCTCCACTGTTTCAGGGTTGGGTGGGCTTACGGAAAACAGGACTGGGTGTGTAAATAAAAAGCACTGAGATGTCACTTGCAGAAATTGGGCCAATTGTGTTGACGTTCTTGGTAATTGATTACTGTAACAACAATGGATTTGTAATTTATGAGTCAGGAGCTGGAAATAATAGCAGTTGAGGGGATGATGTAAGTGAGAGAAACGGGTGAGGCATTGGAACAGTGTTCATTTTGACAAGATTTAAAAATGTTGTTGTAGTCTTAGTAGTTTAATTAACATTGTAGTATGTTTTAAGTCACATTTCTTTTTTTTGTTTCAGGCAAACATTTTTGAGTGGAACTTTACATTTTGTATTAAGTCTATGACACGTGATGTTACTGTTTGCCTAATGTTATCAATCAACATATTGATATTTACCTTGGCATACACTGCTGGATTCCATGACTTCAGCTGTCTTTTCAAATTGCTTGTGTTTTTTTTTCATCTCTCCTCTTTCTAACAACTTGGCAGGTCACTGGTAAAGATGAGGCAGTCATCATTTGACAAGCCAGCTAATGGTTTTGTTCTGCTTTTTAAGCTAAGTCGGTAGGCCTAAACTAGTAGGTATGACAAGGTTAGCTTGCTCACATGAGTTAAATTAAAAGCTAGCATTTGCGCAGACAGGCACCAAGCAGGAAAAACAACATCATCCAATGATGATCCAAGATGCTTAGAGACGGTGAGAATTTGTACTTGCACTTACTTAGAGAGCCAGCTATTTCATCTCGCCTTACTCGTCAGGGCAAAATAACCTAGATTTATAGAAAAGTTTTTAATAATTTAGTCATGAAAATAAAAGGTTGTCAACGAATACATGCAGTGTCTACAACATTTTCATAGACACTGCAAGTGAATTCGGTATTGGGGAAGAAAAAATAACAATGAAAGAGATATACAGAGAGAGATGAAGGGTTAGACGTGTGTGTGTATGGTGGCGATGAGAAATTATACGGGGTGTGTGTGGGTGTGGGTTTGGGTGTGTGTGTTTGTGCACGCACATCTCCCTGTGTGTAGTACGCTGTTTGTAGAAACTTCTGAAGCTGACAGTTTCTCCATGGTCCAGTGCCTTTTTTCTCCGTGGGAAATGGTGTGGCCTCCATTCAGTGAGAAACACTCTCTGTATCAAATGCCAAATCAGACAGGCCAGCCTCACTGTGCCAACTCACTGAGACGCCCTGCTTTTTATTCCCATTCTTTATGACATACACAGAATGGGCAGACAAGGAGAGACAGAGGGAGGGGTGCATGGAGAAAGAGCGGAGGCTGAGAAAACAGTAAAGGGAAATACCATTGTTCCACCGGTATTGGTTTATCTTATCTCCATGTCACTTGCAAACACCTTTTGTAATTTGACAGGAACTAATATTGTTTTAGTCTGTCAAAAGCTCATCACGAGGCAGTCTGGCATGGCAAGGTCTGAGTCCTCTATTTTTACATCTCTCCAGTTATTGGCAAAAGTGTTTTTTTCCCCATCAGTTAGTATCACTTCAATGAAAAGTATTAGATGAGAGCGACGTAATGATGAAAGAACGGCTTTTTGTTAAATTTTAAGGCAGCAACGGTTATTTCTACTTGAAAGTGCAGGAGTGACGGTGGCTCGGTGTGGTGTTTCCTTTGAGGGCTTGTCATCAGTGAGCAAATGACTGACACATCGCTTATCTGATCTCACCAAGTGCTCCCAAGTGAATTATTGAGGTATGTTTGTCTCCATTTTACGGTAGGTCGGCCACGCTTAGGGACCACGCTGCTATTGGTCAATCTGCGATTTCGACTTCCGGCTCCAAAAAATATGCGCATTTTCAGCGCTTGCATGTCAAGAAACACAATTACTAGGTTTCACTCGATAAAATGGTACACAATTAGCATTTTCAGCGCTTGCATGTCAAGAAACACAATCAGTAGGTTTCACTCGATAAAATGGTACATAATTAGCAGTTAGGTTTCAGTCAATAAAATAATAAATACAATTCTGTCGTTTTTTCATTTAGGAGACACGTCAGTCAGCAGCGAGAGAAACTGCCACACAACTAGTAGGGAAGTTCCAGTCTTGCTTCAGCAGGGAGACGAACCTACAATCTTCTCATTACTAGACTGCTTCAAATTACTAAACTGCTTCTCTACCTACTGGACCACTGTCGGTTGATAGTGAAAGGATTATTTATTTGGTATTTGTGCGGCCCATAAAATTAATTATTATTTATTATTATTAGTTAAGGCACTGTTCAGGTAATATTGGCATGGCCCTTACATACACGGACCAGTTTAGGCACTGTACAGCTAATATTGGCATGGCCCTTACATGTACGGACCAGTTTAGGCACTGTACAGCTAATATTGGCATGGCCCTTACATGAACGGACCAGTTTAGGCACTGTACAGCTAATATTGGCATAGCCCTTACATACACGGACCAGTTTAGGCACTGTACAGGTGATATTGGCATGGCCCTTACATACATGGACCAGTTTAGGCACTGTACAGGTGATATTGGCATGGCCCTTACATACACGGACCAGTTTAGGCACTGTACAGCTAATATTGGCATGGCCCTTACATACACGGACCAGTTTAGGCACTGTACAGCTAATATTGGCATGGCCCTTACATGTACGGACCAGTTTAGGCACTGTACAGCTAATATTGGCATGGCCGTTACATGAACGGACCAGTTTAGGCACTGTACAGCTAATATTGGCATGGCCCTTACATACACGGACCAGTTTAGGCACTGTACAGGTGATATTGGAATGGCCCTTACATACATGGACCAGTTTAGGCACTGTACAGGTGATATTGGCATGGCCCTTACATACACGGACCAGTTTAGGCACTGTACAGCTAATATTGGCATGGTCCTTACATGAACGGACCAGTTTAGGCACTGTACAGCTAATATTGGCATGGCCCTTACATACACGGACCAGTTTAGGCACTGTACAGGTGATATTGGCATGGCCCTTACATACACGGACCAGTTCAGGCACTGTACAGCTAATATTGGCATGGCCCTTACATGTACGGACCAGTTTAGGCACTGTACAGGTGATATTGGCATGGCCCTTACATACATGGACCAGTTTAGGCACTGTACAGGTGATATTGGCATGGCCCTTACATACACGGACCGGTTTAGGCACTGTACAGCTAATATTGGCATGGCCCTTACATACACGGACCAGTTTAGGCACTGTACAGCTAATATTGGCATGGTCCTTACATGAACGGACCAGTTTAGGCACTGTACAGCTAATATTGGCATGACCCTTACATACACGGACCAGTTTAGGCACTGTACAGGTGATATTGGCATGGCCCTTACATACATGGACCAGTTTAGGCACTGTACAGGTGATATTGGCATGGCCCTTACATACACGGACCAGTTTAGGCACTGTACAGCTAATATTGGCATGGCCCTTACATACACGGACCAGTTTAGGCACTGTACAGCTAATATTGGCATGGCCCTTACATGTACGGACCAGTTTAGGCACTGTACAGCTAATATTGGCATGGCCCTTACATGAACGGACCAGTTTAGGCACTGTACAGCTAATATTGGCATGGCCCTTACATACACGGACCAGTTTAGGCACTGTACAGGTGATATTGGCATGGCCCTTACATACATGGACCAGTTTAGGCACTGTACAGGTGATATTGGCATGGCCCTTACATACACGGACCAGTTTAGGCACTGTACAGCTAATATTGGCATGGCCCTTACATACACGGACCAGTTTAGGCACTGTACAGCTAATATTGGCATGGTCCTTACATGAACGGACCAGTTTAGGCACTGTACAGCTAATATTGGCATGGCCCTTACATACACGGACCAGTTTAGGCACTGTACAGGTGATATTGGCATGGTCCTTATATACACGGACCAGTTCAGGCACTGTACAGCTAATATTGGCATGGCCCTTACATGTACGGACCAGTTTAGGCACTGTACAGGTAATATTGGCATGGCTCTTACATACACGGACCAGTTTAGGCACTGTACAGCTAATGTTGGCATGGCCCTTACATACACGGACCAGTTTAGGCACTGTACAGCTAATATTGGCATGGCCCTTACATATACGGACCAGTTTAGGCACTGTACAGCTAATATTAGCATGGTCCTTACATACACGGACCAGTTTAGGCACTGTACAGCTAATATTGGCATGGCCCTTACATGTACCGACCAGTTTAGGCACTGTACAGGTAATATTGGCATGGCCCTTATACACGGACCAGTTTAGGCACTGTACAGGTAATATTGGCATGGCCCTTACATGTACGGACCAGTTTAAGCACTGTACAGGTAATATTGGCATGGCCCTTACATATAGGGAGCAATATTACCTGTACGGTGCTTAAACTGGTCCGTATATGTAAGGGCCATGCCAATATTAGCTGTACAGTGCCTAAACTGGTCCGTGTATGTAAGGGCCATGCCAATATTAGCTGTACAGTGCCTAAACTGGTCCGTGTATGTAAGGGCTAGGGATGCACCGATACCACTTTTTTACAAACCGATACGAGTACGAGTATTTTTATTTCTGTACTTGCCGATACCGAGTACCGATACCGATACTTCCAAGATTTGATTTCCATGAAAGATTTTATTTTATCCTCTGCAGGTTATGTCAAGCCTATAGTACAACATTAACAGAAGGCTATCCCAAGCCAAAAATAAAGAGCTTTCTGGTTTAAAGACAAAATTTGCAGATAGACAGATGGCAATTTAATTTGCTGCATAGTTAACAACACAGTCTGCTTAACAAAAAGTGAACAGAACTATCCTGGATGATAAGAACATGAGCACAGTTCAGTTACAAAAGGATCAACAACTCTCTTCCTCCCCTTCTCTCTCTCTCTCTCTCTCTCTCTGTCTGTGTGCGTGCGCGTTTTTGTCTTTTGAAAGACGTCAGTAAAGATTGGTTGCTTGGTCTCTTAAGCCACTGGCATGAGTGAACTTTGTGTGCTTAGCACTATGGTGCGTCTTCAGATGTTTAATCAAATTGCTTGTGTCAAACGAAGTACTTTCCTTTCCCCCCTTCGACACTGTAACAGTGCAGATCTTACACTGTGCCTTACTCCTTTCATCATTTATCTTAAAATGAGTCAAAATCGCCGTTAAGGCAGCACAACGGTATAGCGATTTCTTACTAGAGTTTAATGTTGACAATGAACTGGGCTACGTTCTTGCAGCCAAATTGACACTTGCCTGAAGTTTGACTGTGTTAGGGAAGTTGTTTGCAACCTAGCCAACATAGCTATCACAATAACATTGCAAAGAAGTTAACGCAAAAGCACTTAATATTAGCATCAGGCGGAAAAACGGAAAAAAAACGTAATACTAGCATCAATGTCCGAGAGTGTTAAAACAACCTTGCTAACATCGCTAACGGGATGTCTTGCTAGCGGCTACTTGCTAGCGGGTGTTTATGACAAACTAACAAGATTCCTGAAACACAAGACAAGACAGACGTCCTCTTTTACCCTCACATGTCCTCCTTTCGAGGCCTAAATGCGTCCGGGTAAAAGAGGAGAAAACAAATACATTCCCGTCCCCGTCAATCAACCGTAGCAATGGCAATAATATGTTATAGGCGCAGCGTCGCTAAAGACAGTAGGCTAGCCCCTACACTTTGCCTATGTAACAGCAGTTCTAAGTTAACTGCAAAACATAAAATAGCCGAAGATAGCACTTACATTTACTGGAGGTCGTACGTGTTAAGTTTAAAATCTCTAGCGAAACCGCTAGCTTACGCAAGCCACCTCCACACATCGTATCCAAGCTGTTATTGAATTCATTTAAACTGCAAGTTCAACCTCAACTTATCTGTCTGCAATACCGCTCTCGGCCTCTATGCAACTCGCCGCTCTCACACCTGGCAGGCATAGACAGTAGAGGAGAAGAAAACACACGCGTTAAGACGCAACACTGGGTATCGGTTTTTGGTATCGGTAATTTAAAACGAGAACGAGTACGAGTATTTTAACGAAGTATCGACCCGATACCCGATACTGGTATCGGTATCGGTGCATCCCTAGTAAGGGCCATGCCATATTACCTGTACAGTGCCTTAACTGGTCCGTACATGTAAGGGCCATGCCAATATTACCTGTACAGTGCCTTAACTAATAATAATAAATAATAATTAATTTTATGGGCCGCATAAATACCTAATAAATAATCCTCTCACTACTAATCGACAGTGGTCTAGGAGGTAGAGAAGCAGTTTAGTAATAAGAAGCAGTCTAGTAATGAGAAGATTGTAGGTTTGTCTCCCTGTTGAAGCATCTGCTACGACGACTAAAACTCCAATACTACTTGTGTGTCAATTAGTGTCCCTGCTGATGCGTCTGCTAAATGAATATGAAGATTGTAGGTTCGTCTCCCTGCTGAAGCAAGACTGAAACTTCCCTACTAGTTGTGCGGCAGTTTGTCTCGCTGCTGACGTGTCTCCTAAATGAAAAAACGACAGAATTGTGTTCATTATTTTATCGACTGAAACCTAACTGCTAATTGTGTACCATTTTATCGAGTGAAACCTACTAATTGTGTTTCTTGACATGCAAGCGCTGAAAATGCTAATTGTGTACCATTTTATCGAGTGAATCGAGTGAAACCTAGTGATTGTGTTTCTTGACATGCAAGCGCTGAAAATGCGCATTTTTTTTGGAGCCGGAAGTCGAAATCGCAGATTGACCAATAGCAGCGTGGTCCCTAAGCGTGGCCGACCTACCGTAAAATGGAGACAAACATACCTCGAATTATTCCACCCAAACCTCTGGAATGCCTCATTGTAAAGGAACTGTGTGTGTAGGTGTGTGTTTACTTGTGTGACTCTGAGTTCGTGCAAGATATATTGTATGTGCATAGTACATGCATGTGGTAGCAAGATGGTAAGTCAGTATTTGGTCACATTTGGTTGAACCTGTGCAAACACATAGCTTTGGAGATTTGGACCGTGTCCATTACCTTGTGTTGGGCGTAAAAGTGTTTGCCTGTGTGTGTATGTGTGTATTGTGCATGCACGCGTGCGGGAACTGTGAAGCCATCTTTGCCAAGGTGGAAATCGGTGTGGCAGAGCAAATAAATAAAAGATACGTTTTCACCTCTGAGTGTGGCTCTGCACTCACCTAGTCTGCGCCTGTCACTCCTGACTATCGTGTTTCAGTCCCTCACCGGCTCCAAAACACCCCGCTGGTCCCAAATGGCTTTCAGCCAACCCAGACAGCCTGCCCAGGCGGAGACAGCAAGCGAGCCAGTGCCTGATAGGTTGAAAAGGGTGAAATTATGTATCACCATCTCTGAGGCACATATCTCCCCATTAGCTTACAAATTAGTAGCTGGCTCTCACAGCTAATAGATATGGGAAGAAAAGGCTAGATTCAGAATGACAGCAGTATGTGTTAAATACATTACAGCCGTTTCAAGAAGAAACTGAAGCATGTATTGGATCGGCTGTCTTTGTAGCTTAGCTTGTCATGGTGGATTAACAGTGTCAATAAAACTTTATGGTTGCCTTCAAAAGAAGATCCATCACATGACAGATCGTCAACAAATCAGAGATGTTGCCTCTAATGAATTCTGCCCTACTGACAATGGCTATAAATCTGGTTGAAAATCAGCATTAGTTACAGGCAAGGGTTCTTGACTAGAGGCAAGCCTTCATGGTGCTTTTGTTGTAAGGATGTATAGTAGGTGAGATATAGTAAGTGTTTGGAGTAGAATCTGAATGGCAGAAAGCAGCATGGGATTGAGCTTGGGCTTGGCTGTGGTTAAAAATGAATAGATTTGGACACCGGCGAGAGGGAGCCTATAGAATATGATGAAGGGGACGGGTCAGGGTGCACCCTCAGCACTTTTCTTCTCCCCTCTCACTCCTCATACCACTTCTGTTCTCATCCCCTTCTCTCGTCTTTCAACCAGTCCAGGGTGTGTTATCATGGGGAAAATCACATTTTGTGTGTGTGTGTGTGTGTGTGTGTGTGTGTGTGTGTG
The DNA here is from genome assembly GCF_963457725.1 of Sprattus sprattus. Taxonomy (NCBI): domain Eukaryota; kingdom Metazoa; phylum Chordata; class Actinopteri; order Clupeiformes; family Clupeidae; genus Sprattus; species Sprattus sprattus. Next base: position 14,049,552 of record NC_137923.1, read on the forward strand.
TGTGTGTGTGTGTGTCTGTGCGCATGTGTGTGTGTGTGTGTGTGTGTGTGTGTCTCAGTTTGACCTTTGGCATCTGTTCACACCTGAGTGCTGAGTGTCTTGCATTACCATGAATTTTGCGGAGATGGCACGCTCAGTGAGGAATTCCATTAGAGGATGTCACAGAGCAAGTGTGTGTGTTTATGTTTTGGTTTGGCTTGAGTTCGAGGTGTTGGGTGGGAGGTTAATTCTGGCTGCTGTTGTGGAAAATAGGATTCATTCTTGCTGATGGGAGAGGACATGGGAGTGGGCTTTTTAATAGGAGGATTAATGAAAAAGTGACAACACCAGAACCCTGCGGTTCTGGTTCAGATTACAGTGACACTTTGCATAAACTGGGATGGGGAGAGCAGGGCCGGTGGGGTGGATGGGTGGGTTGCTTGTTATCGCTCTGACCCAGACTGTAACACGCAGCTTAAGTGGAAAGGACATCCAAAAGTGCAAGAAATCAAATCTCAAATATTTTACAGCATACATCACTGAAGGAGAAACTAAATAAAGTAGAAAAACAACATTTATACAGAAAGAGTATTTATTAAAATAAATAAATAAATAGACGGGTAAATAAATAACTTAAGTGCGAGTGACATTTACGCAACACATTTCCAGCCCTAAGCAGATTAATTGGAGCTTGCAGGGTCACCCGGGACGTGAGCATCTGCTTTAGAAGGGAAACGGCGACAAAAAAAATAAGCCCAAATCATTTTGACCAAAAACTGGGGAATGCATGAGCCGTTCCACAGACAGTAAACCCCACGTCTAGACCTCTGACTGTCCCCTGACCTATCGGGTCCGTCTATGGATGGGTGTTAAGACCCTCATATCATAAGCTGACATGCCGCAGCGCTCAAGTTCGCTAAAGTAGGATGAAGTTCAAACAAGAGCTGGATATTGTGCAAAAATAGGGGTGGAGGAAGGGTGAATGGATGAAAGGGAGTGTAGTTATCACTCTCAGCCGCATATTACGATTTCTTCAGCAAGATATTGTAACCATGACAGTGGCAAATCATGACGCCAGACTGGCTGCATGTTCTTTCAGAGCTACGTTAATGAGTTTGGCTGTTGCCAAATGTGAATCGTTTTCTGGGAGATTAAAAGGCCACACAGTTGAATCCATCAGTCGGCACAAAACTGTGGGTCTATTTAGTCCTCCCCTCGTGCTATTTATAACACATGGGGGGATAATGCTGTTGGCTCTGCTCATCACACAGCAGATCTGCAACAATACACCCCGCTCTCTCTCTCTCTTTTTTTGGGGCGAAATGTGTTTTAATTAATAAGTTCCTCAGATTTTTCTTCAGCTCTTTTACACACTCTCAGAGTTTGCCTCTTACTTGGTGCTTAGTCTTGCTTCTCTGCAGTTGCTTTATCGCTGGCTTAATCTTTTTTCTTTCATTAAAAGTGATTGCAGCACTGCATGGAGTAATTTCTTAAGGATCGTAAGTGGTTCTTTATGAAGCACCTCCTATATGGATAGCTTCAAAGCTAAACAACATAAATGGGATCAATCCAATCTTTACTCAGCTGGTAATTGCAAATCGGAAGTTTTCTATAATTGGTTTTATATGCTGTTAAAGGGATGGGAAGGAAATCCTCCTTTTTCTGTTCATTAAAGAGCTCTGTTACTTGTCCATGTGTGTGTGTGTGTGTGTGTGTGTGTGTTTGTGTGAATTCCTTTTTTTGTCTTTGTTTTGTTACTCATCATGTGTGCATGGCTGCTGTAATGGGATTTGACTGCTGCCACTTAACAATGGAAAACAACAGGATCCACCATCACTCCTGGGGCGCACCTGCACTGGGAACAGCAGACAGGGCTGCTTTTCTACCTCTCGCTGAAATGGACTGACATCCAGTTGTTGTTTTTTTGCCACAACACACCTGGCTTAAGAAGATCTCAGCATTGTGTAGTCAGTGGCAATGCTCAAACCACACTGGGGAATTTCCAGGGCACTGCAGACAAAGACTCTCTGTCCATCAGTGCATTTATGCAACAGAATTTAAACCCTAGGCAAACTGCTCGTCTCCACTGTTTATAACCGTAGAATCTTGTGCTTTGATGAAAAATCTTACTCCAGGTTGTGTTGTGTGAAAAATAAAAGCATGAAAAATAACATCTCCGTTATATGTAATTTGGTCAGACATTAGATACAGTATAAATAGTTTATCTTTGGTCACAAGGGGGGTGGACTGTGTTATTATACAGCACCAGGCTCAAAAGGTCCCTTCATGGAAGCCAGTCTCATGCTGTGCCACCCGAGGCACCACCTGTCCCCAGGTTCAAGGCTGAGACACATCATCTCGTCCCATGACAGCAGTCCACATGCTCCATGCCACAGAGGGAGAGACGGATGTAGTTTTAGGAGAGGCTATTTTCATTGGGAATATCTTTTTGGGAGAGCTTAATTTGCCTGTGCATGCAGTTGTGGTTTGTCTTTGTTCTCACCAGTCTGGAATGATGCCAGCCCAACCCAAAGCCTTAACAGACTCCTCCAGTTTGTATCACTGGCAGTGCCTACCATGGTGACAATTCAACGTACGCTAAGGATGCTCAAATTCTACATATGGGGAACACTATGCAAATGCACGTCACACTTTCAGCAATTTGTACTAATGGATCAGGAGTTGTGAAGTCTGTATATCCCCTTCTTCAACCCTTTGAGCTAATCAGTTACAGCAGAGAGTCATTTAGCTTCAGTAGATTCCCATTCTGAAACCAAAACTAAACAGTGCTAAGCAATCACAGTTGCAGCAGACACTTTGGAGCCAAACTGAATCTGTTGATGGGTAGCCCCTTCCTCTCTGCTGTTGCAGAAAGAGCAGGAGAGAGAGGGGTAACACAGGGGCCAGTGGGGCAAAAGTGCATGATTGCACAGTATCCCCCCCCCCCCCTTGTGTTTCTTTCCTCTAATCCCTCCTCTTCTCACCCTATCTTTCACTTCACTTCTCCTCTTGCTCTTCTCCTCTCGCTCTTCCTCTATCCTCTTGTGTTTTGGCTGAACTCTTGGGCTGTCTGTGGCTCAATGTGTCAGGCCCCCACTGAGCCGTGGCCTGCATCCGCTCCGTCGGTTACCATAGCAGTGACATGCCAAAAAGCCATGCCCACCACCCCTTACTCCGTCGTTCATTCAGTCTGTGCCCACACACGGGCACAAGGTTTGCCAGCCCTCTGACGCACTCACCGTTCATGGAATGCATATAATCCCAGATCCTAAAATAGACAGGACTTAGATCGTAAGTGTTGGATCGGTCCTAACGTGAACATTTCCCTCTTTGATGTCCACCACCTCCCCTCCCTCTCTCTTGCTTGGTCAGGCTTTCTGCTCAGTCCCATAGACTCCCCTTCCATCTCGCCCTTCCCTCTCTAGGTTGCAGGTCATATTTACATAGCGCCCCCCCCACCCCTCCCCCACCACTCTCTCTCACTCTCCATGTATACCTCCATTTTGCCAAGGAGTCTCATTTGAGACCCTGAACCTGACGACTCATCTTTTACTCTCATTAATGTTGGCTGCCATAAGCCCTCTTCAAGTTCTGTAGTCCATCCATAAGTAAGCCTTTGTTATGATTGGAGGAGGAGTAGGAGCGGGGGGGGAGGGGGGGGGCTCTGCAATGCGGCCCAGCATCATGGAGCACCTCTGGGGGTTTGTGGGATGGGTCAGCGGGAGACGGTTCCATTGTAGTAATTAGTCAAGAGGCTGGGCTGGCCGGCCAGTTTGGTCCGGTCGACACAGCAACGGCACACACATGCAAATGTCCTGATTAAGTGAAACATGGTTAAGGAGAGGTTCACTGTCCGCTGGGTCCACATCTCCTGGAACAGCTCATACTACCTCTGATTAGGAATACTCAGACCTAAAAACCTCAGAGTGATGGTGTGTGTTAATGTGTGTGTGTGTATATGTGTGTGTTTGTTTTATATGTGTGTGTGTGAGTGTTAATGTGTGTGTGTGTGTGTTTGAGTGTGGAATAGTGTCAGGACCCCATGTGTGAGAGATGAGGTCCTGTGAAACAGCTGAGGAAAAGTGCTGTACAGCTCGGGGGATCTGTGTCTGTGTGTGTGCAGTTGGAAATGCGGCCATATTCATAATTCTATTAAATTCAGAGCTTTGTGCCTACGGCCTGAAAGTACAGTTCAGTATTTGTCCCCAATATACACTTGGACACACACACACACACACACACGCACACACACACACACACACGCACACACACACACACACACACATCCAGGCATGCATATTCAAACCTTCTCTGATCCCACACAATGTACACAGACTCACTCACAAACATAAACACACACATAAAATTATATATTTACACACATACATACACTGAACACAGTCCCCCCCCCCCCCCATGTTCAGCAGAGGCCAAGTGAGGTCAGGCTAATAGTTGGCAGGCTGCCTCTCCAGCTGTGGAAGTCCCCCCAGCTGTGCAGTTAATGTGGATTTCAGAGGTGCCAGCAATGGGGACACAGCTGCAAGGTCATCATGCTGCTCACCATTAGATGGACATGTTTTGTCATTAATTTGCTGATTTCTTTGTTGTTTTGTTTAATCATAAGGGTTGCCTACTTGAATGTTTTGATTGACACTTATTAGGCAAATAGAATATTGGGCTTAGCATAAGTGACTTGCTGAAACTGGATGCCAAACATCTTCCAGCTATTGCAGTGGATTGAGAAGTAAGCCGACTGGTTGGAAAGGAAGGGGCTGGACACTTTCAGGTGGGAACAGGTGATTGGCGTGGGGTTCGGGTTGATCAGGAGCCCCTTCATACAGAGAGTGGCTGTGTTTGCAGCTGGCCTCTGGGTCCAGAGCCTGTCAGTAAGCTTCACCACCCCATCAGCTACAGACAAAACAAACACACGCAAGCACACCCAGCCACACACCTATTGACACACACACACCCACTCACTTACTCACTGTCAAACACAAAAACACTCACTCACACAAAGCTGCCCAGTTGCAGAGTGTAATGCCACCTGTGGCGTACTGTCAGGTAGGATTCCTACAGAGGGATGCTGAGCTCGGCTGACAGGGTGTCTCCACACCATGCCCGATTGGGGGGGGGGGGGGTGACGCCACCACAGCCCCTCGCACCACCAATCACACCGTAGCAAGCGGCCCAGCCTGGCCCGGGCCCTGTGAATGCTGGTGCTAGTCCGATCTGTCGCCTAGCATTATGGAGAACGCTTGAGACTGTTTGGTTTAAGTTTTTTTTTTTCTTGTTTTGCCTTAAGCCAAAGTGTGAAGAGAGCATAATCAGGGCTTGTTTTTATCTTCTGTTCTATCGATTCCTGTGGCTCGGGCTTTGAGAGGCACGGAGACTCTCAGACGCTCCTCTATTTCCATAACATGTTTGTTTTCTTGAGTGCGCGTGTGCTTTTTTGACCCACAGCGACCTCTCTCGAAGACGTTAAACAGCAAGAGTCTGATATAGGAAGGAGATAAAGAAAGACATCAATGTATTTTTTGGGGAAAGGCCCAGTGTGAATACCATACAGAGAGAAAGAGGGAAAAAAAAACGACCGGTCACTCGCCTCAAGCTTCCATCAGGCAGAAACCTCCTGGATTTGTTTTGTGGAACAAGGAGAGACAGTGCCATGGAGAACAAAGTCAGGTCTGAGGCATTTTCCTGAAAAGTCCATAAACATTTTGATGATCAGACCTGTCTCTCTTCTCTGTCTGTTTTTCATTGTTTAGTTTTCATAATAAAGTGATGTTTGAGGATTGTTTTTTTCCTCTCTATTTCCCTTGCCAAGTTCAGATGAGGATAATGTTTTCTGGTTACACAAAAATAGTCCAAACCACCATGACTGAATCATTTAAATTCAGATTTCTTTCTTTTGGCCTAATTAAGTGTGAAAAAGGGTTTTTTTTTTGCATCAAGGGATCTGTTGGACTATGTGAGATGCACAAATTTATTGAGCCTATTTGTCTGTGTTAAGGAAAAAAAATGCAAAAAACTTTTCTTGTATTCTTGGTACTTGGTACTTTTTGCACCTCTCTTCCTGTTCCTCTAACCCACACCCCATTTTATCACATTTCTTATCATCTCTCATCATTTCTCAACCGGTTCCTTCCGTTTTTCCGTCTTATCTTCTGTTGCCCTTTCTTTCTCTCTCAGCTCACTTCGCCTTTTCTCCTATGCGTGATTCTCTGCCGAGCGCATAAATAAACTCAGCTGGCACCATATGACAGGCATCGCCAGTGCAAGCAGGCAGATTCTGTGTCCATATTTATCTGCTGCATATGCTTCTCTGAGTGTCTGAGTGTGTGTGTGTATTCATTATTATTCCGGTGAGCTCCTGGAAATAGCCTGTCAAAGCAAGAGAAAGACAGGCAGTGAGACCCAGGGAATGAGAGAAAGAGAGAGATGAAGACAGAGAGAAAGAGTTTCCTTAAAAAATGAGAGTGAAATGTATACAGGGGTTAAAGCAAAAAGAAATCCTGAGCCTGAACTATTTATGTGTGTGAGTGGGGTGGGGGGGGGGGGGGGTCATCCTGTGGCGTGGACACAATTGCAGGGTCAAACAAACAAACAAACAAACATTTAGAAATGAATGATTGCAGATTATGGTGGGACTTTTGAAACTGCAATACCAAGAAAGGTCAGCAATAGTAGGCTACTCCACCTCACTACAATATGGTACTTACACATGTAGCATTTACGAAGTCAAGAGGATTACTTACAATCACAAGGTGACATGTTATAAGGGTATGTGAAATTCAGTCAGTGGAAGAAGAAGATTTGATTTGCAACCATTTCATTGAGGATATATGAAAAAGGACAGTGATTCACTTTTTAAACCGTTAAAGTGCAACAGTGAACTGTAGATAATACTGTAGTGTTTTATTGTAACATTTCCATAATTACTTTGTTTAAAAGTAAATAATGCTAGGTATCCATGAATACCGTAAAACCCCAAATATAGACCGGGATTCACGCCGGGCTTCAGATAGTACAATAAAGTAGCCTATTTTACTGTAGGCTACCAGCATCAGTCAATCAGCACAAAGTAGACATCACAATTTAACTGAATTCATTTATTAAAGCCCAATTATACTTCAGAATTAGGGTTAGGATAAGCAGTTTAACCTTAAAATAACAGCTTAAAAAAAATTGGGTCGCTACAATGACTTTTAATATGGAGAATCGCCTCCGTGCCATTGCGATACAAGGGTCCTTAGGCATATAACTGCGTTCTGTAGTTTTGCCTGCCGATGCCCGCCGACCTGACTTTGATTACCTTCTGCCGATCTAGTAAGTAGCTTATTTGCCGTCTTGCTTTGCACTTGCTTGATGTTTGATTGTGTAAGGACAGTTGTTGAGTAACTAGTTTGTCATAATGTCAAAGTCAGCACATTTCAAGAGATTTCGTTTGTTTTAGCTGCTAGCATGCCGTTCGCGAATAGCTATTGTTCCGTTGTGCTGCTTAAATACATGTTCTCCTCATGTTTAATGTTGTTTGCTAATTTCATGGGCTGTGTGCAATAATAATAAAAAAATAGGCCTACTGGGCGAATTTGTTATTGTTCATGACGACGCGTCTGGCAATTTGTTATTGTTTAGCCTAAATGCACGTATCGTAGCATACTGTGGTTTATCTGTAATGTTTTATATGGCTAAGTTACTTTTCCCAGAAAGGAGTAGACTATGGCACTAAGGCAATTAATAGTGTGGATTTGGGAGATTCCGACAGCACACCTGGCTATGGCTGCGTGCCCTAATAAGGAGCTGGCGGGGCGTGTATGTATGCAAATCTACTTTCACGAGAACGCGCATCAAACTAATCCGAGGGAACACAGCTGAGAAGACTTTGGCTGCTTATGAATGCATTTTCAAGCGTGCGGGAATGCAGCGGAAGTGTTTCCCTTATGCTGTTTTTACGAAGTCGCGTAAGAAACATTTCTGAAGAATTACAGAAAATGATCGAGAATGAGGCCCAATGTCTTTTAAGACTGACACTGGTTTATTACTGATTTATTTCTAAATGGTTAGCCTACAGAAAGTTGATAAGCCTATATAGGCCTACCTGTTTCATTCTACCAGTAGCCTACCGGTTAATGATTGCAGGGCGCAAGTGTTGAACGCATATGCAATGAATGATATTAGCCTACTGTAATTATGCCCATTATTTGATTTAAATAATACAATTTGACAGAGAAAAGTCGGTGGTTGAAGCACATTTTCCTAAGCCCCGCCCCAAATCTACTTCTGATTGGCTAATAATGTTATTTTGAAAGCGGGTGAGTTGTGCTCCTTTCATATCATTGGCAGACGAACCCATAAACTCGAAAGTGATGATATCGAGACGTTGGTTTTTCTTTAGTACATATTTTTTTTCGCAGCCAAAAACCGCACGCCGGAAATCCGGCACGATGCCGGAATACTTTAATCCCTGTGTATACAAATGCACAGAGAAATATATGGGAGAAAATTATCACTGTGGAAATGAAAGGAGGAGAATGAGTTTATCAACAGCAGCCTCATCACTCCTGGCTGGCCTGCTTTTGTCTCATTCATAAGCACATCATCTTCAAATCCGATAAAGCAGACCTCTGCTGCGTCGATGCCTGGCCCTGTCTCTGCCACCATCAAAGGTCTCTAGATTACAAACTGACCTCTATCAACTCAACTGTGCAGCACACAGAGATATATTCTGTCACACATAGACACTCTTTCTATCTATCTCTCTCTGTCACACACACACACACACCAACAGCAGATATGTATCTGTATATGTGTGGGGTGTGTGTGTGTGTGTGTGTGTGTGAGTGGGGGGGGGGGTATTTGTGGTTAAAGCACTGATTATTTTCAATCTAAATCTTCCACAGCTTGTCATCAGTGAGCACACCCTGGAGCTCTCGCGCAGATGAGTCACTGTATGTTTGCCTGCCGGCACGACGCATCACAGGCAGCTCGCTATGCTCTGATGATGCCGTGTGCCCTGCCTGTCGCCCTCTCCTGGCACCTCTGTCCTTCAACTCGCAAATGAGCTGAACTATTGACACATATGCAAATGCCCAAGCATTAGGGGCAAATAACAGAGGGGGAAAATGTATGGAAATCTAATTGCTTATGCTGTAGTTGCAGTAAAAGGGGTGGAGAATAAGTGAAGGATTAAAGAATTAGAGAATGGAGAGAGAGAAAGAGAAAAATAAATAGATAAAATGTGCAATTACAGTATCATCCTTCTCAGCCCTCTCAGGCCTATGCCAGCCTCTCCTGCCCTGCTTCTGCGTGTCAGAGAGCAGCACGTGTCTTGACACATTAAAATGAGTTCACATCCCTGTGGCGTTTACCATACATTAACATACATTATGGCGAAGGTTATGCATAATAAAGAGGCCTAAAGGGTGCCAGGAGATCTTCTGTGACCTTTCCCACCACCCCAATTTTTTTTTTAAATGACCTTTGGCAGCTGACCTTGACCCTGCCTCGCTAGCTGATTTTCCACTTTTGAGCACGGCCCCTAGGAGATATTACTTGCCGTGGCTGCTGCTCCAGGTCCAACCTGGATTTATACGTCTCTCTCAAACACACACACACACGCTAGGACCGGTGTGTGTGTCTGACTTTTACCACACCAGTCACCCTTTTCAAGCCAAGCTACGGGCAAACCATGTGAAATGCCCTTGGGTCATGCAAGTTTGCGTGCCTCCACAGAAACACATTACGCTCCACTTGTTCCTGGAAGAACATGTCAGGTGTTCAGAGGTTGTGGGGGTCACTGCTGTTCATGTGTACGAGGTTTTGTCTCTAGGCGCGCCTGTCAAAGGGAGCCGTTATACATAGGTGACTTGAGCCCTTTCTCGTTGTGCTGCGCAACAAAAGGCTGAGGGCTGGAGGGAAAATCAGGAAAAACATCTGGACTAAAGTCCTTATCTCACCCTAATCCAGATGAGGTGATTGAGTGACAAGCTATTTGCCATGGTAAAAATAGCTCTTGAAAGGTGGCCTGCCCGCCAATTCCTGCAGTTTGGGTGTATGGTTGTGTGTGTGTGTCCGTTTGGGTGTGACTTAATCCATTGGCAGGGCCAGGGCTGAGGTTTCTCACAGTGCTCACAGGCTAACACGCTAGTCAAACTTGCATTCCCATTCTCCTGGCACACACCTCCCCTCTACCCTTCACACCCCCACCCCCCCTTGTGAGACACCCACAGAGGCCTTGTCACAGAGGGGAGCAGGAAATGACCTTGCTGATCCTGCCGTCAGAGGACATCAGCTCCGTTAAGCACAGGAAATGCCACGGCAGGTCTCTTTGTCGTGCTGATGCCCAGGAGATGCTGCAGCAACGTTACAGGGGTCGGGGGATGCGGCCCTGGGGAGCGCGAGCGCAGGCGTCCCCGTGACGATCGCAGGTGCTCCTAATCCTCCTGCCGCTCTCGGGGACGCAAACACTGACAGATCCCTGAGGACCCTTCTAAATGAATAACCTTCAAGGTGACTTTCCCCTCCCAAAAGAATGCCTGGCACGCCGTAGAAGAACAGAGCGGCAAAAAAAGTAAAGGAACAAGAGAGGAGAGCAAAGAAACTGCACATAAGCAGCAAAATCACTCTGCCTGACAGAGAAGGCATGGGCGATCTGCCATTTCGTCCAGGATTCACTGCATGAACGGTATTGTTTTCTGTCCTTCTTCCTTCTGCTCTCTCCTCATTGGTTGGTATGCAGCAGTGTGCCATTGCGCCATTTACTCTAGCGAGCGTTTGAGACTGTAAGAAAAGAGGAAAAAAACTAAAATGCTATGTTGCTGAGAAATGGCGTAGTGCCACCTTCTTATCACCGTCAGACAAGTGTGTTTCTCTCAAGTGCTGCTCCACTCTCTCTCTTGAGAATGCCTCCTCATCATTGTCTTGACGGCATAGAGAAACAAACCTCATGCCAAGTCCTGCATGAATGGCCCTGGTGTGCATGCGGTAATGAGACAAGACTTATGGCGTCACTGATTGCCTGGTTCCTGGGGAGAGCTTCGCACTCCAGAATGTGTTTCCATTCTCCAAACATAAATAGTAAACAATTCCTATCCCCAAGATTCTGATAGTATTAGGTGTGTGAATGAGGTTTGGTTTGTGAGTTTGTATGTGTGTAAAGGTCTGGCTGTGAAAGAATCCGACTATGACGAGAGAGTGTGAAAATGTGTGTGTGTGTGTGTGCTTCACACCTGTAACAGAGGGAAACAACACCTCACCTCAGCTTATACATGGCTGAGCAGAGTGTCTTGCGCTTGCCATGCGGGCGTTCAGCCTTAATTGGAGTGTTATATAATCATTTGGCTCTGTTCACAATGTCGAGTCCTTCACCACTATTATTATAGTTACCCAATTATGAATGCACATTAATTAAATCAGGACATAGACCTGTTTTCCACCTCAGCAGTGCTGGGGTGAAACACCACATACAGTAGAGCACTCATTCCAGCACGGTAGTACTTCCTTAATTCATGCCAAAATCCCACATTAACACACACATATACATACAAATGAATATGTAGAGATTCACACACACAGAGACAGACAAAAAAAATGAAGTCCCCCATATTCAGTCCTACACACACTCCCAACCTTTTCGACTCCAAGGCCCAACTAATCTTTATTTTATTAGGCTAATTGAATCTAGAATCCATTCATTCTCATTAATAAGCAATTTTTATGTGTCACAAAAAGCAACATCAGCCCCTCCTACAGATGGAAGCCTAGAAATGAATACAAGAAAATCTAAGTCTAGATATTGCATCAAAATGGTATTTTGCACCATAAAACTACACAGAGCATTGTTAGTCAAAAGGGATTTATTATCCAAAAGTGTTTTGAGACAAAGGAACTTAATTGCAGTAGGCCTAGGCCTATTTGTGCACAGCAAACAAGCAAGGAAATAAAACCAGAATAGACCTAAAAGATAGCATGCACTCAAAACAAGTGATGAAACATGCAAACAAGACCACTCAGCTAGGCCTAATTAAAATAGGTGATGCTTCAGACATGCAAACAAATTGGTTCAAATAATATTCAAACAAAAAAGGTTGAAATAGGTCAATATAATGATTCAAATAATTGAAATAATGATTTAAATCTGTTCCTGCAATCTATTATCAACATAAATAGCACCAAGCATTCCTGGGCAGTAGTTCGAGTTGGTAGCACTCCACAGAAAGGCATGTCCTCTTGTAGAATACCACTACCAATACCACAATGATAACACACAAAAAACTGCCCAAATGCAGCTATACTGACATCCTTCGACTCGTCTAACTTGTTTTAAAAGGAACGGGGTACCTTTTTGATCCCTTCCAGGACCTGGTTCTGTATGTGAGTGCTGTGTGTCGCGTCTCCATGTCGATTCAGATTTGATGGTTTGAGTGCCTCATTAGACAGGTTTAAAATGCACCATGGGCTCAAAGTCGTCACCTCCATTCACAAAACCAAATCTAATTTAATCAGGGTTGTATTTATGCTGAGTTTGAGTAGTTGTCGGTAGTATGACATTACCAGTGCTGTCATTCTTACACTTAAGAAACTCAATGTTGCGCTAATATTGCCACAGACTAAACCTTGAGCGCCTCAACCTGATGACGCTGTAAAGTTCGAACAAGATAGGATATTATTTTCATGTTCTGTCTGTAATGCCTATTTATATATTTTATATTGTGTTTAAAACATTCAATTTCCATCATAAATTGTATTAATATTGTTCTCAACTAAAAATCAGTTCTTCGTGGAAAACCTGAAACATTTTCGCTGCCCATTGGATGGTGCTAAAGTCATCAGGACAAGGTTCAATGGTTATTGTCTTTTTCACATTGGCTGAGATCTGCATTGGCTGCCATCATATGCAGAAGAAGTGATAACTTTAGCACAAACCCCCCCATGCTGTTAATGTTCACTGCCTGAGTCATGTCCAATGATGCAATAAGCCCAGTGGAGTTTTTGACAATCAGATAATGCAGGAAAATATATTATATTATATTTTAACACCCCTTTTTTGTCTTTTTCTCTTTCTTTCTCCTCTGTCCTTTCTCAGGTAACATCTTCGTGGTGAGCCTGGCAGTGGCAGACCTGGTTGTGGCCATCTACCCGTACCCCCTGGTGCTGACGTCAATCTTCCATAACGGATGGAACCTGGGCTTCTACCACTGCCAGATCAGCGGCTTCCTTATGGGCCTAAGCGTGATCGGCTCCATCTTCAACATCACCGGCATCGCCATCAACCGCTACTGCTACATCTGCCACAGCCTAAAGTACGACAAGTTGTACAGCAACAAGAACTCTGTGTGCTATGTGCTGCTCATCTGGGTGCTGACAGTGGTAGCCATTGTGCCCAACCTGTTCGTGGGCTCGCTGCAGTACGACCCGCGCGTCTACTCGTGCACCTTCGAGCAGTCGGCCAGCTCGGCGTACACCATCGCCGTGGTCTTCTTCCACTTCATCCTGCCCATCATGATTGTCTCCTACTGTTACCTGCGCATCTGGATCCTGGTGATCCAGGTGAGGCGTCGCGTCAAGCCCGACAACCGGCCCAAGCTGACACCACATGATGTCCGCAACTTTGTCACCATGTTCGTGGTGTTCGTGCTGTTTGCCGTCTGCTGGGCGCCGCTCAACTTCATCGGCTTGGCTGTGGCCATCGACCCAGCCACTGTTGTGCCGCTCATCCCTGAGTGGCTCTTCGTGGCCAGCTACTTCATGGCCTACTTCAATAGCTGCCTTAACGCCATCGTCTACGGTGTGCTAAACCAGAATTTCCGGCGCGAGTACAAGCGCATCGTGGTGTCTGTGTGCACGGCGCGCATATTCTTACAGGACAGTTCCAATGACGCCGTCGAGAGGCTTAAGAGCAAACCCTCGCCCCTAATGACCAACAACAACCAGGTCAAAGTGGAATCTGTCTGAGTGATGGACCAGAGAGAAAACAAAACAAACAAACAAACTATCAAAACAGAGGTCAGGGGAGAGTTCAGAGTAAAGGAAAGTGCTGTACGAAAAATGTGAGTAAAACTAAAAATGGTTCATCAGAAACCAGAATACGAGAACAAACTTGAATGCACAAACAAAAGATGCCGAAATAGAAGATGCCTACCAAATACAAACAAAAATGAACAAAAACAAACTGAAAATAAGCATCTTCCACTCTACTGTGCTCTCAATGCCTCTATACAATCAATGATAAAACGGGGGAATGAATCACATCATTTACCAAGGACTTTCATTTTGTCTGTTTATATATATATGGTTTATATATATATATATATATATGAATTTTTATGTTTATTTTGTTGTTGTTTAAAGGTACCTGAAAGGTTATATGATGTATTCTTTGCTTCAGTGTTTACAGTAATTATATCAACATAAAATTGATGTAAGTGGTATTATATGTATTTATTTTATATGGAGTATCTATAGATCAACATAACAATATATAAATATATACATATGAAGAAGAAAAAAATATTTCACTAGCTGTGATTATTCAGTGGAGAGTGAAGACGAAAAACTTGTATCAGTCCAATGCCATGAAAAAAAAAAAAAGCCAGCAACTTCCTACAAATGCCTGGTCACAACCATGTATCGTAAAACCAAGAGTTTTTGCTCTGGAGCTGTTACCAGTGCAGTGCAACACAGTTCCACTGCCCACAGAGGAAGCAATACATCTGAGTCACCACTGTCCACACCCTGCAAAAACTATTCCCAACACTGTGTCGAGGAAACATGTCTGCAAGTATGGGAATTGTCTTTTTCTCTCAGCTCTCCTCCTCCCAATCTTTTCCAAACTCTGTCACCTTTCCCCTCTTTCTTCACCTCATCATTTTTTCAGCTTCTTGTATGCATGGATCTGATGACTTGTTCATATGCAAAATAAAATATGAATAATAAAAAGGAGAGATTGCAGATTAGACAGAGCAGAGTGTGTACTTCTAAAATGGTGCTGTGTTTTCTACCGACAAGAGAGCAGGAAGTGAAAATGCATAACACATGACCCATAACTGAAACACACATTCACTCATACACACATGAACAAAAACACATACAGGTTCCCACTTCCTGTTCTAAGACACACACACACACACACACACACACACACACATTAATAGGCACACAAAAAACCATTACACACAAGAAGCTTATACTCACAAACTCACAGAAAGATTTTCCACTCTTTACTGACTTGCCATACAATACACACATGTGATTGACACACAAACAGATGCACAATATCCCCCCTAATCTTTTACAACTTTGAAATGGACTCTGCCTTGGTTAAAGACATTTGCCTGTTTTTAAAAAGGCCTACTACCCATATTGCTAACCTGTCATTCTCTCAAGAACATGGGTGATTTCCAGAACACTGGAAACCTGCCGTTATAGTTCCCTACTTTTAAAATGGTGATCCTCACTCAGCAGCCAATAACAGACCTATTAGTATAGTTCCCATAATATCCAAAGTTTGGGAAAAATTAGCAGTAGAGCAACTAATGTATCATCTTAACTCTAGTCAGCTTTTACACCCATGCAGCATGGTTTTAGATCAAATCACTCCACCGAGACTGCAACAGTCTATTTTGTAGAAAGGGTCAAGTCCCTTATGGATAGAGGAGGAGTTGTGGGTGCAGAATTTCTACATCTCAAGAAAGCGTTTGGCAAGGTCAACCACAACATACTTCACTCTAAGTTTGATCAGATTAACTTTTCTTCTTCTGCATCCAACTGGTTCAAATCATTAAAATAAACCATTTATTATCCGACTCCAAAAATCTGTCTACAGGTTTCCCCCAAGGTTCAATCCTGGGTCCACTTCTTTTCAGTCTTTATATTATATATTAGTTCTGATGTGCGCAGATGACACTGTGATCTTTGGGTGGGGTAAGAATAAGGGGTGGGGTAAGAATAAGGGACGCTGCTAGGCTTACAAAGGTCATGTGGTTGATGTGTCGGACTGGTTACAGAAATGTTGTCTTCAGCTTCCAAAACTTCCAAATGCTTTTTTTTCTAAAACCAGCAAGTCTCACACTGAACCCAATGTTTTTATTTCTGATCACGAATGTGAAGGAATACAAATATCTTGATATCTTGATTGATAATCAACTTACTTTTAAGAAACATGTTAAAAAAATATGCAAAAATATAAAATTCACCTTGGCCAACTTTATGCATCTTAGAAATCACATGTCCATCGAAGCTGCTAAATTGTACATGTTCTCTCTGATTTTATCTCACATTAACTACTGCTTACCCACCTGGTTTACTGCCAACTCCACTACCCTTAAACCAGTCATGTGTCTTTTGCTGTTTAATGTTCAAAATCCGGTTTGACCTGCCCCCCCCCTCCCCCCCCCACCACCACTATGCACCCTAGTCAAGGTTACAACAGAAACAACCAGTGCTACTCGAGGGGCAGCAAGAGGAGACTGTGAAATTCCTTTGAAAAAAGGTGTATTGGACAGTCTGTTGGACAGTCAGTAGGTTAGCCCGAGAATGGCACCGTATCCCACAGATCGTTAGAGAATCAACCTCATTCAACTGCTTTAAAAGAAATCTCAAAACATGGTTGATGAATAACCAAAAATGTGACCATTAGTGGGTAAGCAGTAGAATTTTTTTTTTTTACCACTTGTTTGTATACCCATTGTTGTCCTTTTACCCATGGTTAAGGACTAAGTGGAGCTTGTGAATTGGGATTTTGTGTTTAATATATATTGTCACTTAATGCCCTTTTTGTAGGTTGTATAGCCTTTTTTTTTTTTTAGTCTGGCAGGGGGAATGCCAATGGAAAGTAGCCGTTTGGCTATAATTGGGTGCATTTACATTTCAATGTTCATGAATGTACACTGTCCCTCTTGATCAAATAAAAATAACTTACTAACTTACTTAATGAACAATTTCACTCAGTCATGATCATGGCAGATAAATTAAACACTTTTTTAAGCTTCTTTTGCACCTTAGAACCTATTCTGCCGTTTATCTTTGCACCTTAGAACTTATTATGTGATTGTGCCAGCATATTGTTCTTCACACAATTGGTGCATTGTGTCAGCATGATTCACAGGATTGTGCTTTTTCCTTTCTGATCTTATTTTTTAATGTGTTTGCACAACAATCACATATTTCTATTTAAGTTGTATTCTCATAATTACGCTTACTTTTGGCACCATTTCAACCCCCACAGGTGTCACAATATCTATTGCATTGTATTCCATCCTAATGCCATGTTGTGTGTGCATAGTTTTTTAGGCCCTCTTGCTCAGCACAACCCAGTTAAAAAATGTAATTTTAATGTGACTATGTTATTGATTTGTAATCAAACAACCGATATGTCTCATTGCAACCAACTCGTAAACACTTTAAGTGGAGTAGCCTCAAACGGACTTGAGGTGGCTATTTTGCACCATGAAGAATGTGAGTACTTTATCAACACACGCAGATATCTCTATCTCTCCCTATCATGACAATTTATGTTATGATCAAGATGTCAGCACGTATGTGGATCAGTTCATTATTTTTCAACTGATGTTGTGTTTGTGTCCATTCAAGGAACACAACAAGGTAGGCTGAATGTCAACAGCTAACAACCTAGTGAGCTAACATGCACTAATCTAAGCTTACCTTCCTAGCATGTCAACATAAACGGCAGGTTGCAAAGGTGGTTAACGTTAATTAGGGAATCACGGCTTTTACGGCCTGAAAATGTGACCCACATGAATTGTGCAGATCTGTAAAAAAGCAACGCGTCACCTGGCTTTGGCCTCCATCAGTTAAATCCCCACTTGCCACTACCTACCTGAATGACAGTAATAGAAGACGGCCATACCTTCAATGAACAGAGCATTTTATTTTATCTTCAAACAACGAAAGCAAAACCAATTAGAGAGGGTTTACAGGAAAACATTTGTGTCTATTGGTTGACAAGTCTCTGTCAGTTCTTCAATTAATGTAGTTATTGCTATGCCAAATGATAGCGCACGGCGTCAAGAAATTGATTATTTATTATTTTTTTAGTGGTGAAGGGGTTGAAATGCAAACAGCCTCCCATGCTGAGACAGGAAAGCTAGGTGTATAAATGTTATATGAGTTCTAAAGCACATCAACATGATATGAGCAAAGCATACAGCGAATATACAGTGAATTGTGTGAAGGTCTGGGTGCCTTCTCATTTTGCTGCAGAAATTAAGTATCAGAATGTTTAGGGTTAAAATATGCTGATTACTCCTACAAGAACATTATATTTTTGTATCAGTCTGTCCTGTCATATGTGTGTTGATTGATCGTTTATTGAAGACATTCCTCTTTAGTGCATCCTATAGCCACAAGTAATTGCGTCGACAAACCCATCACCTGCTGAGCCAGCCACCCAGACATATCCGAACACAACTTTTTTTAGTTTTTTTTTTAAATAAAAATAAAAATATGTGCTCCATATATACCAAACCAAACAAAATGCTAAATGCCAGCATAACTAAACATATCTAAACACATGCAATACCCCCCTAATCAACAAAACCCTGTTGATTAGGGGGGTAACCCTGCCGCCAAATAAAATAAAAGACTGGCCAGAGCTGGACCCCCCCGAAATAATGTCCTGGCTACGCCCCTGCCTCCAGGCGCAATGGGTAAAACAACCCTCACAATGAGTATAAAAAGTTATAGAGTTGTATAATTTTAGTTATAAAACAATTGGGTTCTAGCGCGTAATTTAGCTGTTTCTGATTGGACAAGAGACGTTCCATGCTATAGGTTATTCTTCAACATACCTACAGTTACGGGACTTTTCACAGCTAATAAATCACTCCGCGATGAAACGTTCGCATTGATGATAACCGTTAATTCAAAGTTTTTAAAATTCCAAACCAAGACGTTGACAATGGAACTATTTTTTGTTGCGGAGAAACAATGGCGAAATAAACCATTTTTAATCAATAACTTCGTGTTGAAATGTTAATTTGTTGACTGTAGAATTGTTTTATAAAAGCAATATAGCACTCGTGGGAGTGGGGTAGGAAAGGGATAATCCCACGGGTGTTGTTGCCTACGCCACTCGGCCTGGCGGCCTCAGTCATTATCCCTTACCTACCCCACTCCCACTCGTGCTATATTGCTTAAATATATAATTCTGATTGGTCTTGGCAAACAGCCATACAGAAAGAACCACAAAGAAACACCTAGATAGAGGCATTTAAAGCGCCTGCAGAGCGTTCATTCTTTGAGATGACCCATAGGCCTCTCCTTATTGTGGCGTTTATGATTACAATACAATTTCCAGATTTCTACAACCAATCTCCGGTCTTCTGATTGAAGAGAGAGGTGTAGTGAGACGCTGTCTCGCTGCAAAAACACCTTTGTGTGGACGTAAACATTCACTTCTTGTTGAGCGACTGTCAAGAGTATTTTGTGAGGCTAGTGCTTCTGGACGGTGTCACGCCTGTCTTTCTTTTTTGTTGTGTTTATTTGATCCCTTTCCTACCTTTTGTAATACTCCCCTGACCAACCTCCCCTTTGTGTGTGCAATAACCATGAGAAGAAAAACAACACAAACTTAAAAACTATTTATTGCCTCTGTTCACATCCATTTATTTGGTTAACCTAAGACGTACTGGGTAGCCATCACTACTGTGTTTACCCCCTTCCTTCCTACTACTGGTGTTGTCTATGTTCTGTGTCCTAAAACTTAGCTCTGGAGAGTTTTGTTTTGTAACTCAAAGTCAGCTGTAATAAGGTGTAGAATGCATACCAAAACATTGTTCCCATGGGGTCAGCCAGCCTGTTAGAATAAACACTGTTCAGCAGAAGATGCACAGTTAGGGAATATGTGCTGTAAGCCCCATTCCAGGATTTTGGGTTTGGATCATGTAAATGTGAGTCATATTAACATAAATGGAAAATACGTTTTTTTTTTTTTTTTTTTTTTTAAACTTCGACACACTTGCCTGTTTTATAGCAGTAGTAACATTAATAAGGTATATCTATGTGTTATGCCCTGTGTCAAAAGGTCAACCAACTAACTATATCTTATTTCATATCATTGGCCAACTGTATACATTTGGATCTATAGTTAATTTAATTTATTAACAAAAGAAGCTCCCACCCCCACCACTTTTTTAAACATGGGCCTGTGTAGTTCAGTAGGTAGAGGTAAAGTCCATGCCGAATCACTGAACGTGCTAATTTACCGAACAAATACTTTAACATGATGAATAAAATTGACGAACTAGCTGTTTCGGGAAAATGGAGCATCGCAAAAGTTCACTTCACTTTGGAAAATCAGCAGTCACTCGGCTATTAACAGACCAACACATTTCAAACACGGTGATAGTATTCACAACAATTTTGTCCTTCAATCTACCAAATATGATGAAACCGCATATGGTATTGCATCCGTGAGGCAAGGGTGAGTAGAGTTTTGTTCAGGTATCTGGCGCGGACTTCTAGCTGATTATTATAAGCAGTTGGCCTGTATGGACAGGTAGGCATAGGCTATGGGCTGCATTTTAAGCAGAAATCCTATTTCAAATAAATGTATATGCTTCAGTGCTCAGCGTGACACACATATGTTGCTTAAAATACGGCAACAAACTTAAATAGATTGCAACAAAGTAAAAAGATTAAATACACACAACCCAGGTTGCTCTTTCGTATAAATCGTATAATTTTGTATGAATGGGTCGTAAGATTTAGGTGTAAAATCAGGATTTGTTTCTCTGCAGCAATTAGAGTTAGTATTACTAAAAGGCACCCATAGCCGCAGAACCTTCATCCACTCCGCTGAGTGTAGGAGGAATTTGAGATTCAGTTTTAGCTCACTGCACTTAAGTTAAATGAATGCTCTCTCCATAAAACTGCTCTCCTATTATGTTTCTTGCAGGCGTTTGAGTCCCATTCAGGGAAAGGAAGGTAGGGTCAAACGAGACAAACCTGGACACAACAAAACACACATATACAGTCACATACATGCTCTTACAGAGATGCATACACACACATAGACACACACACAAAGGCAGCCACAAAGAAAGACCATGTGCACATTGCTGGCTGATAGTGTGCAAGCTCCAGTGCACAGCCTGTCATTACCTAACCCTTCTGGGCAATGGGGTCAGTGGCACAGTCAAAGGCTAACTCATCACAGCAGGGTTTCGTGTGTATTTGAGTGTGTGATTTCTGAGTGTTTGTGTGTTTGTGTATGCGTGAACTTACCACTTATTACGCACTTACCACCTCACAGAAAGAGAGCTTGGCAGAGAGAAAGAAAAATATTGAGAAAGAGAATGAATGAATGGTTAAGAGCTTTTCCTCTCTTGTAACACCCCCCCCCCCCCCATCCCATTCTGTCCCGTTTTTAATCCGCCTGCAGTGACAGTGAAGGATGGGGTGTGATCCACAGTGGAGAGGATCATATAAAAACAGCACAGGATTTACACAGTCCTCAAACAGAATTATGTGCTAATCTGTTCCTCGCAGTGGCTCTCTCAATCACTTACTCACTCATTCACTCACACTCTCTCTATCGCTCACTTTCCCTCTCTGTGTGTCTCATCACAAACATTAAACACACATGCAAACATCCACAGGTTTTCTATGTGTTTGTCTCACAGATAAGGCTGATATTAAACATACACACACAGGTGCTGCGCATGCAGAATGCACTCCTTGAATGTTTTGTAGAACTACTGAGGCTGCTTTCTCACTTTGTGTAACCTGATCTGGACTGAATATCGGTTTGACATACTACTCTGTAAATTCACATGTCACACTATAAAACTTCAAAGACTTGTATGTGTTCTAAAATGTTAAACACTTGTGAGAGATATGCAGTTGAATGTACTGTATGTGTTGGTGTGTGCATGTATGTGTGTGTGCACACGCGTGCATGTGGGTGTATGCGTTTATGTTTGTCGAACACATGGGCTTGCAAACGGATTAGGAGGCAGAGATAGAGAGCTCTGCGGAGTTCCAAGCAGACACGCAAAGGCCTTTGGCAGCATGCTTTGACCCCTCTTTTTGGCACACACCCCACTGCCCATTCCAGTCCACCCTTATCCACTTGGGTGCACACACACTCACACACCTTTTGCGTTGCATGACAGGATGAACAATGGCGGTCTGTTCACGCTGCCCATCCTGACCGTAACATGAGGCCGTGTTTAACCAGGCCAGCGTGAGCTGCTCAGTGCCGCAGGGCTGAGCCGCAGTGGGCATGCCAACCACAGGGCACCTGGCCACAGAACAAAGGCAAGCCTCCCAGTCCCCCAGGGATGACAGCATGGTGCCAGGATGGCATTGCTCTTGCCAGGCCTCAACTGACCCCAGAAAGGGCAAGCCACACCACAGCTAGTGCTGGTTGTGTGCGTATGTGTCCCTTTGGGACAAAGCTATGACTTTGTATGGTTGGGAACCTCCTTCACTTGTGAATTTTATTATATCAACATTAATACGTGTGTGTGTGTGTGTGTGTGTGTGTGTGAGAGAGAGAGAAACATTGAAAGAGAGTTTGTGTGTCTGGGTGTCTTGTCCTGTTCAAATTGCATTAGCTTCAAGATTCCACAGAGAAATGACAGTAAAAGGCTTGCCATGAAAAGCATTCACCCAGAACAAACAGCACTCTGTTTCCATCGGCTCACCGCTTTGTCAGTTGTTAATGTTAGGCACATCTGCCACCAAGAAGCAACAATACGGTTTTAGGCAAACACCTGTTGCTGGCTCATGTCGTCTTTCAAAATTTGCGCAACTGACTAACTTAATCTAGACTAACTACATCTGATCAGGACCGGCCCTTCGAAGTTCAAGATGGAAGATTTAGGATTTCGAATGCAGCTCTTCACCCGCACCACAACACCACACAAATTTGGTACAGAGCTAGACCCTGAGCTGCGGCCTCCTGTCCACCGCAGTGACGTGGCGTAAGTGTGTGTCTGTTGCCAAAGGACCTATGCCCAAGAGATGTATAGCAGAAAGAAAGAGGAAAGAGACTGGGAAAGAAATAGAAAGGAGGATAGTAGAAGTGCAATTTTTGTTTTATGAGGGTTTCAGCCACAACTGGTGATTTGTCTACCTGATTATTTGTCTACACTTTTGAGGATAAAAGCAAAGATTTTTTCAACAATTTTTTTTCTCTCTCCCACATAATCTGTCTTCCTCTCCTTTACTCCAAGAGACGTGATGAAGAAAAGAAGGGTCTGTAATTCCCTCTCTTTTCCCCCCTCTGGTAGTGATGCTCACAGGTTTGCACAGATACTGGGCTACCTTGATGGGTTGAGAATGGATAGGACAATTCATAACAGCCAGCAAAAGACTGGAGGAGGAAGAGGGAGAGGTTGTATAATGGAGAGAGGAACAATAGTCTGATGGGTGGTGTGTGTGTGAGTGTGTCTAAGAAAGACAACGAAAGAACAGAAGAAACAAGAAAAGCTTGAATGTCAAGGCGAACACCTTAATATGGTTATAGTTCCCTTAACTTGACAGAAATGGTGTAGGCTGAGATTGCTCCTAGACACGTCTTTAGAATGATGTTCCCTCCAAAAAATCTCAGCAAATATTTTTTTTTGTGAGAAATCTGTTCCGCAGGCTTTAATCTGTAGCTAGGGAATATCACTGGATTTCTCACCCTTACCATGCGTGAATCATATGTTTATTTTTCTGTCTGAGAGGATATCTTTCTGTTTTTGTGTTGCTCTCTTTGTCTGTGAGTATTTGTGTGTGTGTGTGTGTGTGTGTGTGTGTGTATGTGCACGTGCGCATGAGCTCACGAGTGTGTTTGGTCGTGATAAGGACTGGGAGGCCTCACAGACACCGCTCCTGTCTCCTGTGACTGCAAGAACACTTTCCATGCCAACCGATGCCGTTTCCGGGGAGATAAGAGAACTTCTACACAGGTCTGGACGAGGACGACTGACCACAGCCCCAACTCCCATCATGCAGTTTTATCAGTGGCAACACATGCACAAACACCTATGCACACAGACACACACGTTTATTTATTTAATTAGTAGTAGATATTGTGTGTATGTGTTGCACAGTGTATACTGTATACACATACACAATATCTACTACTAATTAAATAAATAAACATACGCATGGGCATACAACAGATCTTTCTCTCTTAGCACAGTCAAGGGACTGTGGAGGACTGCTCCGTCTGTGCTGAATGATCTGGTGTGTGATTATCTCTGCTGCAGTTTTGATGAATATTCAAATGGAGAGACATCTTGTGAGGACCTGCGCTGCCACTTCCAAACCTGGGGCCTCAAATTCAGACCTCTAAACAAACATTTGCATGTGAATAGATATTGAAGTTGAAGGTGACTGGGGAAACTGGGGAGTGAAAAGAGAGGGGATTAATGCCCAGGGCACACTTGAATAGTAACATGGGAGGAGGCATGAATTATGGGAAATCACCCCTTGAGTTCCTTCATATCAGGTTTAACCCCTCCACACTCCACTCATCCAAGACATTTGGCTGCCATAAATAACAATGCACAAGACAGTGGATCATCCATCACGGAGGGAAATCGAATGAGGGTTCCAGCAGACATGATGGCCTGTAAAGATTAGGATTAGAGAATCCGATGGTAAGGGATATTAATCCTCTGGAATGTGAGTGGCCCATTGATCACATATGAATTTATGGACGCAGTGGAGGATGGAGGCTGACGGAGAGGACAACAATAACATCAAGAGATCAAGTGATGGAATGCATATTGGGCCCACTAACGTATAGGAGGAGTATGGTACAGATGTTTGACCTACAATTTTGTATTGCTGCTGTTGTGCCTACTGCTGGCATGTGTGGCTGATTTACAATGAAAAGAGTGCGCATATGCACATTAATGCACACATAAAAATCCTCATTAGACCTTTCTTAGGCCACCGGGATGAAAGCACCTCTCCATGCTGCACCTTTCAAACACAAACTTGTGAGTGAAGGCAGTGGATCAGACACCACTGTTCCAGTCAGGCTTGCACGACTGAGAGTCCTTGTGTTCACCTTGACCTTCAAGACGCAATCTATCTGCATGCTTAAGCTTTCAATCCGCGGCAGACTCCAGGCAATCTTCTTCCAGGCATTCAAACCGTTTGGGAAAATGGTCATTCAGGTAATTCATTTTTTTTCATCCCCCCCTACTCCCCTCCCATATCCTTCTTCAGAGCCACCACCACTACTGTCATCCTTCCCCTCTGACCATCTACATGCAGAGCAGATAACTCATATTGTTAATATTTCCCATTATTTTCTTCTGAACATGTAGGCCTACTGTAAGCAATTATGGGATGACTGGTAGATCCCTTATACACACATTCACACACAAAAATTCAGACAGAACCCATGTGTACTTAACACTCATTCTAACAGAGACACACACTGAAGCAAGCACACGGGGGGTTGACACATTATAGACTCAACTCTTACATAGGAACACTAACCCAAACAAATGCTCCCTTACACACATACTCACATTCCAATTCACAGAACAATCATGACTGCGGACACAAAGAAGACACACTGAGATACCCCAAATGCCCCATTCAATATGTTCCACATGATGGACCAAAAGCCACATCTGAACACTATTAGGCAGCATTTATTTCGGAATGAGAAAATTCTCTTTGCAACTTATTAACATACCTTGGCAGCTTTTCACTGTGAAGTGAGATACAATGTGTGTGTGTGTGTGTGTGTGTGTGTCAGTGGAGGCTTCTCCATTGAGGAGAGGGAGGAAGATCCTCCTTAACATTTTGAGAATAAAAAGTGTACTTTGCCCAGACTACTGTGATTAATTAAAACCCTTAAATAGGACTACTTTAATACCTTTGTATATGTAATGTTAGTTTCCCTGGGTAAAGATGACATTAGCACCCCCTATCGCTATCGAAAATTACTGCCGGAGGACCTTCCTCCCTCTACCCTCCATTGACTCCCATTCATTTCTCTGCCTGCGCTGGCGGCTCGTGGAATGCGTTGACTTCAATGGCAGAGAGGAGGACGATCCTCCTCTGAGAGGGTGTGACTAGTTTAGGGGTCTGGATAGCGCTAAAATCTATTAACGAATAGGCTGGAGTCACGTCTGCGCTATAAACCAATAAGCAGAGGCCCTGGATATGGTGGGTGGGGTTATCCCCTCAAATCTAGGCTACGAAAGATAATCTGCTCAGTCTAAGAGACACAGTTAAGCAAGAATATCTGATCATTTTAATAATGAGAACACATTAGCAAATTAGCAAATAAAGTAAACTATGGAAACCGAGGACATTGTTCATGTTTTATTACAGAAACCATTCCATGGGGTGAGTTACAATGACAAGTTGGCCATTAAAGCAACAGGTAGACCAATTCCAAAGATTGAAATCACCAAAAGCAACGGCAGAGTCAGTGTCGTGAGTGCTACATGGTTTGCTAGGTAGGCTACTCGTGGGTGACTGGTAGCATTACCAACAATCGGTTATATTGCTGGCCCTGTTTACTAATGAATGTCAACTCTCCAACGTGGTCTTTTCATGGATTTACTGATATAAAAAATATTGACAGGGCAACCAAGCGCCACGACAAATGTCAAGACCACGTTGGTGCTGCTATCCGCCTTTCATTGCTAGGCGGCACCATGCCTATAGAGCGGTTAGTGGATGAGGGTGTGCGGCTGCAAATTCAACAGCACAACGCTAAAGTGCTTGGCAATAGGGAGGTGGTAAAACGTCTGTTAGATGCAACGGCTTACCTAGGCATGCTAGAGTTGTCTTTCAGGGGGCATAACGAAGGGGAAAATTCTGACAACAAGGGCAATTACAGGGAACTTGCGGAGGTGATAGCGAAGTATGACCGTGTTCTGGCAGAACATCTGGAAAGCTCCACCGTCTTCTCACAGGCATGTCAAAAACAATCCAGAACGATCTAATTGCAGCCATTCACCATTCGATTGAAACAGAGCTAGAAAAGGAACTTAACAGGGCACACTTCTTTTCCTGGCAAATTGACGAGACCACAGACATTAGCTGTCATTCTCAGCTGTCTGTCATCTTGCGCTATGTTGATGACCACGGTACAATTCAGGAACGCCGTTTTTCTAGCCAATAATACTTGAGAAAAAGGATGTAAGTGAATGATTCAGAGCATGATGCATTTGAAATGGTATCAATTATGGTCTTGTGTCTTCATTCTTCTTAAAACAATTGTAGCTGAAAATAATCAGACATATTACAACCAATAGCTTCAGTCATTGAGTGGAAAAAATAGGCCCACTGATTGGCCCAGAATCTTTTATTTAGTTTTACAAATCAAGAGTAGTCCTGATTTGACTAATTGCCTTTGCATCCTTTCCTTCTGGCCTGGACTAGTCCATCAAAGACATGCTGCCCACCAGCTTTCAAAGTACAATGCTGCCACTGGTGAATTTATCAATTTTATTCACAAAATTATCCCTCCCGGCTATTTTGTGCTGTAGTTCACCAAAACACCCTGAAACAACTTGAGTCTCACATACTTATGCCACCAACAGTACAAATGGGCCAATGGCAACCAAGCGCGCAGTCCTTCCTCCCTCACTTTAAAAACCACCAGCCGCCACTGGTGTGTGTGTGTGTATGCAAACATTCTCCCATGTTATTACCATAATTTAAGACGATCCCTTGAATGGTCATACTAACTTGCACAGTAGCTCTCAAAGTCTTACATGGCAAATAGATTGAGGATGTGGTTAGGGAACACTTGGTGTGACAGGCCTCAGTAGCAATGTTTAATGATTAAATGTCTTATTATAGTATGCTTATTGTGAGAGTATAGTGACACTCCTCAGTCATTAGGCCAATAACTTTCCATTTGTATGGGTAATCTAGACCAGGGGTGCCCAAATTGTTTCTTGGCAGAGGCAAAATATTATTCGGAGTGGAGGGCCGTGGGCCAAAACCAAAGTTTCATATTAGGTCATGCCCCATTACATTGAAATGTATTGCATATTTATACCAATATAACATTAACATTAATATACATACTTGTAAACTCTGAAGTGCTGAAAGAGGGGATAAACCAACCCCCTGTAGGGCATCCCCCCCAGATTTTTGTGTGATTTTAACATGTGAATTAAGTATTCTGGTATAGTCCAAGAAGAAAATAATGGGAAAAGATAACATTTGTTTCAGGTAAAAAAAAGCACACATTTATAAACATATCATAATAATTTAATATAATCTATTTAGGACATACACAGGGAAGATGTTAAAATCCCTGTGCCATAGGTAGGGGACTTATATAATGGCCAATCAACAACAGTAAACAGTAAAAGGCTAATAAACATGATGATAGGCGACAAGAGTGACCACTGATGTTTCGATAGATGGAAATACTCCCATTGTTTTTTATTTGTATCCGTTAATGAGAAGAGATCCTCATGCCTCAACCTCAACTGAAGGACAGACTGCCCCAATTCAGATAGAGTATTATAAATCACCCCTCAATTGGAAGCTTGCACATTAACTACTGGTTGTTTTCATATTTCATATCAACATTCTTTACACACACATAGGTAGATAAGGTACTTACAGTTGGCAGCTGCTAGCTTAAAATGAACTTGTGCTGACGTGTGAATTTGAACTCATGAATATAAACTCTTTCATACGAAGTTGCACTGAGAGTTTCTACCTTTTCCCCATTATAAATGTATAAGATAAATCTAGGAGACTATAACATCAGCCAGATAACTAGCTATCATTTCATGCAAACGGAGCTCTTCCATTTAAATTGTTTAAGGTTATTTAGAGTTTCCTTAGTTAGCTCGTTAGCTAGCCTAGCAACCTGGGAACATAACTTTAGCTGCAATGTTATGGGTCTGTATTGGCAAAAGGTCAACAGCGCCCCTCCTTGACCCATCTAAAACAATTTTAAAACTGTGGCCAAGCAGTTAACTGAGTTAAATATTACGTTGAAACACAGACCCTGTTCAAAATGGGTTAAAATGCTGTCTAACGAATGATGTTCTGACTCTGATTCTGACCGGGGCGCGGGCCCAAAAAAATCAAGCGCAGGCCAAATTGGACAGCCTTGATCTAGACTCATTTATTAGTTTGTAAAATGTGAGAAACCTCGAGGTAGAAAGAGTTTATTTGTGGACATATTCTCAGTGAGACATTTTTCTTCTCTCGCATGTCTTTCCTGAACGGTCAGATTTAATCATTGCTATTACACAATTATTTAATCTTCCATTCTGCTCCACCACAAATTATTTGGTGATGGGGGCGGCCTGGGCTTGGGTGACTCACCGCTACAGCCTGAACATAATTCCACGGCTCAGTGCTGTGATGATCGCTGAACTTTGAATGCCTACCAGCACAATCGTCATTGCCCTCTTTCATCTTGGACGCAGCTGCCCTCACACTGCCTCCCCACCCACCTCCTGAAATAAAACCAGATCAAGGAGGACCGAGAACACTTTTCAGGTCATTTAGCACGAGAGTGAAACTATCGTTAACCTCAATCAATGGTTTTTATAATACACAAAAATAGGCCAGCAGTGGGATTGAAGATATATAATGGGGTTTTGGAGATAATTGAACTGAATCATAACACAGACAGCAGGGCTGGATGAGTCTTCTAAACAATCCAATCAATGCAAACACAGTTTTGATTGTCTTTTTAGAGTTTTAGTTGTGCACAGCCCCTTGTGCACAAACCAGAGTTTAAATAATATCCTGAACTGGAACGTAATGAAATGTGAAGGAGTATAATGTCATGTTTTATATCAATACAATTGAATGTGACTGACACCAGAACAGACTTCTGATCTGCCACAATTACCAATTGAAAGTATGTATTAAAGTAGACTGAAAGACACTAGCCATCAAAAGACGTCACTGTCAGAGAATGGAATTTCTCTTACAGACTGTTCTGAGCACATGTATTCAGTCTGTCCTAAAGTTCATTTTGCTCTCTGAAATATTTGATTCTGAAATATTTGATTTGAAATCTCTCTCAGATTTATTTGATTCTAATCTTCCTACTAGTATCCATCCAGTCTTTCACCCATTGCCTGTTTGGAAGGTCACTGTGTAAATCCCTGTGTAGTCCCTTTAAGGTGCTGTTTCAATGTCCTGAGCCTGAGCCTGAGACTTTAACTGCTTCTGGCAGCATTTTTCTAACTTTCATGTTATTTCAGCCATGCTTGATTATCCTGGACAACCTTCTTACCACAGTTGGTCAAGGAAATTGTGGATCTTGATCACTTTCACGAAACTGGATTGCAGTGTGACCAGCCTAACTGCAGTCCGGCTTGTGATCGCACGTAGAATCTTCTAGACTAAAAAGTCGTTTAGAATTCTCTACTGGAAGGGCTTCATAGTCAAGTGGCTTGGCAACTTGATGGGGACAATTTTGATTCAAACTGAGATAGGTTCCACTCCACCTGAGCATTACGTTCACAGTTACAGGTCATTTTACCACATTCCTTTATTTCTAACATGCAAGAACATTATTGCTTGCTTGTAATATAATGACTTTGATTCACAGTGTAAAAATTATAAAGCTAGCTATTATTATTATAATTGCTTTTTTAACTTTATTTCTAGAATCACTACTTGTTGGCATACCATCCACTGACCACAAACTGGAACTAAACATGTGTTGATATCTTCACCAACAGAACTCTGAGGACAACGTATATGTAAGCATAATATAACAATTGGACTTAGTGCGTTAGACTACTGGTCGGTGTACCACCGTTTTACCCCACGTCCGGCAGTCGCGGCGAGGAGGCCAGCCTATCAGGTAGTATTTTGTGTACCTAATGTTTTGTTGTTTTCTGTCTAAATAAGGTAACCTACAGGGGGCAGCAATTAGGCTGGTAAATAGCCCCTTTACATAAAGGCTTTTTTTGTGCTAATAAATCAAAGAGTTATTAGGTTCTTAAAACTCTTAATAGCTCTTTTGTGAGGTTGACTTAAACATAGTGAAAGCAGACAGTGAATGTTCAGATTTGAGGCCCTACAAATACACGTCCAAGTGGAGATAAAGTGCACAAATGAGACATGCCTACGCTAGTCTGTTAAAATTCCTACAATCCCATCCCAATAAAGTTTCCTTTTCAAGAGTGAAGTTAGACTCTCTCAGGAAAGGTTGCTGAGGCTCACTTCCTTATTTTCATTTATATAGGCTATCAACAGATACTGTATGTTAGAGCATGATAGCATGAAAATGCATCCTATAAAATGATGTAGGGCTATAATATTGACTTGCTGCTGTCATGTACATGATAATTGACAGTGTATCTCTAGAGTGCTTCTAGTGCTTCCCAAATCTGAAAAACAAAACATTGAAATAGTATTCCTGGGTATCAAGCTGCTGAAATACATCCAGCCTGTCTGAATTAACACAATCTGACTGGACGACACAATATTTCAAATCTCTATTTGAACATAACTCAATTGCAACCACTAAGCCATGGGATCCATGATAATCACCCAACAATGACGTGTTCGGTGTGACGCAGATGAGCTGACTAAATGTGCATTTCATTGTTTCTCCACAATCTGGTCCAGTCTTCTCTCACATGCTAATAGGGAATATTTGATTTTTCATTTGACCATGTGAAACGTACAACATTTGTTTGATTTCTTCTTGATGAAAGTGGCTTATTGATACAAGTGCTAGTCTGCTTTGACCTTGAGGATAACCAATTATCCTGGCCCTATGCTGATAAAACTCGAAAAGTGTGGCTGTGTTAAAAATGGATGCAACAAAAAGATAACCCAATTCATCCAGCCGTCTGAAAAATGCCCTTCACCTTTTCCCCCGCCTTATGTCTAGCCATTACCTGACAGTGATATTTAGTTTTTTCCCCTACCATTTGTCTGATGTATGAGAATAATCCTAGATTTATTGGATCAAAGCCATTGTCTGTGTTGCCTCCTCTGTGACAGTGTGTCTCCCTACTGCTGTGATTATCATGTGCCCACTCCCCCTTTCATTAATTCAGGTTTTATTTTTTTGGCTCAGGCTATTTTTAGGCTCTGGTTTGAGTGGTGTGCTGCCGTGCATCACGAGGCGGCTGACATAATGTAATTTTCAGCCCGATCGAAATCAATACATGAATTAATCATATTCTTGTAGCACACCAAAACTTTTTGCCTGCAAAAATCCACCTCTCCCAGGAGATCATGTGGCACTTCCTAGGCCGTGGATAGAGCAACCAATACGCCGCTACCCATCCAACTGCCCTGCTAAATCCACAGTCTGGTGGTAGACACCAATCAGAACCCAGACATACACACACTTCAAATAACAGTCCTATGGCAATTGTGAATTGTATCATAATATGAGGACATCCGCCCACCAAGCTCCTCCACTCAAGACAGTGAGTCACCATGTTAGTCCGCTTCAGATTCAAGGTCTGTCCGCAGAACAAAGGCTGTGATTTACACACCAACAAGTATGAGTCACACAACTCATGAGGGAGAGGGCGCATCTGAACACGAATCTGAATCTGTTAGTGTGTATGAGTGATGATGAGATGTGTTGTAAAAAGGTGAAGTCCCTCCCCCTTCTCACTGTGGTCATGGGGGTAGAAGGACTGAACTCCCCTACCTAAATGGTTTGGTCCGGATTCCCCCACCCCATGTGGAGGGGTCCAATTACCTTTTAATTGGACCAAGGTGGCCTTACTTAAGGTGCACCTCATTTGTTTCATGAGAGAGAATGACAGACTGAACATGCTGGATGGAGCTTGGACAAGGTACTAGACAAAACCTGAATGCTCAGAGGTGTAGCTTGTCTAGTAGGCTATAGTTAATAAACAGAACACAACAGAAAACAAAATGCTAAATGCCAGCAAAACTAAACATATATCTAAACACATGCAATACCCCCCTAATCAACAAAACTGGGCTACAGACAGTGCATGTTGTACTGTGCAGGAAGGCCTTTACGGTTCCCGGGTACAGCATACGGCGCGTGTTGCGACTGTCACCAGCCAATTGGGCACTGCTGTATACCCTGCGACCCTAAAGCCCTACGACTGATATCTCCATAAGTACATTACTAAACTAAATGACAAATGCCAGCATTACTAAACATATCTTCTCCCTTTCTCTTTCTCTCTCTCCTTCCATATCATATTGCTTATGCCTATAATAACACTGATAAAATAGCCTATTGCCTACTGTTAAATCTACTACCCAAATGTTTCTCCCTATCTGTTTCTGAAATTGATGTCTACTAACATAAATGTTCTCTCGCCCTTATAGCATGTCCCAATCGCTGATGGAAACGGAAATATTGCTCCTCACCCCCACCACTCCTCATCTACGCATATGGACAGCTGAACTCTACCCACTCACTTTCTTCCTTTTCTTTCCCTACTAATCAAGACTATCTCCCCATGGCACGCTGCTGTAGTCTCTCCACCTGGTCTACCCTCTGCCAATTGCACCCACCCCATACCCTATGCTAGCATTTACATACAATATACATTATTGCCACCATTGAAATGTTTCTCTGT
This sequence comes from Sprattus sprattus, assembly GCF_963457725.1. NCBI lineage: Eukaryota > Metazoa > Chordata > Actinopteri > Clupeiformes > Clupeidae > Sprattus > Sprattus sprattus. The sequence continues at coordinate 14,083,049 of NC_137923.1, forward strand.
CCCTACGTCCCCTACCCCTGTAACAGTTAGTTAAATAAAATTTGAATTGAATAGTATAGGCCTAAGTATGTTTGTATGTTTTTTTTTTTTTTAAACCCTGTTCTAAATAAATCTAGCAATTTTTATGGAAGCCACTGTCTCCTGCGTCATGTGTTCGTGCCTGCAACCCCATTCTACCAGGCTACATCCCACACGGTGAGATGGCCGGCTCGGGCCGTTTTTTTTTTTTCAAATTTGGTGGCAGCAAATGTGTTTGTCGACGTTTTGTCACTGCACTGTCATCATTGTTTTTGCACTGTAAATAAATTCTCACCAAAGTTCACTGGATTTTACCTTGTTTTGCTGTGTTTCTCCCACCATCACCCAAGACCTCTGGAAGTCCTAGGGCCACCGTCCTGGTGTGGGAGTTAACGCGAGGCGCATTCTTTTCACATGTGTGCATGTATAGGCTTTTATTAATTAGTATTATTTTTTATTTATTTATTAGTTTTTTTGTCTGTGCCTGTTTGTTGTTTGTGGACAACACAATGGAGAGTAAAAACAAGCTTAGTCACCTCGCCACATCTCCCTATTTACAGGAGTGGGCACCTTTGATGATGCCCTTCAAAGATGTCTCCACTCGCATTCCTGACCAACTGATAAGAAATAATAATCAGCATTATTAAACCAGATTAGCCATGGCGGCCCATGTTATGGGCTTTATGCAAATGCCTTGCACATCCATTTTGGAGAGATAAGGAAACCTCTGTGACAGGACTAGGCCCTGTTCGGCGTAGAACTGAAGCTAAGTTAATCAATTGTCATTTTAGCACATCAGGTTTATTTTGCTAAATGAGAACAGGCTATACTGGTCTGCTGACGGGTGATCCACGTCTAAATCATGAAGCTCATGTTACCCAGGGTAAACTTATCAGCTGCATTGCGCGTGCACGTCCTGCTTCAAAAGGCAGGAAAGGTCGATCACCAAAGCCATGATTTTTTTTTTTTTACGGTACAATTGTCTAAACTCGAAGAAAAATCCAACACTGCCGCCGCTGCAAGAGCAATACAAGAAACTGTCTATGGGCTGTGTAGTGGGTGATATATTTTGGTAATTGGAATATGTGACTGGTGCAGTGGATAGAGCTCACAGTTTTAACTCATTAGAGTGATATATAGAGTAGGGTATGTAGAGAAGCGCCATATCAAATTGGATTGATTGATTGATTGAGTGGCAGTGGAGTGGATCAAAACTCTTAGTAAATCATCCATGTCTACTGTCATGTAGAACTGTGAGAGCAGACTGACAGACAATCCTCAACTCTGGGTTGACTCTGAGAGCACTGTGACTAAAGTGGGAGTTTGGGTTTGGTAAGCACAATGACAGTTTGACTGAATGTGAGTACCAAAATGTCACCGTCAGCCTAAAGACCAAAATGAAATACACACCATCATCCCAAGCCACCTCACTCAAATATTTGATATGGATTATAAATATATTAATGGAGATTTTTTTTTTCAGAGCCAGAGGGCCAAATGTGTTTGATATGAACATCTAGAATGCTAATACTGCTTGTACTGAAACGCTACTGACTGAAATAGGGTACTTTGATGAATTTACAGCACATTGTCTGTCACAGATCATGAAAGTATCTTGTATTCATTTGGTCCATTCCATTTAAAGTATTGCATTCTAGACTAAACTGGGGTGACTACACTTTTCCTTCGCTACAGTGCCCATGAAATATACATTCAGATGTACATGTAGACACACTGTACGTGCATGCAGCACAGACATGGAGGGTATGAATCATCTCACACATTTATTTCAGGACAGCTATTTAACTGACAAAGTGATATCTAAAGTGACTTTATGCATTGGGGATGTACAGCAGGCATGTATCCTCTTTCTAAGTAATACCTAGAAAGTAGAAAATATGAACTTGGTGTTGCTAGCAGTTGAAGCGCAGGAGAACAGCCACCGATTCCCTGCACATCGCATCAAACAAACACACACATACACAAGCAGGCATGCACAGATGAAATGCACATGTGGCTAAGATGAGTGCTTTTAGGGTCAGTTAGAGTTGAGGACAGTAAAACCCATTTGCCAGCCCTCAACAAGATGGCTAATAATAGTTCACAGACATCTATAGCTTTGCTGTTTGGGAGCTACATTCCCGATGCGAAAACTCCCAGTCCTTGCCCAGGGGAAGATGTTTAGTGCATTTTATTAGGTAATCATGGAGGACATTATGCACTACCTTATAGCTCAACTAACAACATATATTCTCAGAAGGGAGTCATTATCCTTGTGGAGAGACATGAACATCAAGCTTTTACATGTGACCTCCTATACATCATGCTCATACACAGACACCCACACTGTAAAATATTTCACCGTAATTTTACAGTAAACTACTGGCTAATAATTGCATTCATTTCACGGTAATTTTACAGTAATTTATTGTAAATATTTCACAGTAATCTACTGCACATGTTTTACAGTAATGAACTGTAAAAAATTCACAGTAAAATGCAATGCAACTACAGCAGTATATTGTAATTTCACAGTTTAATGCCATTGGATTACTGTGATTTGGCAGTATGTAGCTGTGGAATTACATCGTCTTGCTGTATATAATTTACAGTATTTTTACTGTAAATCTTAAGTTATGCAACTAGTACATTATACTGTACATTTACAATTTAAGTACAGCACATTTTACTTGTTAACTGTGATTTTACCACACAAATGTGAAATTAAAAGTCAAAGCAAGAACAAAGACAATACTAATTTTAACTTTTAAAATTCATTACTCAATACCCAAACACATACAAATTCATGAAGGTTTAAAACAGTTCATATTTATTATTCAATACCTAAATACATTACAATAAAAAAGGTTTAAAAACACACAAAAAATCAATACCCAATTACATAACAATTACTGAAGGTTTGAAACATGTCAAATTCATTACTCAATACCCTAGCCCTAGAACTCAAAACCCAAATACAAATAGCAAAAGTTAAAAACACGTCAAATTCATTAATGATATCATAATACACAATGAAAAAAGTTTAAAACACGTCAAATTACACACAACACTCCAGAACGTAGACTCTCCTAAATAACTCTGTCTGTCTTCAGACCATATAAAATATAAACAAAACTTCGGAACATATACAATATAAACAAGAATGAAATGCAATTACAAAAAAAAAAATGCAAAAACAATTACAAATTTACAATGACCACTCGAAGTCGACAAGCTTTCTCTGGAGTGTGCTGACATTTGCATTTATCCCTCCACACCTCTTCTTCGAGCCTTGCTCTGGGTTGATGCCCAAGAAGCACCTGTAAACAATAAGCAAAGACAACTTTCAGTTTTACAGATTTAATATGGCATTGTTTATCCAAGGCACATGCACATGCACCAAATAAGTTAGTATTGAAAGCCAAGCAAGATTGATATAAGCAACGCAAATCAGGAGGCTAAAATTAGCTCCTTTAAATGACATAGCCTAGTTGCTGCATCTGGAGGCTAACGTTTACTTTAACTTTCACGCTAATTTGTGTATTCTCAGTCGAATAACACACTCTATACCTGGACACGTGGAGAATATTAATTGAGAAAACATCATTTGAGCTTTCCAAAACAACTATACATTACTTGTCTGTGAGGAAAATCTTGGCGGGGAAAATGGCTTTAAAATGACTTAGCTGGAGGCTAACGTTAGCTTACTATAACTGTCACGCTTATTTGTGTATTCTCAGTCGAATTACACACTCTATACCTGGACATGTGGACAGCATTACATGAGAACACATCATTTGAGCTTTCCAAAACAACTACACATCCAAAACAACTATACATTACTTGTCTGTGAGGAAAATCTTCGCGGGGAAAAATTGTCGATCGACGTATTGGGCACCCCTGTTCTAGCTCATGTGCTGTATCCACCTTCGCGCTCTTCTATCATGTGCTGCCTGCGTCTGTAGTCACCGTGGATCCAACTGTCTCTTCTTGAACCCACAATACAGTGTAGTTCAAGTGCAATTCAAATTTACAGTAATGTATTGGGTTATCTCAAAGGATGATTTGAATAGAGTATTTTACTGTGAAATAACCCTATACAATGCTGTGAAATCCCGGTATCGTTTTTTTCACAGTAACTTACTGTGTCTACATTGATTTCACAGTAAAGTCTACATTACAACATGACATTGTGATTATTACAGGTAAAGCCTGTAAAGTAACATTACGATGATTTATTGTGAAATATAACAGTAAAATATTGTAAAACTCTGGTAACATTTTACAGTGCACAAGCGCTAGGTTGCGGTCAAATAAATGCTTGATCTTGCGAGGAAGACAGCTTGTTAATGCTTTTTAAGGCACGCTTTCAATTTTCGAACTCTCTAGCCAAGTCGTCCTGACAGACATCGAGACTAGTATCAAGTATGACTTCCAGGAAAAGAAAAAAAACAAGCTGTCGACTTTTCAGAGGCAGGGGCTGAGCCGTTATAACAACTTGGATTTCATGCACTAGACTGAGGTGGAACGCAGTCATTAGCACTAATCACCGCTTTGGTGCACCCCCGTCGTTTCAGACTTGAGTCATTTTTGCTAATTTCTTTTGTTTTCAAGCAATTAAAGCTGATAACTTATCCTCAAACATGACCTGTGCCTGTTTAGAATGATAGTGATGATGAGTGATTTGATGCCAATTTTCTACTCATTCAGTTTGGCGGTGCGTTTGTATGTGTGTATTTCTTTCACCCCACATATTTCTCTCTGTGTGTGTGTGCATTATATGTTTGTATTTAAACACTATGTATCTGTCTTCAAAAGTAGTTGTTTGGACCTGTGGTAGGTTCAGGTTGTGGTGAGCAATTCCCCTTACCCACTAGTGTGAGAAGGACCGGTGTTGGTGTACAGTGCTAGCATCAGAGAGTATACGACACGCCAGACTGGGATAAGGCATGAACATGGCATGAGGCCAAGCTGTCTATGGCTCTAACCAGCCACTGCATTATTTAAGCAGAAGTGCAGTCATATTTCATTTAGCATTTGTGAGGTCTATTTTTAGTCGGGGGAGATAGAGAAAAATGCTTGCATGAAAGGTTAATTGGGTAACATCCAATGGCAAGCTGGCTCATCCGGACATTGTAGGACCACGTGTGAGTTCACATGTATGTATGTGTGTGTTTTAGTTCATGTCTGTGTATGTTTCAGCTCATGTCTGTGTGGGCACCGCAAGTATGACTGCACTTCATATGCACAAAAGCCTCCTTTAAATACGAGAGAGCTATTCCTGAGATATGAATGGAAATAAACTTTTTCACAAAAATGTTCCCATCTTCTCATTATCCAAAATTATGACTGTAGTCTGACCTGTGTAGTTTTTGATGACTGACCTTTCAAAATTACTTTAATAAATAAACAAATAAGTAGCAGAACTGGGAAATATTTCCCTAATGAGCTTACTATATACTCAGTGAATGGGACGGAGAGAAAAAAGGAGAGACGAGACAAGGGTGAGATAAATAGAGCAGACTTGCCTGCACAGTAAAATGGCCAGTGTTAATTATTTGGTGTTACAATTTTCAGAGTTGATTAGTGTACAGTTTAGAGTTGTTTGACCAAAAACATTCACCCATAGTGTAATTTAAACGTTCAGCCTAGCGTTCTATGTGGGTGTAAATATTAAAACAGGCGGAGTAGTCGAGAGCGGTATTGCAGGGGCATATACGAGGGACATTAAGTGCAAATAATGGCCCATTTTGTGCATTGTTAATTGTTGAAGACAATAGACTTAACTAGAATGCGTTTCGTGAACGAACTGCGAGAGTGTGCTTGCTCTGTTTTTCTCTCATGTTTGCTTGTTTATTGTGAAAGGGTCTAGTGTGTTCGTTGGCATAAAAAGTTAGTCTTCTCTTATAAGCCTAGTTAGTACATCTGATTAGAGCTAGCAACCATGCATTGCAGATTAAGGGGTCCCCTATCAGTGTTCATTTTGGCAGCTATTTTAGATTCAGTCTTAAGACAAAAATGCATATTAGTTTTAGTCACATTTAGTCATAGTTATCCTTCTTAGTTTCAGTCTAGTTTTCGAAAACTGAGCACACTACAATACTATTACTAACCATTTCACATTTACAGACATAAACCTATAGACATGACACAGAACATCTTCCAAAGACTTTATTATCTCAGCTGCATTATTCAGTAGCACAAAGTAGCCTATTACATTCATATTTACTTCATGTAACACTGCCATAGCGATACAACACCTTTTTGACAGCCTATATAGCCTAATTGCAAAATTAAATATATAAATAAATACTACACTGAAATAACGCAAACAAAGTGAATCTACAGTGAGCCAACGCTCGTCCACTGACAGTGTGGAAGAATGACAGCGACGCGAGCCAGGCTACATTCCAAGATTACGTTACTAGAAATGTCACTTTACATGAGCTTTGTTCATAAACCATGCAGTCCATAAAATAGGAATACTCTGTGTACTAACAGTATAGTAAGACCGGTCATATGTTCAGAGAGCTTTCTAGCAACCAACAAGTTACAAGTAGGATAAACATCCTAGCGAAATCTGCGTTGTCGACAGACCATCGTTTTGACTGGAGTTTTGATGTGCTTGCTAGCACCAAGTGGATTACCTCATCTACAATACATATGGGCTTGGACTCAAATCACTAGTAGGCCTACTTCACGATCTTCTATGGTTACCAGCAGATAAGGTAAATAATAATCGCCATATTTGCTTTAATGTTTTATAGAGTAAGAGGCTATGTGTAGGCTAACTCTCTATTGAAAGACACTGACCGGCGCATCAACACAAACTAGGCTCTGTGAGTCAAATTAGCGTAGCTAATCAGAAATGTTGTAGATGCCAGAGTTGGCAACTATGGCTCAGATTTAGGTTGTTATCCATCAACATTCATTTTCCAACTTACATTAGTTTCGTTGTCATTCGACTCGAAAATCTCTGGCTCAATTTGGCAAAGCACTACTGCTCCCTTCAGGGTAAACATACGTGGACGTTTCGGTGCTGTCATTTTGCCAATCTGGCTGGCTGAGGTAATCGAGTGATTAGAGAAGGCTACAAAGTGGAATACTAAGCAGTTTGTAGCGGGAAATATTGAGAGTGAAATGTAACAAATTATACTGTATAATTACCAATGTCACAAATAGCTTAGCGGTAATATGAATAGCTTAAATGGGATGGCTACATTAGCCAGCCAGTTAGGAGAATCTCCGCTCTCTTTCTCTTATACCATCCTGTTCTGCAGCGAAGGCACATCACGTAATAACGTTATAATTTCTCAAAATAGTTAAATACAAATATATAGCTTTTAAGATAAAAATATGTTCAATAAGGCTTAAAGAATTAAATCAGGTGTGTAGATGAAGTTCAGCAACAGCTTTTCTAGTGTTTATATCCATGATTGTATGCTGGTCGTCGCTGGCCGTCAACGGCCGTTACAGGAGAATACAGAGCTTCGCCTTAGTGGGTGACGTCACAATGGCTCAACCTTCCACCATGTTAGTCAATGAGAGAAAAAGGTGATGAAAAAGAGGAATAAAAAAGGAGTGGCAAGGAGTACCGCCACGAAAAGTCATAGCGGCTTGCACCGGATCGAGCCGGACATTTCGGTGTTTGAATGGCGTCTCTATCTCAAACGGGCGACGGTAGTTAGCTGCAAGAAAAACGGGGAGAATAAATAAAGAAAACTTGACGATAACAATACTGTGCTTCCCTTCGGGCAAGCACACTAATAAATAAAGAAAACTTGACGATAACAATACTGTGCTTCCCTTCGGGCAAGCACACTAATTATCTTTCTCCTTAGAATGGGACACGGATATAGCTACTCTACTGCTCTTAATACACCTCCTCCCACCACAACCTGAAGGCTGTGAAGATCAGTGCAGATGCTGCATCTGAAAGGCTCATTGTTTATCACAAGGTAAAACCTTGACTAACCATAACATAAGCACTACATTTTAACAATGATAAGTGTGTTTATTTTAAAATAACTGCATTAATCATCAATCATTTCCTGCTCTATTTGGCACAAACTGTTGATATTTTGTCTTGAATTTTAGGAAAGCAAGTGCTGTTTTAGCTGTGTTTAACTAAATGGTTCTGGCTCAGTGGTTTTATTGAAACTACACTTTATACTGGATTATAATGAATTTGTAACTTTGGTCTTCCTTTTTGTTTTTCGTGTTCAGTCCTGTTGCAGTTTTGAAGAGGCTCTCAGCAAACGTGATCACCATCATCCATACCTCCTTGTTGTTGGAAGAAACCAAAATCGGATCGACCAGTTCTACATTGTCTTGGACAAAAAGCTGATTCCTTGTGAGGCAGCAAGTGCAGTGGGTGCATTTGATGATCTTTTTAAATTGCACTTTGTTTTCAATTTGGCATATGATCATGCACTTCACAACTTCTACACATTTGCCCAGACTACTGTATACAAAATTGACATAGGAAAAACTAAAGAATCACCAAGGGTTAGAGAATTCCGTGCAAAGCTTTTGAATTAAGTTTTTTTTTTTAAATTGGAATTTGCTTAACCTTAACGATGATGAAATGTTTTAAATGCCAAGAATTGCATGGAACCAGTCAGGCGTTGATATCCCATTTGAAATTTAAACATGGTTTCTATCCTACCTCAAAGCAAATGTTAATGTGTTCTCAAGAACTGTCGTAAGCAGTTTGTCACTTATTCGGGTTTTAGGAAACATTTGGAAAATACACATGTAGTTAACAACACTAGTGCAGACTGTAGTGTATCCCACAATTCACCTTCTAGTGATAACATTTCTGAGCAAATGGAGGTAGACTTGCCCGAAGTAAATAATCCAGTTTCAACGAGAGATATATCAGAGAACAGGAGCTCTGTTCCTTCCACTGAACATCTCAATAGTATGTGTGCTTCCATAATTGCCAAATTTCAGGGGGGTGGTGCTTCTAATAATTTGGTCTCAGCTATTGTTGGTGACCTTGAGGAATTTACAACAGAGATGCATGATCATTTGAAACAGAGTGCTTTGTCAGTTCTACCATCAAACAGTCCGGGGTCAAAGGAGGTTGAACAAAGCTTTGAATATTTCCAAAACCCTTTCTCTTTTTTTAATTCTGAGTCAAAAAGAGTAAAATATTTCACAGAGAAATGGGGAACTGTTGAGCCTCTTGAACTTACCCTTGGAGTTCGATTTGATACCCGTCGAAACAAGACTCTGGGAACGTATGACCAAGTTCAAGTTAGAGACACTTTCGTTTACATACCTATATTGGAGACCCTTAAGTTCATGTTCTGTAACTCTGATATTTGTGAACAGGTCAGCAGGTACCACATCAAGCCCACACACTTATGAAGATTTCAAAGATGGTAGTTGCTTCAAAAAACACACACTATTCAGTAAACATAAAAATGCTCTGCAAATACAAGTGTATTATGATGATTTTGAGACGGCAAACCCTCTTGGGTCAAAACATTCTATAAACAAATTAGGCTGCCTTTACTTTATCTTGAGAAATCTGCCGCCAAAATTTAATTCTGCCATTGTTAATATACACCTTGTTAGTCTCTTTCACAGTCAAGATGTATGGCTTTGATGCAATTCTTGAGCCTTTGATTCGTGACATCAGAACTCTTGAAATTGAAGGAATAGACTTGCCCATCTCCTGTGAAAAGGTCTATGGAACCATTTCTCAAATCATAGGAGATAATTTAGGAATACACGCAATCCTTGGTTACATTGAGTCATTTAGTAGCACTTACTAATGCAGGTTGTGTATGATAGACAAAATGACTGCTCAAACGGTTTACAGTGAGGACCACCCCTCAGTTGTTGTTCGTGATGTTGATAGTTTTGAGAGGCATTGCAGGGCTCTGCATTTGGACCCACAACTGAAGTCTGTGTATGGGCTGAAGAGGGATTCAACCCTCAATACTTTGAAGTATTTTCACGTTGTCAATAATGTTTCGGTTGACATCATGCATGATCTTTTAGAAGGAGTTGCTCAGTTTGAGCTTCAGTTGCTTTTTCAACAACTTTCCGATACTGTTATTAATAAAGGTCATCTTCTTTCAAGAATTTATTCATTTGACTATGGTTACATGGAGCGAAAAAATAGGCCCACAAATGTGAATCTGGATTCAAGTGGCAATGGCATTGGACTGAACTCAATTCAAACCTTTTGCCTTGTGAGGAACACTCCCTCAGTGGCGATTCCCCCATTGAGGAAAGGGAGGAAGATCCTCCCTAAAAAAAATTACAGAAGAAATTATAATAAAAATAAAACATATTTATTAAATAATTGTTAGTATTTCATAGGTATTTGATAGGTTATGAGCGGTAAAAGTCTATATTAGCACTTCTAAATCGCTAAACGGTTCGCTGAGGACCGTCCTCCCTAACCCCCTCAGTCAGTGTGGACACATGTGTCCAATTTCCAATTTCAGTCCGATTTAAATTGGATATTGGACACATGTGTCTCCCCAGAACTAGATTCATTGTGTCCGACTTGAGTCCGACTGGACTCCGATGTAAACCCCTGGACACACGATTCGATTCCGCTGGTAATTGGACTGGGCGCGCATGCGTCTCTCGTATCTGATTCAAATTGGACAACAACAACTTTTGCACATGCTTGAGATCGTGCCCACAGACATATACATGCATCAAATATAATGTATATGATATGATAAACGCTGCTAGACGCTCAGTTCTTGTGCTCCCTCTCATTCACGTTGAAATACTGAAAGCGAAACTGAAACTTTGAAACTGGAACGCAACTGTTTGGGACAGAACGCTAATTCAGTGAACAAATATTTTCATATTACTTTCCACCAGTTGTTAGTCATGTAATCCATTCATATCGATGTGAATCAATCAATACTAATACAACTTTAACTGTGGTGTGTTTTTGTTTCATTTCACAACGTATTTACTGTATAATCAACGGTAGCAGATGTAAACATTCCGCATTTGATTTGAACTGACGCGGCCAAGATCTAGATTGGTCACTGCCATGTGCTTTGAGATAGAGCAGTTAACCCCCCATGGAGACCCCATGGAGAGAATTGGATGGGATCGGAGTGCTGCCATCATGTGCCCGCACTGATTGACTCCCATTATAAGCGCTCAAAACCTGGGCGAAGCGTGGGCTTCTCATTTTAACATTGAAGTGAATGGAGGAAAGGGAGGACGGTCCTCCCTTTGGGCGGGTCAGTTCGAAAGGCTAGCCTGTCATCAAGCAGCCAATCAGCAACGCGGCATTCGTCGATGTGCCCAATCAGAATGAAGGGCAGAGCAACATTCGGAGAAGATGACAGCGCGGTGTTGTAGCTGATAAGAAGTGTTTCTAACGAACTGAAAGCTGTAAATCAAAAGAACCGGGGGACGGCTGGCGAGTCTTACTGAGAAGACGGCGTCGGAGTCCACGGTACACAGTGATTTGCAAGGCGGGTTCAAGTGTATTGCTCTATACTCTCTCCCTCCCCTCGTGTCTCCTCCCGTTAGCGTTCTGCCACTCCATATTCTCCACAGTAGCACTGGGCTAAGAGTTAGCTACTGCTACGGCTAATCCTACCACCACCGCTACTGCCAAAGCTGCTGCTACAACTGAACCAAAGGTAACGATACGTGACTGACTTGCGTGAGTGAAATGGACACTTGACTGACTGGTGAATTGAGCAGCACGAACTTTATGGACAGTTACATTGCAGTGGATGGACTAAATGCCTTAAATAACATGTATTGAAGCTACTGTGATTTCATGTACTATTTTGTTGGTTGAATTGAAAGGTTAATGTGAAAAGTGATTCCCTGTGTTTTAAAAGAAAGGATTCCCTGTGTTTTAAGAGAAAGGTTTAGAAAGGATTCCCTGTGTTTTAAGAGAAAGGTTTAATTTGAAAGAAGCTATGTGATTTGTATTTGACTGAATTATTATTTTTATGATACTGCTGGGGAAAATAAGTTCTGTGTTTAGTTTAAATAAATGTTTTATTTTTCCCGTTAAGGAAGTCTGGTCTATGGGAAGGGATGGGGTTATTGGGGTGACTACATAGCTAACACATCCGCCAGTGGTATGAGCATGTAATTGATACATTTACCACCCAGAGATCCAGGAGACTTGATTACTTTTTCAAATAAATTCCAAATGCTTAGGCCTTAAAATGCCTAAAATACCTTCCAAATGCCTAAAATACCTTAAATTCCACACAGCCCATTCAAATGTAAAAACATCATCTTCAAAAACATTTCTGCCACCTTTACTATATTTCAGTGTAAAAACAACCGCCATGCCCACAACAACTTACACTTTTTATTAGGCCTACATCACTTTATTACAAACAATTCAACCCCTTTAACAGTGCCTCACCAAGCCCCGAAATACCAAGATAACCTCCAGGTCTCTCTCTCACCACCGCCCACCTCTTCACCACCTGTCCTCCCTAATTTTTATGACCAAAAGTCGCCACTGCACTCCCTTGATCTTTGGTGATCTGGTGGAGGCTGAGAGCCAGAACTGGCGATTGTTGCTACTTTTGTTGCAAATAATGAATATTGTGTTTTCCCCTCGTGTTACTGAAGCCATGACTATATATTTGAAACATTTAATTCATGAGCACCATGAGCTTTTTAAGATAATATACCCACACCGTAACTTGCTGCCTAAACATCACTTGACGCATTATCCATCTTGTTTGCGCAAAATTGGCCCTTTGTTACATATGTCCAGCATTAGATTTGAGGCAAAGCACAAGTTATTTAAGAACACTTTGATTTTTTTAAAAAAAATATAACAAAATCCCTGGCTAAGAAACACCTATTGGCAATAGGCTATCACTGGGAGAACCTTGCATTAAATAGGAGAGAATTAGGTCCTTTAAAAGTATTTAACACTGATTATGATTTCACACAATATTTGGCCACAATAAATAAGACAAGCAGCACAGTATATAGCACTACATGGGTCAAACTGGATGGGTTAGAGTACAAGCAGGGAAATGTTATTTGCACTGATATACACGATGAGCAACCAGTTTTTTGTAAAAAATTAAAAATTTGTCTGATTGAAGATGATGTGTATTTTTTTGTTAATGAAATTATAACTATGTGTTTTTATGAGCATTTTCATGCATATGAAGTTTTTGGGTGAAGAAAGTTACTTTATCATTACATTGAATACATATACACAAGGCTTTCGATGTTCAAACAGCCTATGGTCTGAATGGTAAGTATATTGTCCCTGTGCATTCAATTTAAAAAAAATGCGGTCAATAAAAGAAGTGAAATGAATGGTTTAGTTTGTGTATTTATTCATTTAATTGTAGCATAATAGTAGCATGAGTATCTAATTGATTTCCCACTGCAATTTTGGTAGTGCTAACCCTGCTCAATTTTGTACTTATTAGGAGTTGATTTGTTTCTGATGAGAGTAATAATAAAACTCTGACAGAGTTAATTATATAACACTGATTTGTACTCTGTGAGGGGTTGAATTGTTTCTATTAAGAGTAATGATGAAACTCTGACAGAGTTAATTATATAACACTGACCTGGTGTTATAAAGTTTACACTATGGCGAGTGTTGATTTTACACTAGGGAGTGAGGATTATATAAACTCTGCCATAGTGCTGAAATCAACACTCGTAGAGTAAATTTAACTCTGGCCGATTTACTGTGTGTGATCTAGTTGAGTAAGTTACTGCAGTTTTAAATTTCTGAAAAAGTCTTCTGTGTTTTCATTTGTTCCTTGTGTTCTATGTAGAATGCTATATACATTGTTATATACTTTCATGAAGTCCATTAAAAGGCCATTTAGGCAAACATTCATATACCTACAAAATGCAACAAACCAACTAGACTTAAAAGTAACACTATTAAGTAAGTTATTTGTTGTCTTGCGTTGCACTTGCTTGATGTTTGACTGTGTTAGGAAAGTTGTTGACTAGCTAGTTTGTCATTTCAACAGGTTTCGCTATAAGTTTAGCCTCTAGCAAGACAAATCGTTTGTGATGTTAGCAAGCTTGTTATAACACGCTTGGACATTGATGCTAGTAATAAGTGCTCTTGCGTCGGCTTCTTTGTAATGTTATTGTGAGCTATTAGCCAACAACTTTTCTAACACAGTCAAACATCAAACAAGTGCAACACAAGGCCAAGCAAGACAGAAAATACGATACTGAATAGTCCAGCAGAAAGCGGCCCCCTACCTGGCAGCTCCAGAAACTCCAAAGTGTTAATTTATAGGGGGCAGTTTGACTGGAGAGCTGTAAAGCCTTTGAGAAGCTTGCTAGTGATAGAGCAACCTAGGACACTGGCCCTTCACCCAAATGTGTGCTACACTTAGATAAATAGGGGAATTACAATCCCAATGATGATTGAACATGGTCATGGCTCAGTACTCTTCCTGATAGAAGCTATCGTTCTATCGTTCACCTCTCCTAGTTAGACATTACTTACTGTGTGTGATCCCTCCCAGACCCTCAAAGTTGATGTTTGATGATTCCTGTTGTTCTTTTCCATTTCCCTTCATTCACTTTCACTCACTTTTTTATGTGTGATTTATTTTCCCCATTACCAGGGCTAAAACATGGAGGCTACCTGCGTTGTTTTCATTATGCTCAAATCCTTCATACCTCTATTAAAGCCCCTTGCTTTCATCTGTTCCTGCACAACCTGACAGATCGACTGTTATTTTAAAAATGGTATAGCTGTTATTGTGGCGCAGTAGCTCAACCCTCTCCAGCAGACTGTATGATGTCCAACTAGCATTCAAAGTGATGTGTATCGAAACGCAGCAGTGGTGGCAACTCATCTCCACAGTGCATGAAAAAAAAAAAAAAAAACACTTTACAATGTTGTTTTAAAGGGGAGGAGAGAAAATAAGTGGAGTCTGACCAAAAGGGTCTCAGAGAGCTGGGTGTAGTGAGCTTATTTAATAACATATCCAAGTGCTACCCTGAGATTTCGCCACTATGAAGTGCCACATTCAGATGGTTTTAACTACGATCAGTCCAGACCCTCAAAAAAGTGGGGAACCGGTTGTGACAGTGGCTCTCTTTGCATCTAATTGTGGTGCCAATTAGCCAAGCTCTGAGGATAGTAGATAAAAACAAATGCAGAGGAAAGAAATAAAGGCAATCAGATTGAATTTGAGTTGAAAGACTAATAAAGAATATTTTATCCCTGTGAGGTTCCTGTGTGTGTGTGTGTGGTAAACCTGGCTTGTTGATCAGGGAGCATACTGGCGAGGCTTGGCGTGCCTGCTGCGCTGCCAGCCTCAGCGGGGTCCTGTTTGCCTGCATCAAATGGCTGATCCACAGCGGTCCCTAACGAGACAGGGACACCATTTGGCGGAGCAGAGAGCATGCTGGGAAGGAATTAATAATGCTAATACGGGCAGAGCCCCCTGTCATCACTAGAAAACGGTATCTACCACATCACAGGCTGTTTAAAATGGAAATGAACAGATGAACAGTCATCGTGTTCTGAGGTGTATGTATGTACGTGTGTATATACGTTTGATTATGTCTGTGCTACCCTAGAGCATACAATCTATAATTAATAATTATTCATATGTGCGGCTTCCGACTAGTGAATACACGGTCCACGTTACTGTTAGCAGCATGAAAGAGTATATATATACTGGATGAAAGCACTCATTTTCTGTTCACAATCCTACCTACCTTCCAGCGCCAAGATAGGGGTGTGTGTGTGTCCTTGGGCTTCCTGCTCCAAGATACAGTGGTGGCCAAAATTATTAGAACACTAAACATATTTAAGAGTTTTCAGTTGTTTTTGTTGAATTGGCCATTAAAATACCTTAAAAACTAATGAAATATCTACAAAGTCATCATTATGCTCTATAAACCATAGAATAGAGCCATCATAACGAGATTTAGGTCATTTTCCGTACAAAAACAAGCTAGGCCTATTTCACTGTCAAATTCACACAATCATGTTCCTGCACAGAAGAAGCCAAATGACTTGTGTAATCATTGTCAGGTGTTATTGTGGTTAAATGGATGGTGATGCAAGAGTCTTAGGACACAGCTCGGCGATTCTTTTGAATGTACAAGGCCTATCCTGCTCATTAAGTGATTGGCTACATCAGGGTTTTGTCACTGAGGCCACACCACCAAATGGAATAGATCCAAAGCCTCTAGAAGCAGTCTTGAAGCACATGATGCTCTTTGAACATGGCTAAGGTGAAGAAGGAGCTAACAAATGAGCAACGGGTTCGAATAAAGGCTTTTTTTTATCCTGGCTAGAGTTACTGCTGCATAGCCAAGGACTTGAGATGCAGTCCAAGCACTGTAAAGTACACTTTAGACCACCATGGCACCAGAACCGAAGGGGGAGAGGTTTCAAAAAGAAACTCTCAGACACACAAGGAAGCATCTCAAAATTCTCAGTCTTCAGGACCGAAGAAAGACTTTACAAGAACTGTGTGACGAGATCCACATCACAATGACTAATGGTGCAACAGTGTCTTCAAGAACTGTCCGTCGAAAACTGGGAGAAGAAGGACTTTTTTGCAGAATAGCAGCAAAGAAACATTACTGAAAGATAACAATTGAGTGTAACGCCTGAATTTTGCAAAAGAACACAAGAAATGGACAAAGAAAGATTGGTTTAAGTGTTGTGTACTGATGAGTCCAGGTTTGAATAGTTTGGCAACAAGCAAAGCGTGGATGTTCCACGAAGTGAGGGGGAGAGATATAAAAATTAGTGTCTCTTGCCAACAGTTTACAAGGAGGGGGTAGTATTATAGTGTGAGGTGCAATTTAAGCCTCAGGAACAGGTGACTTTGGCTAAATTGATGGCATCATAGATACAAAAGTATACCACAACATTCTGGTGAGGCACAGAGTTCCTTCTTGGAGACATCTTATTGAGCCTGGATTTATTTTCCAAGAGGACAATGACTCTAAACATTATTTTAACTATTGCCGGATCTACTGGCGACAAGGAATCTGCTGGAACATTGAAAATGATGGACCGGCCCTCTCAAAGTCTGGACTTCAAACCCATCAGGCAAATTCGGGGCAAGTTGGAAAATAAACTCAACAGATCTATTGGAAATTCCAAGGAAAGACTTTGGCTTGAGTTGCAGAAGGCATGGGATAACATTTGTGTTGAAGTTCTCAAGAAATATATTGACTCTATGCCAGAGAGATGTGCTGCTGTAATTGCTGCAAAAGGTGGGCGTACCACATATTAAAGTTAAAAGTGGATAAAAACAGTAGGACTCACTTCATCTGATATTTGTTGTGCTCAGAACAGCCATCTGCATGTTTCATGAACATTATGAAATTAAATCATGTTTTGGAGGCAAAAAAAAAAGTAATTATTCTCAGATCTGTCAGGTGTTCTAATAATTTTGGCCACCACTGTATGTGTGTGTGTTTTTGGCCTTCCAGCTCCAAGATGTGTGTGTGTGCTTGGCTGCCATACGTGTGTGCATGTTTGGCACACAGACATCTAGGTGCTTGACCGATTAAATCTCATTTACCCAATCCAAAAATCACAAACCTGTACAGAGCATATAAACGCTTTACAGTACTTAATTAAGGTAGAGAGTGAGAATTCTGGAAAATAGTGATAGACAATTTGAGTAACTGGCTTGGAAGTTACATACCTCTATCTGACAGCTTATGCCTATTAGGGGACAGAAGACAAATACTTAACATATCTAGCACAGAATTTTCTGTTATCATGGCACGGATTACAACAGCTGCCAGGACTATACTCCAACTATGGAAAACACCCAAACCTCCCGAAATAAAAGAGTGGGTTAATATAATGACAAAAACAGCTTCATACGAGCTTATGCTCAACAGGGTGGACAATAATAGAGCACCAATTTGGGTCTCGTTTTGGGCTCACATTACACTACCTGATGAGCATGTAGCTTGAACACCTTCCTCTGAGTGTACCAAACATCGATAAATAAATACATACATTCATACATAAATAAATAATAACAATTGTCATATGAATAGTATTCCTAGTTATGTATCAACATGTCCTGGTCTTATTTGTAATGTATTTTTATTTCATTGTTGTAAATGTCTCATAATTTACAATGTAAAGTGTATAATGTTGTTATGTCAAACACCAACACCTAAATAAAAACTTCAATTACAAAAAAAAGGTAGAGAGTGAGAGAGAGATTTGGATCAGGAAACACAGACAGACAATAATGCTTACTCTGTAAATTGTAAAGCGCATCTACATCAAGTGAGCAATATACACATTTGCAGACAGATATACACACGCAGAGGTATTAGGCAGTAAACAGACGTTCTGAATACCCTCAAATTCAAACATACAGAAAGCGCACATACTAATGACCCAAATACACACCGATATTGACGAAGACACCTTTTTATACTCTCTCTACTGCTATTGCTGCCTTCTGAGTCTTGGCTCTCGTGGCATGTCAGTTTTCCTGCTCAGTCCTTCAGCAAATCCAGGCCTTTGGCTTTGAGTTGAGTTACTGGAACAGAGTTTACTTTGATCCAACGGCTGTTTTAGAGGGATCTTTTAGGGTGTCAGAAAACTCAATACCTTGGACGCATCACTGACACAGGAGCCAACTGCTGGAAAATCAGGAAGACAGGGTGGTGTGGGCTGGAGAGAGGTGGGGCGGGCATGATGTGGTTTGATAGGGTCATTATTTTGTCACATTCATGAAAGAAAAGCTTGAGTTTGGTGGGCAGGTCATTTGATGTGTGTGTGTGTTTAGTTGAGTGTGAAAGAGAGAGAAAACTATGTGCGAGGTTCATTACAGGTCTGTGAGAGTTTAAGGAGTGAGTACACTGCAAAAAATGCCCCTCTAGATTTAAGACAAATAATTACATATTTAAGCAGGATTTTGCTTAAAATAAGCAAATTTGGCTGCCAGTGCGTTAAGCAAATTTGGCTTGTTAAGATTTCTTAAAATAAGTAATATTTGCTTGAAATAGGTACAAATAACCTTACCAAGAAAGCACTAGGTAAGTACTATTTAGCTAGAAACAAGGCCAACTAGATTTTTCATCTCAATATAAGAGTAATAACACTAGGTTAGAAAAGCATTTTTTGCAGTGTATTTGTGTGTGTTTTTGAGTCTCTCTGTGTGTACACTACATGTTGTGACACTCAGAATGAACCTATGTATGTGTGAGAGAAAAAGAGCAAGAGAGAGATAGAAATAGTCTATGTGTCTTATTAACACAAAAGCAGGCTTTAAATGTTATGTGTCAGTACATCATTTGGTGCTCAGTGTGTGAGTGTGTGTGTGTGTGTGTGTGTGTTTGGCTCTCTGTGAGATATATAGGTATTGTGAAGGTAGCATATGGGAGGGTTGAACAGGGCTATGTTCAACATATGTTCCCAGCTCACTTTCTCTATCACACACACACACACACACACACACACACACACACACACACACATTGACGCTATCTCTCGCTCACACTCTCCCTTTCTCACACACACGCGGCATGCTCCAGCTGGCCACAGCCAGGTCCATCAGCTATGGCTTCCACACCCCACAGAGCTCCCGGGGACAGAATGAAGGTCAGGGTTTACGGATGGACACTTCCATCATCCACTTGTGTGCATCTGTGTGTGTTTGTCACAGAGAGAGAAAAATTGCAGTAATATTGATTTTCTCAACATACAGTCCTGCTCACCATTATTGGCACCCCTAGTGAATATGAGCAAACATGCAGGCTATGAAAAAATATGTCTTTGTTGTTTATCCTCTTAGTCTTTCACTCAAAATATTCACAAAAATCTTACCTTTTCATTGAAGTTAAATTATTGATTAAACTGTTGAGATTAAATAAATATTTTCCCCAAAAACATGTGTGCCACTATTATTGGCACCCCTAGAAAAATCTTATAATTGAAATCTAACTGAAGTATATTTCCAGTCATGTTTTTTCACCTGTTTAATTATGAAGTCTTAAGAGGTTAACCATGACTTCCTGTTCCACTGGCGTACAAATATGAGGTGACACAGGCCAAATTCCATTAACAGTTGAAAATACCCATTTCCACTATCATGGAAATAATAAAGAAGTTTAAAGCGTCAGGAGATGTTAAGAATCAGCCTGGAAGACGACGTGTGTGTACATAGACCCCACGCACCATGAGGAGGATGGTTCGACTGGCAAAATATTCTCCAAGGATCACAGCTGGAGAATTGCAGACATTAGTTGAGTCTTGGGGTCAGAAAGTCTCCAAAACTACCATCAGACGCCACCTACATCACCACAGGTTGTTTTGGAGGGTTGCCAGAAAAAAGCCTCTGCTGTCAATCAACAACAAACTAAAGTGCCTACAGTTTGCCAAATGTAAGTCAGACTTTCAATGGGACTGAGTTAAATGGTCAGATGAGTCCAAAATAAAGCTTTTTGGCAACAAACAACAAAGGTGGGTTTGGCATAGACAGAAAGATAGCCATACAGAAAAGCACCCCATACCCACTGTATGGTGGCGGATCTTTGATGTTGTGGGGCTGTTTTTCTTCCAAAGGCCCTGGAAATCTTGTTAGGGTACATGGTATCATGGACTCCATCAAATACCAGCAGATATTAAATGAAAACCTAACAGCCCCCTCCAGTAAGCTTAAAATGGGCTGTGGTTGGACCTTCCAGCAGGACAATAATCCAAAGCATACCTCAAAATCAACACAAAAATGGTTCACCGACCGCAAAATAAAGGTTTTGCCATGGCCATCAGTCCCCCGACCTAAACCCCATAGAAAATCTGTGGGATGAGCTGAAGCCGAGTTGACCTCAGAATCTGAAGGATCTGGAGAGATACTGTATGTAGGAATGGTCTCAGATCCCGTGCCATGTGTTCACCAACCTCATCACGCATTATAGGACAAGACTCAGAGCTGTTATCTTGGCAAAGGGAGCCTGCACATAACATTTAATTAAGGGGTGCCAATAACTGTGGCACACATGTATTATATTGTAAAATATTTATTTAATGTCAATTTTTGTTTTCAATTAAAGATTTCTATGAATATTTTGAGTGGAAGACCAAGAGAATAAACAGCAAATACATATTTTTTTCATAGCCTGTTTGCACACATTCACTAGGGGTGGTAATAATGGTGAGCAGGACTGTATGTATGTGAGTGACTAGTATTTGTGTGTGTGTGTGTGTGTGTGTGTGTGTGTGTGTGTGTGTGTGTGTGTGTGTGTGTGTGTGTGTGGGGGGGGGGGGGGGGGCTGTGTGCGCATCTCATAGTGACTGTGTGAATGGCTTAGTCATTTGTATGTGTGTCTGTGTATAGTATCTGCTAGGGGATACAGAGAGAGAGAGGGAAAGAAACAAGAAAGAACAAAGAAAAGTCATCTTTTAATGCGCCAAATTGCATTATGATAAACCTGGTCAGCCTAACTCGAATATAGTGAGCCTAAAGTAAGTGCTTATAGCTTTGGTAATACAGGCCCCAAGGAATCTCAGAGCTCAGGAGACCCCAGATCTGACAGGGGACATTCAGCCCCCTCTCCATCTCCAGGCTTGGGGACATGAGATGAGCTCGGAGAATGTGAGCATGCAGGGGCAGGCCCGTCGCCAGGCACTGATTTGCGGGGGGGCATTAAGTTGCATTACATTTTTTTGTGACCCAGCAAAACTGGGGGGGTCTGGGGGCATGCTCCCCCATAAGATTTTGGGGAAAATAACCCTTTAAATAGTGTCCTCTAGTGGGTTTTAGGAGGAGAAATTAACACATTTAGATTTAAAATATGGCACAAAAATAAACGTATTGAAGACATCTGCTGAGATTTTGTTTTGGATGCGTGTGAAGCAGGACCCTGACCTGGGAGAGAAAGCTTAGCTTAGTTACTACCCTTTGCATTCACATATTTATGTGAGGACTCATTCTCTGCAACAGACTGCATTTAGCTTTACACTTTGCTGGATCCATGGCATTCTTTCAGTAGCTACTGCTAGTAACTCTCTGAGACTGGGTGCACACATTAGAATGTTTCATATTTGGAACATTAACGTTCCTTGAAGACATCTCTCAAGATCGCGTGATAACAAAATAAACATGAATAAATACCCCATTCAAATCGGGGGGCTTGTCGCGATCGTAATTTCCGGTAAGTGCACCACGGAGTATTAGATTTGGAGCAGCACTCACCTGCTGAGAATCTGCGTACCTAGTGAGTGTGTACTGTGTACTGCGTATAAGTATAGGTACGGTAGGTACGGTAGGTAGGGAAAATGGAACACAGCGCAGGTTATTGCGCACAGGTTGTGCCTTGTGCATACCTTGATAGCGTATCATACCTAGCGATAGCGAATTTCGCTAGCTAGCTAACTGCAAGATGCTTCATTTACACATGTGTGTTTGCAGCTAACTGTCTAACGAAATACGCTATCGCTAGGTATGATAACTATCTTAACTGAATGGGGTCTCCCACACTGTTTAATCCACACCCGGCACCTTTCCTCCTGTGTTTTGGACTTTGAAAATGCGGGGGGAAACGACGCCTCCATGGTATCTCTCAGGGTAGCCTACCTTGTGTCAGATCTAGAAGTCCACTAGGCACAATGTTTAACTATGCTGCGCAGCTCAGACCTCAAAGTTGTTCGACCCTACTCTCTCTCTCTAAGGTAGGATTGAACGAGGGCCTTTCTAGGAACGAGTTTCGCGAACGGTCAATCGTTATAGTCTGCGATTATTTGCATTTTCATTTTTAACTTGTATTAGGTGACTGACAGGCTCGTTCGTCAAGGGCGGGCCCAACCGAGTCCCATAGCGACGGGTCTGTGCAGGGGATACAACGAACAGTGAAAACCTAAAAGGACTCCTCTGCTGAAGAGAAGTACTGAGGAAGATGTGGAATGAAGACTACTATGGGAGAGTGAGAGATAAGGACTATCACAAAAATTGTGAAATTCTATCCATTTAATCTGAAGTGGCTTCCTTGGTGTGACTTTTTATTTGTCCTGTCACCAGACCATTGAAAGACCTCATAACAGCAGCAGTGGCATGAGAAAGAGCAACCACTCTCCGAGCCAGTCAGACTGGACCACATTTCCAGCTCCCTGATGTATTAATTTCAGCCCTTCCTGCAGTTTGCCTTAAATATGCTGTGTGCTGCTTGCGGGGGCTGAATTACTGACTAATCAACATCTTTGTAGATTATGACACGACCATGAAGCGAACCGGTCATGTGCCGTTGACATGCCAACTATTTGTGACCATCAACAAGTCTCGGGTTTGAGAAAAATGGATGTGTACCTGTCTGTGTGAGCTTGTTTGCAGAGCGTTATGGATGTAAACACTGACAGCTTTGCCACTCAAGCATCTTATTCCATTTTTGGGCCAGCTTGTTGAAACAAACAACCATTTGCAGTTTTAGTTTTTCTTGAGTTGCGGGCTTAGTAACCATGTGAGAAGCCCCCCCAATGACAAACATGAAAGGTGAATAAAAAAGGTGTATTTCCATGATCACCACAACCCCAAAAAAGTTTAAGTGTTTTTCCCTGAATCCTTTCAGGTCTAAATGCTTTCTATCTTGACCTCATCAACGTACTCCTCACTGTCCACTTCCTCAACATCTGACTCGTCGTCATCTTCGGTGTCACTGTCCAAGCTTGTTGAGGATGGCTCTGTGTTAGGTTCAAAGAGCTTTAGGTTTGCTGGATTGCCACAAGTTTTTCGACCCTTGCATTGGTGAGCCTATTGCGAACCTTTGTGTGTGTGTTGCCAAACAGTGACCAGTTGCGCTCAGAGGCTGATGTTGGTTGGATTTGGAGGATGATGGAGGCTACAGGTACAAGGGCCTCAGATCCACAAAGTCCCTTCCACCAGGTGGATGCCGATATGTGCTGGCACAACTGCCATATTCCATCTCCTTCCCAAAGGCCTTGCTTGGTACGGTACTTTGTCAGACTGCCGAGAACCTTGCCTTCATTAAGACCCAGGTGGTGAGACATAGTAGTTACGTTTAACTGTATAGGCTCTGTTGATCTCTTCACCAGAAAGTATGCTTTTCTCATCTTGGGGTCCAGCATGTATGCTGCTGCGTGTACTGGCTTTATGCTGCTGCGTGTACTGGCTTTATGCAGAACTCTTTGCGCTTCTCCATTGATTTGACCACTGCGGTTTCATCTGCTTGGAGCAGCAGGGAAGTGGGCAAGGCAGTTTGGATCTCCTCTTCGATCTCAGCAAACAGACATTGGACATCTGACAAGATGGCATCATCATTTTCTATCTAGATAATAGCTGCTAATATTGGTTTGAGAATTTTCAGGCTAGTCACTGTTTCCCAAATAACATCATCCAGCAAGATTCAGGAGAATAACATTCAGGAATCTCTTCCAACAGTCATCGTCTGTCAGCATCATAGGTGAGCTGCATTTCTCTGGCTAGGTACATCCATTGAGTCAAATTTTTTTTCGTTCACTCGGGACACGGCCAGGCAAGACGCTCTTGCTCGTTCTCTGGCTCTCAGTCACGGCACAGCTTGGACAGGGTCAACGGCCTGCAGTCCTCAGCCACCATCTCATCTGGGCCACCCTAAATTTGCGGACACACAGCGTCAGACAGTTCTCGACATTAAAATCATACACAGAGAAAGTAAGCCAACACCAAAGAATATCGTGAGCCAACCACCAACCTTAATTTGTGGACACACAGCGTCAGACAGTTCTGCCGTCAGCTTGTGGACACGGGTAAAAATTGAAACATTGTGATGGGGAACATCTAGAGAGGGGAGTGGCATAATGCTACGCACCTGTGCTTAATTAGTGCTCATGCAACACACGTGCGTTAGAAAAGGTTTGTGTTAACGCCAGACTCACATTGTTGCGTTGGAAGGCGTTGATGCGTCAGGGTTAACGCATCCCCATTCACTTTGCATGGGGTGACGTCATCCTTTGCCGAACTGAAATGTGGCTCCGTTTGGTTCGCGTGCGTTGCGTTCCCTGCTTTGCATGCGGCAAGAGTTGAAGAATGTTGAACTTTTCAAGAGGCAAAGCATGCGTCAGCCAATCAAATTCCCTTTCATGCATAACTGACAGCACAGGCGCTAGCCAATCATATCCCGTATATGCTCACGTCTACACAGCGGCAAGCTCCAAAAAAAAAATATGGCTGCCCAAACTCCGTAGATGGTCGTATTTGTACCTACAAGTTGGTTGTTTGACTTTTTTTTGGTTAGATTTTTTTCAAGTTGCCGAGAAATAGACACTGTACAATGTAAAAACCCCTTTATTGTAACTGAAAAATACGTATCATAGGACTTGCGAGGTGTCTGAGCACCCTATCTAATAATAGCATGGAGCAACCAGGAGCTATTAAGAAGGTGTCCAATGCAGCTTAATCATTCCCACTTCGGAGGCAGTGGACATCTTGTCTGGCGTTTCTTGATTTGAGCCCTGAGGAAACTTTGGGCACTTAACTATCTGCTTCTGCATTTTTGTGGCATTCTTGACATACGTCTTTTTTTGTTGTTGTGCTGACTACCCCTGCATGTAGACTGAACTTCAAATAGAATGTTGTGTCCATTAAAGATTCTCTGTTGACTAAACATAGCTAGTTGGGCCAACAAGCAGACGCCAAATGAAAAATAATATGTTGCCCTTATTAATTATTTTATGTTGGCCAAAAAGCCTTTTAATTATTTCAAATAAATTACACAATATGCTCTGATCAAGTACATTTTATTTATTTTCATTTCAAATCAAATATCGGCATTAACTCGGATATCATTTAACACATTTCAAATTATTCAAACATCACATATTTCTCCCCTTTAACCCACGTTAAGACAAAACACGAAATAAACAATGCACTTTAAACAAACGGTGTGTGTGTGGGTGCGTGCGTGTAGGGTTATGTGCGTTTAAGGGGTGTGAAGCAGCTTGAGAGTACAAAGTTAGAGCAAGGCGCTCTCCAGTGTGAAAAGTTTGAGCAAGGTGCAACATTACAAAGTTACAAAATTCAAGAAAATTTTAACCAAAACATTTGAAAGAAACCTTTGATTAACATAACATGTAATGGCCATTAAACCTTAAATAACACATTTTTCAAGGACTGTATCCTTGCGGTGCACTCCATTCCCTGGTGTAAGATAATTTTCTGGACTGCCATTCAAGGATTCAAGGAGTTTAATTGTCATTGTAGTACACAACGAAAAACAGTTTGGCGCTCTCCAGCAGCAGTTTGCTTAGATATATAAAATTGACATCAACACACAAAGACACAATAAGAGCATGACAAATATGACAATTCAAGGACAAAGACCAAAAATACAGAAATTAATAAAATATAAATATATATAAATACTTAAAAATGGAAGGCAGTTGTGAAGTGCAAAGATATCATTACACACACACATGCACAGAAACACATTCACTCACTCGCTCACTCACACACATCACCATGTACATATTGTGCCCATCAAGTCTTTAGTGCTTTGTTAGGGGGTCAGGTAGGGGCGAGGGTTGAGGGGGTGATGGAGGCTACAGCTCTTGGGAAAAAACTGTTCCTCAGTCTTGTGGTGCGGGCCCGCAGTGTGCGGTACCTTTTCCCTGATGGTAGGGAAACGAACAAGGTGTGTCCAGGGTGTGTTTTGTCCGTACTTATTGACCTTGCCTTCCTCTTCAGGCGGTCATTACAGACAGATTCCAGGTCTGGGAGCTCAGCTCCTATGATCTTTTTTGCTGACCTAATCACCCTGGCCAGGTCCCTCCTGCTCTCCACTGTGCAGCCTGAATACCACACACTGCAGCCCTGGCAGAGGATGCTCTCAATTGTGCTCCTATAAAAGTTTATGAGCAGGTGTGTGGATAAGCCAGCCCGTTTCAGCTTCCGTAGAAAGAAGAGCCTCTTCTGGGCCCTCTTTACCAGATTGGAGACGTTAGTTGCCCATGTTAGGTCCTTGGTGATGTACGTCCCTAGGAATTTAACAGAGTCCACCCTCTCCACTTCTTCCCCGTTGATGGTAAGTGGGGTCTGCGTGGTCCTCTTGGGCCTCCTAAAGTCCACAATGAGCTCATTTGTTTTTTCTGTGTTTAGGACCAGATTGTTGTCCACACACCACTCTGCCATGTGTTCGATCTCCTGCCTATAATGGCACTCATTGTTGTTACTTATGAGCCCCACCACAGTGGTGTCATCGGCAAACTTGATTATGGTGTTGGATGAGTGTGTAGGCACGCAGTCATGGGTGAAGAGCGTGTAGAGGGCTGGGCTGAGTACACACCCCTGGGGCGCACCTGTGTTCAAGGTTACAGTTGAGGATGTCATATGCCCTATTCTGACATTCTGTGGTCTGTTTGAGAGAAAGTCCAGGATCCATGAGCACAGTGAGGTAGGGAGACCAAGATTAATGAGTTTGAGGACCAGCTTATGGGGGATTATTGTATTAAACGCAGAGCTGAAGTCCACAAAGAGCATTCTTACATATGTGTTCGGGTGTTCCAGGTGGGACAGGGCTGTGTGGAGTGCAATGGAGACAGCGTCCTCTGTGGATCTGTTTGCCTTATAGGCAAACTGGTGGCTGTCCAGGTCCACAGG
Source organism: Sprattus sprattus (assembly GCF_963457725.1). Lineage (NCBI taxonomy): Eukaryota > Metazoa > Chordata > Actinopteri > Clupeiformes > Clupeidae > Sprattus > Sprattus sprattus. Next base: position 14,110,633 of record NC_137923.1, read on the forward strand.
GATGTGGTGTCTGATGTGTGCCAGTATCATCCGCTCAAAGCACTTCATGATTACTGGGGTGAGGGCGACTGGGCGGTAGTCATTGAGGCAGGTAATGGCAGATTTTTTGGGGATAGGGACGATGGTAGTGGTCTTGAGGCAGGTGGGGACTATGGCTTGTTGCAGGGAGAGGTTAAAAATGTCTGTAAAAACTCCTGCTAACTGGTCGGCACATGATCTAAGTATACGTCCCGACACCCCATCAGGGCCAGTGGCCTTGCTGGTGTCAATATTACTCAAGGTGGACCTCACTTGGTGGTGTTGAAGAGTGAGAGTCTGCTCCTCCTCTGACCCTGACATCTGATGCTCCACTGTTACCCCACTGTGCTGCTTGTCAAAGCGGTTTAGGGTGTCTGGGAGGTCCTTGTCCTTGCTAACCAGTGTGTTCTTGTGTTTGTAGTCAGTTAGGGTTTTGATGCCTCTCCACATGCTCCTGGCATCCTTGCTTTCAAAGTGACCCTCAATGCGCTGCCTGTACTTGCCTTTGGCCTCCTTAATGCCCTTTTTTAGATCTCGTCGGGCGGTGCTGTAGGCCAGTGTGTCACCTGACTTGAAGGCAGCATCTCTCGTCCTGAGCAGCAACCTGACATTACCGTCAAACCACGGTTTCTGGTTAGGGAACACCTTGATGGTTTTGGTGCTCAGTACTGTCTTGGCGCAAAACTGAATGTAATTCAGGACGTTAGAGGTGTACTCCTCCAGGTTGGCTCCCTGCGAAAATACCTCCCATACTGTGCTCTCAAAACAGTTCTGTAAAGATGTAGCAGCCTCCTCACTCCATACCTGCACTGTCTTCACAACTGGTTTGGATCTACAGACAACTGGTTTATAGGATGGAATCAGTGTCAAGGAGATATGATCTGATGATCCGAGGTGTGGGGATGGTGCAGCTTTATATGCCCTCTGTATATTTGTATATGTGATCAGGTGCTTAATTACCCCCCATAACCCAACTCTAAAGGCTACCCAGTAGGTTACAGGTTACCCCAAATGAATGGAGAGAAGCAGAGGCTGTTACAATATGAAACCAACAGTTTATTAACAATTTGGTGGTTATGACGGCATACCCAACCAGGAGGTTGGTCACACTAAATAATACAACAGGAAAACGAGAAAAGTAAAGAAAAGAAAGTCAATGATGGTCGTACAGCTGTGACACCAAAATAAAGAGACACTAGCCTAACCGTGTATTCTTACCAGTAGCTCAACTAACGTGAATATCTATATAGTTACACACAGTTGCAAAACACTGCAAAGAGTCAAAGTGATGGACCACAGGAAGGCACACAGGAAATGTTTAAGCACACACGATTGTTCATACAAGTATTCAGTGGCCATAAAACACACGAGGCCACACACTTGGCCACTAGGGCGTGCACACAGCAAACACACAAAACAGCAGGAGCTACTGATATACAGCTACTTGGTTAACTAGGTTATAATTGAATAGTGGGTCACCGCTTGTACGGGGAGAGGGGGGAAAGGGGCGGGAAGGAACAATCCTCAATGAACCTCGGCAAATGAAAGAAAACTACAATAAAAATAACCCGGGGAAAACAGTGGTTAAGAACCTGGTACAGCCGGCAAGCTGTGATCTACAGCAGAGAAAGCAGACATGGTTAGAACGGGAGGCTTTTACAATATAAAACAACTCTTATTGAGGCTTTTACAATATAAAAACAACTCTTATTGAAACGTACTGCATCGCCTACCTTCGGCGTCTGACTATTTGCGTAGTCAAGGGAGAGACGGAGCAGCAACTGGGGGCAGGCCCGCTACACCACAATGATTCCAATCGCGGCTCAAAGCGGCGACAACCAACGTCCACTGAAGGCAAACAAAGTCAGCTTAGTGCCTACTGTGGTTCGCTCACGTAGAGCGACAAAGCATCAACCAATTACCCCTCCCCTCGCACAAACAAACATAAATGACCACTTGGTAGACAGCTGGCCTGCTACAAAAGGAGGGCTACAGTAATTCGTAAATCACGGCAATGCAGCGCTAGTAGCAGCAAGACGTTGTATTAAAACAGCCCACATACCTATGCCACAGCGTGAAGTTGCGACAAGTGTACTCCTCTCGTACTACTACCATCCAGTGACGGCGACTTCTGTCCCATAACATCGGAGAGCACCCCTATATCCGCGGTAGGATGACGTACCCATTTACCACCACCGTGCCCACAGGTGGGTGCAATCAACAGGAGCCTAATGAGCATGCTCACACACACACCCACTTTCAGTGTTCACCGTCCCGGTGAACTATCGGAGGGGTAGTCAGTTCTGGGGTGGCACGAGAGCCCAATTCGTGAGAGACAGGTAGTGGCAAACGGTAGGGGTTATAATGCTGTCCAGCTGTACTGCGACCAGAGCGCCTAAGAGGCATGTGGCCAGCTACGCTTTGCTGTGGGTAGGGATCCCTTGGGACCTGTGCCGAAGGGTGCTCGCTGAAGGGTCCCTCATCTGGTGGTGATGAGAGCACAGCTTGGGGTGGGCTTGTAGCCTCACGTACACCACGCTCTGGTGATGGGATGTGGACCTGTGCCGAAGGGTGCTCGCTGAAGAGTCCCTCATCTGGTGGTGATGAGAGCACAGCTTGGGGTGGGCTTGTGTTGTTGGGGGGCCGAGGGTTACTCCATGAGTCTTCCCGTCCTGTACTGGGTGGTGAGTACTCCTCCCTCGGGGTAAGACTACCGGGAGTGATGATGGCCATCCAGAGGCCATCTTCCCCAGGCTCATCAAGGTCAGGTATCCCCCTGGGGGCCGAGGGGCTTGGATCAGGGGCAACTTCTGCGGAGGGTTGAGTGTCCGGGACCTGGGCTACTGGGGGTGTAGCCTCACCTACACCACGTTCTGGTGATGGGATGTGGGATGTTTTGGCTGGCCAGGTATTCGGGACCAATTTTAATTCTGTGCGGTGAAGCACTTTTCCTGGGCCCTGGTCACCCAACGGCCTAATTTTGTACAGGATTCCCACCTCATCTAGGCACTCCAACACCTCATGAACGGTAGAATTCCAGATGTCCTGTATTTTGTGGCGGCCCTGGAGATGGTTTTTACGATACACTAATGTACCCCTGGAAAGGGTGGGGGCTGGGATGCTGTGGTTACGGTTGCGATAGGCGGCTGCCTTTTCCAATTGCTGCCTGGCCGTGCTATACACCGTGGAGAGATGTTGCTTATGTTGTGCCATCCACTCGGATGGGTCGCTGTAGGGCATTTCCTCCTCAGGGACCCCCAGTAACTGATCCACTGGGAGCCGCGGTTTCTGTCCAAACATGAGCTCATAGGGTGAATGTTGGGTAGATTGGTGCGTCGTGGTGTTGTATGCCAGGAGGAGCTGTGGGAGGAGTTGTGGCCACTTCCGTTTTTGTTCAGGCGGCAGGGTTCGCAAGAGGTCGTGGAGCGTGCGGTTGAACCGCTCGCATTGTCCATTCCCCTCAGGGTGGTAGGGGGAGGTGCGACTCTTTCGTATTCCGTACAGTGAACAGAGCTGGGCTAGTAGCTCGCTTTCAAAACAGCGTCCCTGATCTGAGTGGATCCGCTGAGGCGCCCCATATTGGGAGAACCATTTTTCAGTGAGAACTTTCACTACCGTTTTGGCTTTTTGGTCTGGGGTGGGGTAGGCCTGTGTGAACTTAGAGAAGACATCCGTCACCACCAAAACATTTTCAAGACCACTGCTCGCCCTATCCAGAGTTGTGAAATCGATGGCTAGGATCTCGAAAGGCCTAGTGGCTAAAAGGCTGCCGCGAAATGTTCTAATTTTAGGTTGGGCCGCCTTTGCCACAGTGCAACGTTGGCACTGGTCGCACCACATCTTTATATCCTGATGCATTTTAGGCCAGTAGCACCTTTGCCGGATTAAACTGGTGGTCCGGTCTACTCCTTGGTGTCCGTGAACCCCTGCGGAGGGAGCTTACCCAGCTCAGGTGTCTGGTCTCGTCTCACCCCAGGAGGGGGCCAAGAAGTGCTGGCTAAGGTGATCCCTACTTCGGATGGTTTGGCCACCTGGGGGCCCAGCCCAGGGGCTTGTCCTTGCACTAGACACTGGGGGAGGACAGTGCCACTTGGAGCTATGGTCTGGGTCAGGGAGGTGGACGCTGCTGGTAAACGGGACAGTGCGTCCGTGTTGCGATTTGCAGTCCCAGGGCGGTATTTGATCTCGAAGTCGAACAAGGCCAGCTGAGACACCCAGCGTTGCTCGACGGCCGCCAATTTTGCGGACTGCAAATAGCTGAGGGGATTATTGTCCGTGTACACAATGAACTTGTTGCCGAGAAGGTATTCACGGAATTTCTCTGTTATTGCCCATTTCAGGGCCACAAGCTCCAGTTTCATGGAGCTATAATTCGACATGTTCCTTTCGCTTGGACGCAGCCCTCTACTAGCATATGCAATTGGCCGCCTGTGTCCGCCTTGTTCCTGTGCTAGTACCGCCCCTAACCCAGAAGAGCTTGCATCAGTCTCCACAATAAATGGTCGAGTGAAGTCGGCGTATCCTAGGACTGGTGCATGAATCAGCCGATCCTTCAAGCTTGAGAACGCTTCTTCACAGGCTTGGCTCCAGTGTTGTCCGAATTGCCCCTGAACCCGAGGTCTTGGTTTCTTATTGGTGCCCTGTAGAGCCCCAACAAGCTTGTGTAGAGGGGATGCCAGACCAGCAAACCCCACCACAAATCGCCTATAGTAAGAGGCAAAGCCCAGGAACGAGCGGAGCTCCTTGACAGTCGAGGGCCGCTTCCACTCTGCGACGGCCCGTATCTTCTCTGGGTCTGTGGCTACCCCGGCAGCAGATATTACGTGTCCCAAGTAGCTCACCTCGGTCTGGAAGAACCGGCACTTTTTTAGTTTTAATTTCAAATTATGCTGTTGGAGCCTGGCTAGGACCAGCTCTAGGCGCTCAAGGTGTTGACGAAAAGTGGTAGAGAAGATAACGATATCGTCCAGGTATAACAGCAGGGCATGGAAGCTTTGATCGCCGAAAATGCGCTCCATTAACCGCTGGAAGGTCCCTGGGGCATTACACAACCCAAAGGGCATCCTGTTGAACTCAAAGAGCCCAAAGGGTGTGCAGAAAGCGGTTTTCTCTTTGTCTGGTTCGCTCATGGGGACTTGGTTATAGCCACTAGCTAAATCTAAGGTGCTGAACAAGGTAGCTCCACTCAAGGCATCCAAGGACTCCTCTATCCTAGGTAGTGGGAATGCATCCTTGCGAGTTTTTGAATTTAGCTGGCGATAATCAACACAAAGTCGAATTGAACCATCTTTCTTTTGCACTACCACAATGGGTGAGGCGTATGGACTGCAACTAGGCCGAACAACATTCTGGTCTAGTAGCTCCTGGACATGTTTCTTTACTAGATCGTACTGTGAGGGCGGAAGGCGGCGATACCTCTGGCGATACCTCTGTCTCACAGGGGCATCCTCAAGCAAGGGAATGGTATGCTGGACTAAAGTGGTGCAACCGAGGTCACCATCACCCTGACTAAAGGTGCCACTGTACTCTTCTAGCAAAGCCCGAGCATCATGCTGTTCTTTGTCTGATAGATTAGGCCAGTCCAGCTGTGAGAAACCAGCACCATTGTTGCCCTCAGCGTTAACCGACTGAATGAAGACAACCTGTTCACCGTGATCTTTCTGATGTTGAAAGTGGATGGACGAGTTTGGGGCTGGCGCCATGGTGACATGCAGTTCTCCAAGAATGGTCTTCGGCCAAAGCCATTGATCCTGGTTCCCAACATTAACAACCGGCACATGAATGCTGCCACAGGTGACAGAAAGGTAAGCTGTGGGTACAAGCAAATTGCCGGGCAGTTGGCCATCCGCAAAGGACACAGGCTCAAGAAGACCAGAAGAAAGCGTGGACCCTAGACCCTGATGGCAAGTGGCTGGAACTAACTTCATGGACCCAGCGGGTACACGTACCGCAGGGCCCTGCTGTACTCGGACGGAGCCCACTCTGCCACTCTCCAAGACACGTTCCAGTTGCTGGCATTCGGATAGAGCCTGCTGCCACCCCCTGCCTGCCTGTCGAACATCAGGAGATTGAAAGAGGGCACTTCCATGGTCTACAAACAATTCCTTGTAACAATTACGGATGATATTCATTCCGAGAAGGCCAGGAACGGAATCTTTGTGGGGCTGGACCATTGGGTTGGCGGGGTTTTTGGTGACAAGGATGCCCATTTTAGGAAGGGTTCGACCAAGGAGGTGTACATCCAGCTCTAGGTACCCCAAGTAGGGGATGTCTAAACCGTTGGCGGCCTTTAGCGTGAGCCAATTACAGGGCTGTAAGCCAAGCTGAAAGCGGGGTTGCAGTCTCTGTTCAAAGAATTTCTGTGTGATGGTGGTCACCATTGACCCCGTAGCCAACAAGCAGGACACCGCCACCCCACCTATCTGAACCTTTATCACTGGACATGTGCCAATGAGCTGTGGTGCACTTACTGAATGGGAGCCCAGGGGATCCCCACCCAACGTTTGGGCCATAACGTCAGGGGGTGTTAGTTTTCCGGTGGTTGCTGGGTGACAGCGTTAGAGCCCACCACCACCTGAGGACTGGCAGAGGAGGCTGGGCAGAAGCGGGCTATATGGCCAGGCTGGGCACATCGTAGGCATATAGGCTTGCCGTCAGCGTCAAACCGGTAGCGAGGACTCCGTGTCTGTGGTCTGAATTGTGGTGGGCCAGGAAATGAGGGGACCTCAAGGCGCCTCAAGATGGTATCCAATTGGGCCTGTTGCTTCCGCAGACTCTCCTTCACTCCTGCAAGTTCATTAGTGGGCTGAACAGACACAGCACTGGCGACAACCTCCATCTCTGGGGTAGCATAGGTGCTAAAGGACTGGGCGCGGGGCCTGGGGCTGATGGAGTGCTCGCCTTCCTCTACCCAGCGTATGGCTTCGCTACGAACATCCAGGAAAGTGATGGTTGGATGGAGTCTAACTTGGCGCCGTAGCTCTCGCTTTAGCATACTATCCCTGACATTCTCTACAAACTGGTCACGAATCACGATATCAGGATGGGCAAAACACTCGGAGTCCCTCCTCTTCACAGCTTCAAGCATGTACATGAGTGCGTGGGAATACTCTCTCAAGGACTCCCCCTCAAGCTGCCGTCTCTGGAAAAACTGTTTCTGGAGACTAATATAGGACTGAGCACAACCATAGATACAAGTAAGTATTGCAAATATCTTCTCAGGCTCATCTCTCTCTGTGGCAGGACGAAACTTAATTTCAGCCCTAGCTTCTCCATCTAATAAATCAAAAATGGTCAACGCCTGTGCAGAGCGCGGCATACGTTGTGAAGACAAGTGGCGACGGGCCTCCTCCACCCAGTCCTCCGCCGTCATGGAGTCCTTGGACAATTTCCCAGAAAACCTGGGGCATTTGCGTTCACGGGGAATGTAAACATAACGCTCCGCTACCCCAGCTGAGGGTGGTGTGGGGGGGGCTACCAAACTAGATCTAGGTTGTCTGGGTAATGTAGGGGAAGTTGTAGAGGACTGACCTGGAGAAGCCGGTGTAGTGGTCTGATCTGTCGAATTCCCAGAGGGTCCAGCAGTACCGGTGGCTGGGGCTGACATTTTGGTGACCTCATCCCTAAGCCTACTGTTGTCTGCCTGCAACTGCTGCACCAGCTCAGTAAGGGCCTTAAGCTGGGCAGCCATATCTCCCTCCTCCATGGCTAGGCTACGAGTTAGCTATGAGGACAGCAAAACTTGAAAACAATGAATGGGGAGGACAGAAAGACAGAGAAAAAACAAAAAAACAAAACTTATTACACACAGTGAACCAACAGTAGGTGGAACCTTCTGGCAGGAGTCTTCGTTCTCGCTGTTCCACTGACGGGCACACGATGATCTTCAACCACTGTTTTCCCCAAACCAATAATAATAAAAAAAAAATACTATACACAACCACAAAACACGCCGTCGTCCTAAACAAACAAAACACACTGAACAGCCTCTGTTCAAAGCAAGACCCTGCTCGCAGCGCCAAATGTGATCAGGTGCTTAATTACCCCCCATAACCCAACTCTAAAGGCTACCCAGTAGGTTACAGGTTACCCCAAATGAATGGAGAGAAGCAGAGGCTGTTACAATATGAAACCAACAGTTTATTAACAATTTGGTGGTTATGACGGCATACCCAACCAGGAGGTTGGTCACACTAAATAATACAACAGGAAAACGAGAAAAGTAAAGAAAAGAAAGTCAATGATGGTCGTACAGCTGTGACACCAAAATAAAGAGACACTAGCCTAACCGTGTATTCTTACCAGTAGCTCAACTAACGTGAATATCTATATAGTTACACACAGTTGCAAAACACTGCAAAGAGTCAAAGTGATGGACCACAGGAAGGCACACAGGAAATGTTTAAGCACACACGATTGTTCATACAAGTATTCAGTGGCCATAAAACACACGAGGCCACACACTTGGCCACTAGGGCGTGCACACAGCAAACACACAAAACAGCAGGAGCTACTGATATACAGCTACTTGGTTAACTAGGTTATAATTGAATAGTGGGTCACCGCTTGTACGGGGAGAGGGGGGAAAGGGGCGGGAAGGAACAATCCTCAATGAACCTCGGCAAATGAAAGAAAACTACAATAAAAATAACCCGGGGAAAACAGTGGTTAAGAACCTGGTACAGCCGGCAAGCTGTGATCTACAGCAGAGAAAGCAGACATGGTTAGAACGGGAGGCTTTTACAATATAAAACAACTCTTATTGAGGCTTTTACAATATAAAAACAACTCTTATTGAAACGTACTGCATCGCCTACCTTCGGCGTCTGACTATTTGCGTAGTCAAGGGAGAGACGGAGCAGCAACTGGGGGCAGGCCCGCTACACCACAATGATTCCAATCGCGGCTCAAAGCGGCGACAACCAACGTCCACTGAAGGCAAACAAAGTCAGCTTAGTGCCTACTGTGGTTCGCTCACGTAGAGCGACAAAGCATCAACCAATTACCCCTCCCCTCGCACAAACAAACATAAATGACCACTTGGTAGACAGCTGGCCTGCTACAAAAGGAGGGCTACAGTAATTCGTAAATCACGGCAATGCAGCGCTAGTAGCAGCAAGACGTTGTATTAAAACAGCCCACATACCTATGCCACAGCGTGAAGTTGCGACAAGTGTACTCCTCTCGTACTACTACCATCCAGTGACGGCGACTTCTGTCCCATAACATCGGAGAGCACCCCTATATCCGCGGTAGGATGACGTACCCATTTACCACCACCGTGCCCACAGGTGGGTGCAATCAACAGGAGCCTAATGAGCATGCTCACATATATACCAGTGGAGGCTTCTCCATTGAGGAGAGGGAGGAAGATCCTCCTTAACATTTTGAGAATAAAAAGTGTACTTTGCCTAGACTACTTTGATTAATTAAAAGTAAAACCCTTAAATATGACTACTTTAATACCTTTGTATATGTAATGTTAGTTTCCCTGGGTAAAGATGACATTAGCACCCCCTATCACTATCGAAAATTACTGCTGGAGGACCTTCCTCCCTCTACCCTCCATTGACTCCCATTTATTTCTCTGCCTGCATGGGCGGCCGGTGGAATGCGTTCACTTCAATGGCAGAGAGGAGGACGATCCTCCTCTGAGAGGGTGTGACTAGTTTAGGGGTCTGGATAGCGCCAAAATCTATTAACGAATAGGCTGGAGTCACGTCTGCGCTATGAACCAATAAGCAGAAGCCCTGGATATGGTGGGTGGGGTTATCCCCTCAAATCTAGGCTATGAAAGATAATCTGCTCAGTCTAAGAAAGAGACACAGTTAAGCAAGAAGATCTGATCACTTTAACAATGAGAACACATTAGCAAATTAGCAAATAAAGAAAACTATGGAAACCGAGGACATTGTTCATGTTTTATTACAGAAACCATTCCATGGGGTGAGTTACAATGACAAGTTGGCCATTAAAGCAACAGATAGACCAATTCCAAAGATTGAAATCACCAAAAGCAACGGCAGAGTCAGTGTCGTGAGTGCTACATGGTTTGCTAGGTACTCGTGACTGGTAGCATTACCAACAATCGGTTATATTACCCATGTAAATAGTTGAGAAATAATGTTCATGTTGTTCTTTTACTTGTTGCCTTTGTTACTCTAAGGTTATTTTAAACTTACTTCGCCGACACTTTTGAAACCGCCGACAAGGCTGCTGCGTTTAACCCTTCCAGCACGAAGGGGCCCCGTGGGGCACTTTGTGATATTTTTATTAATACAATTTTAAATCTCAGCGAGTTTTTGTCCTACAAACATAAAACTAACACCCACAGCAACCTTGAACCCTTTACTTTTTAAATATATACAGTTTGAAACTTCACTTTGTAAGGAGGATATAACTAATCCCTTGCACATTTCAGCCTCTGAGTGAGGTTTTGACCCTCCCATTAGCAAATGACAACTATTCATATGATAAGGGCATGTTAATTCACTGATCACCATTGGTTCCTGATGTGTCAAGAAAACCTGTAGGGGGTAGTGGGGCACAAAGACATTCCAGGGCTATTACGTCATGGCCACTGTCATTTGACCAAGGTGTCCCAGAATGTTCACACCTCTCTCATCAATATGCATAGTGGTCTGAGTGAAGAAAAGTGTCACTTTCTATAATACTCATAATTATTATAGAAACCACACACACTTTCTGAATGCTAAACTCACCTATGTGAAGCAAACACCTATGTTTACAAGGTTCAGAGTAAAAAAGGAAACTTCCAAAATATTAACAATGTGTTTTTGTACAAAGTCTGAGCACCTCTAAAACTAGATTTCATTTTAGTGTCTTTAGATTTCATTTTAATAAAAAAACTTGTTTTGCTACATTCCTTTTACTTTCATTCATTTTTTGCTGAGGTGTTCTAGAATATAATCATAAATGCCACTTTGGCCTCATGGTTTTTAGTTAGGTGAAATATACAAAAATATCAGGCATGGCAGAATACTTAACAGAGTCAAAAAAGGCCTTAGTGTTGGAAGTGTTAAACTTCATCAGTCGCCTATAGGGGTGGGAATCTCTTGGCACCTCACCATTCGATTCGAAATCGATTCAGAGGTCAACGATTTGATTTAAAATCGATTATCGATTTAAAATCGATTTTGTAATTTCATTTTTTTTTTTTCCACACATCCATTTTATGTTGAAATGCAAGCTGCATCGACTATTGCATTGCTCATAGAAAGTCAAAATTGTGACCATTAAAAGCTTTTACTCTAATAAAGCAAATAGCGAAGGTAATTCATCTGTTGATTTTCTTCAATTTAGACTCTGAGTTGCAAACTCAAATGATTCAATAGTCAAAATGCATCGATAATCAATCGATAATTGCATTTCAACATAAAATGGATGTGTAAAAAAACCAATTATCAATTCTAAACCGATAAAACGATTATCAATCCATTTCGACTTTTAAAACATTTGAGTTTGCTACACTTCCCACTTTGTGTTTGATAATTAAAGAAAATCAACAGATGAATTACCTTCTCTATTTTTTATGAGAGAAAAAGCTTTTCCTTGTCACAATTTTGACTTTCTATGAACAATCCAATAATCGATGCAGCTTGCATTTCAACATAAAATAGATGTGTAAAAAAAAAAAAAAATTTTTTTTTTTTTGAAATTACAAAATCGATTATGAACTTTTCTGAATCGAGACAGAATCGTTTTAGAGAGAATCGATTAAAATCGAATAATCGATTTCCCCCCCCACCCCTAGTCGCCTATGTAATCAACGTTCTCGTGACACTCGAATGTACTGACGTAGGCGGAGGACACCAGCCATTCGTTGTTGTCAAAGTTGTCAAGTCAATGGCGTGCTCCGTTTTTCTAGCCAATAATACTTGCGCAAAAGGATGTAAGTGAATGATACAGAGCATGGTGCATTTGAAATGGCATCAATTACGGTCTTGTGTCTTCATTCTTCTTAAAACAATTGTAGCTGAAAATAATCAGACAAATTACAACCAATAGCTTCAGTCATTGAGCTGAAAAAATAGGCCCAATGATTGGCCCAGAATCTTTTATTTAGTTTTACAAATACTAAGAGTAGGCCTGATTTGACTAATTGGCTTTGCATCCTTTCCTTCTGGCCTGGACTAGTCCATCAAAGACATGCTGCCCACCAGCTTTCAAAGTACAATGCTGCCACTGGTGAATTTATCAATTTTATTCACATAATTATCCCTCCCGGCTATTTTGTGCTGTAGTTCACCAAAACACCCTGAAACAAATTGAGTCTCACATACTTATGCCACGAACAGTACAAACCAATGGCAACCAAGTGCGCAGTCCTTCCTCCCTCACTTTAAAAACCACCAGCCGCCACTGGTATATACTTGGTCCAGTGTGTTTTTATCTCTGGTTGGAAAGCATACATTTTTGTGGAGTTTTGGTAACACTTTCTTGAGTTAAAATCCCCTGCCACTATCAAGGCACCCTCTGGATGTTGGTTTAGTTGGCCGTTAATAAAGCTGTACAGTTCCTCCAGAGCTAGTGTAGTGTTCACTTGTGGACGGATGTAAACAGCTAGGATGAGAGTTGCAGAAATCTCCCTTGGTAAGTAAAACGGCCTGCATTTCAAAGCTATATATTCCAAATCTGGGGAGCAGTGTCTCCCAACGAAATCAACAGCCGTGCACCAGTCATTGTTTACATAGATACAGACTCCTCCCCCTCTGGTCTTACCAGAATCTGCAGTCCTGTCAGCTCGATGCAGAGTATAGCTCGCCAGTCCGATGGGTTCGTCCGGAACGGAGTTATCCAGCCAAGTCTCTGTGATTACAGTCACGCAGTTGTTCGATGCAATCCTCAGCCTAATTTCGTCAATCTTATTGACAAGTGACCGGCAGTTTGCAAGAAAGAGACTGGGAAGCGGTGGTCGGTGCGGGTTTGCTCTTAGTCTAGCTTGCAGTCCACCTCTTTTGCCCCGCTTCTGCCTTCTCTCGCGACGTTGCCTCCGACGCCTCCTAAGCCTGTTGTAGTAGGCTTCATTCTGGAGCCCTTCAGGTCGCAGTATCTCCGGAGGAATGGAGAATGGAATGGAGTCCGATCCCTCGTTATTATAATCCAGACACTGTTCTCCGATAGCAAGGAGTTCAGTGCGCTCGTACTGCAGTCTGGAAAGTTGTTTACACATCGCCATGGTAACCAACTACATGATAGTTTTAGTGCTAAGTTAAAACTACAACTAAACGCTTCCTAACAGTAAAATCTTATCGTCGGGAGAATCCCGGATCGCTATTACACTGAACTAAACAAAAACTACAACTTAACTATTACTAAAAATTTTACTTAAATTATATAGCCTGGAGAGCACCGAGCCGCAGCGTGTGTACGCGCCGCCATGGCCACCACTAAATGTATGACATGAATGTATATTTAAATTCCTTAGGGTACTCCATAGTTAAAGCAAAAAACAGACCGAAGAGGATCATGAGGGCATTTGGGAAGTCTCCCAGATTGTCCATGACACCCTCCTCCTCCAGTACTAAGGCCACATTGACCACTGTTACCTCCAGGATCCCAATTTTCATGGCCTTTGTGTGTGGCCCCAGTGCCTCTGTATCCTGTGAAACGTGTCGGACTGAAAGCACAATGTCTTATGCAATTATTACTGCATCTCAAACAGTAATGAGTTACTCAAATGAATAACCTTAATAGTCTTTGAAATGGAAGCTGGCTCCCTCAAGAACAGGGGAAGACCACGAAGAACAGTAGACCTTCTTAAAGGGGTTAGATCTGTGGTCTGCCGAAAACATTTATTTCTTTGTTTCGAACTGCATACATTTGAAAACTAGAAGATTCAAGAAATTCATATTCAGTCCGAATGCTGCGTCATTACCAAATAGCGACCGGCGATTTACCATGATCTTATCATATGAATAGCCCTAATTTGCTAATGGGTGGGCCATCACCGGTTGCTTTCACACTCTGATAGAGAAATATGCAAGGCTTTAGCTGTATTCTCCTTACCAAGTGCTCATTTATTTCTGTTTCGAACTGCATAGATTTGAAAACTTGAAGATTCAAGGTTTCTCAGGGTGTTAGTTTTATGTTTGTAGGATTTTAAAATACCACCAACTGCCCCATGGGGCACCTCCGTGTTGGAAGGGTTAAAGGGGTTAGATCTGTGGTCTGCCAAAAACACACGTCAACAATAAGACATTATTAAAGTCACCTTATTCACAAACAGGTTAGGCGCATCTACTCTACCATGCAACTGTTTAGGATCACCTACTCCTTTAACATTGGGTTTCTTTACAACCAGTTCGTCTTGAGATGGAAGCTTTCCCATGTCAGTCCACTTGTGTTCGCTCGCAAGCTGTGCTCGCTGACGTGCGATACCTTCCAGCTGATCGTTCATTGATTTGAACTTGCCCACTCTATTTCGAAATCGCAGATAGAAACACCAGGGATGCACAATACTATTTTTTCTCCTTATTGATATTTTTCTCTAGCCTATCAACTTTAACAATGGAAGTGTTCTCGTTGACGGAAATGTAAGGAAATCTGTGATTTTGTTAGATATTGGCATGGCAACCAGCCGCGAATGTAACAAAATTTCGCAGGCTATGGTTACGGAGTCAAGTTCAATTAAATAACTCAGGTAGACCAACGTATTTACCACAAAGCCTTGTCATTTTAATATAGCTAGTATTGACTGTTATTTAAGCCTTCTTCTAGGCCTAGGCTGATCCCTTGATTACGCGTTTTTTTTTTCTCCAACCCATTTCGTCCGAGAGCCCCGGCCGTCAGCAAAAGAGTCAGTGGTGGCTTGCGAGCCATAGGTTCCCAACCCATGCGTTAGAGCAGACATAGGCAAAGTATGGCGCGTTGGGCTTTTCAATCCGGCCCAACGAACTTGTTCAAATGTTATTATTATTAAATTCAATTTGACCTTTATCCTGTAATGCACCCATTTCCCCGCTAGATGGCGCATGATCCCGCAATGCATGTGTGGGCCAAAGCTAGCTTTGTTTATTGTTTCCATGGTAACATGAGCCATCTCAGAATAACCCCTTCAGACCTGAATTATGTTCCAAGGTTGTGAAAAATATAATAATGACTTTTTCCCATCCTTAATGCAACCAGAAATGAGACTCAATATTTTTTTTTTTTCTTTTAATGTTTTTTTTTTGTCCATTTTAATGGCAGGGTTCCCACGGGTCATGGAATTTCTGGAATATCATGGAATTTCATAAAAGTTTTTCCAGACCTGGAAAGTCATGGAATTTTACCATTTTGCATGCACAGTCCTGGAATATCATGGAATTTTCTTAACAGTTGTGTAGAAGCAAAACTCGTGTGCATTTTGTTGCTTTACTTTTAGTTTTTGTGTACAACTTTGTTTCATACGTGATCCTACAACACTTCACCAGGGACGGTTTGGTTTCGCGCTATAAAATGTGCAACATTCTAGAATGAAAGGTCTTCGTTCGAGCCCAGTGAAGTCTGGCAGGCAGTGGCACTGGCTCTTCGCCAGCGTCAGCGTCAAAAATGCCTGGCAAATGCAGGTTCCAAGAAAGTTGGCTGGAAAATGAAGAATTCAACGGCTGGCTATCGCGAATTGACGACCACAGAGCTAAATGTAGCGTTTGTAAAACAGTCATATTTCCGTCAAATATGGGAGAACACGCGTTGCGTAAATATTTAAATGGTTTTAATTGTTTTTATTTACCTTGCACTTACAGGGCTTTCAGCCAAGAAGGGTGGTTGTTTTTGACATTTACAGTTAAGTTTTACATATCTGGTTGTGTAAAGCTTCGTATAGACAAAGAACAGCTCTAGGGGTGAATATAATCTTCAGTTTTCACACTTTTAAAAACTTTTTAACATTTCTTTTTACGGAAAGTGGTCATGGAAATTCTGATTTTTGGGTCTGGAAAGTAATGGAAAATCATGGAATTTTATATTTGACTTCGAGTGGGAACCCTGTAATGGACATCGGGTCCCAACAGTAAAAAGTCAAACATCATATAATCAATCAGTCTTTATTCTAATCATTGAAAATACATGGAACATGAACAGTTAAAAGGGTCCAAACAGTTGTAAAATAATATATATATTAGGGCTGAGAAACGATGAAATGTTTAATCAAATTAATCACAGGTTTCTGTGGATTAATCATGATTAATCACATATTTTTCTCTGTATATTTTTGTGAGAAAAAGATGTATGAGAAAGACGGATATATACATTTAAAATTTTTTTTTTTTTATTCATAAAAAAACTAAAATAATAATGCTGCAAATGCTGCAAAGCAATAATCTTTGCTATTCCATATTGAACATTAATACATCTAAAATGATGATCCTTATTTAATGATATGGCTTTGTATCTAATCACCGGTTATTGCTCTCAGGTTGTGCCTTATGCAAACTGTGTTCCGTAATACTGTTCTATATTGTGCTAGCACTAGGAGGCACTGTTCCTCAATCAATCCTAGCTAACCAGTCACGTACTACTTTCATGCTGCTGACAGTTTCTCAGTAAAGAGTGTTCTTATCATCCTGCTTGTCGTTATTCTGAAGCTTCACTACACCACACATACCTTGGGATACCCAGGAGCAGGTTGCCCTTTCACAAAATGCTACAAAGATTTAAATAAAAAAAAGTTCATAATGGCGTTTTGGGACGCTTTGTTCAAGATTGATACAGTATATTAAGCTAGCTCGTTTGCTATCACTAGCTAAATTAGCTAAGTGTGCAACCTTACAGACGGTAACATTAAAATTTTATTTTAACATTAACACATTTGTTGGAGAGACTAGTTATGTACTTGTAATCGTTATAATACTATTTGACATAAAGCATAACTGCTTGGGGGTGTTCTCTCAACTAGATAGCATAGCTAGTTCGCTAGCTGGCAAGCTCAAGAAGCTTCATTTACTTTGGAGCAGACATGTGTGTTTGTTGATCTTTGATACATTGAGTTGGGAGCGGGGTCTCCCACACTGTTAAATCCACAGCGGGCTCCTTTCCTCCTTTGTTTTGGGCTTTAGAAATGCGGGGAGAAATGACGTGTCGCTCTAAAATCTCAGGGTACCTTGTGTCAGATCTACAAGTCCCGTATGAACACCTTTTCACCATGCTCACCAGACCTCGAGGTTGTCTGACCCTCTTCTTTTATATTAGAAGAGGTTGCTCAGGTAGGATTGGACGAGGGCTGTTCTAGGGAGGAGTTTCGCGAACGGTCGATTGTGGGTTTATTGGAAGCTCATTCGGCACATGCGTTAAATGAGTTAAAAAAATGTAACGGATTAATCCTGTAAATGAATCATAACGCGTTCATTTTCAAAGCTCTAATATATATATATATTATATTTTACAACTATTTGGGCCCTTTTACAATTTACCAACAAAAAACAAAAAATCTCACTCATTCTGCCACTTTACCCTAATTGTCTGTGGGCATCCTTCCAACAGTTCCTCTGTGAAACAAAGCAGTAGTGCACCCTGCACTTGTCACAGTACACATGTGTTCACTGCACATCCTGGCAATTTACACCTGGTTGCCTCTTTTTTGTTGTCATAATTGGGCATGTGATCCAGCATTTTCTGGACTTCCATGATGGGCCGTTGTTCCATGGCTCTTCTGTGCTTCAGTACATCAAGGTGGTGAAGAAGTTGTCAAAAAAGAGCTTGTGGTTAGGAGTCTGGATTCTCTGGCACAGGTGGGTGACCACAGCTGCTCCATGTCCTAAAACCATCTTGCTGTGCTCAGAGAGCTCTGTTGTTGCACCTTGATAGATGAGGAAGTCATAACCAAGGCCACTTTTGCCGCAGAGGAAATACACTTTGACTCCCCATGGTTCTGGCTTCCAATTGATGTACTGAAGCACAGAAAGTTTCCCCCTGAAAGGCACAATCTGCTCATCAATAGAGAGATCTTCCTCCAACAGCAGCTCTAGACAGCGTTTCCTTATGGAATCATATAGTGGTCTGACCTTGTAGAACACATCAGTGTTGTCTGAAGGCCTCTCATTGTTGTTCACCACATGCAGGTTGGAGCGAAGCTGTAAAAATCTGTCACGAGACAGGGTATCCCGGAAAAGGACAATGTTAATATTGGAAGACCAGTACATTCGCACTCTTGGCAAACCCAGTACCCCCATTGCCATATGTAGACCGACAAGGGCTTCAATCTCAGATATCGATGCATGTTTATACCCCTTGACTGCATTTTGTTCTGCATAGATGTTAGTCATTGTTGTCATCAGCTGGAACATCTCACTGGGAACACATTGCTTGAAGTAGTCATATGGTGTTAGTGGCTCAGGGGGTTCAGGACTTTCCCGTGTCGTGTTTACTGGGGTAAAGGGGGTGTGACGCCACTCAATATCACTATTCTTTGTGATGTTTACAAGAGGGTCATCCACAAGTAACATATTTCTGTCTGCCTCCTCTGGCTCATAATCCTCTCTGTCTTCCTCATCCTCTCTGTCTTCCTCATCCTGACCTTCCACTGCCTCAATCTCAACTTCTTCCCCTACAAATTGTACCTCTTCCTCATCCCTGTCTTCCCCTGAAATCATTCACAAAACATTATCTGTCTATATTGAGTTCCTGCGCCTGTCATCATAGTTGCTGGTTGCGTGCCGAAAAAACGTTGGGCGTAGCCATTTTGGCAGTATTCGCGTCAGTTATCTGGCAGGCACTGACTGGCTGTCACGGTGACACTTGACAGGATGGTAGACAACTGTTGTGCACCAGGTTGCCGAAACAGACGAGGGAAGAAGAAGGGATTGTCATTTTATCGCATCCCAAAAGATGCGGCGAGGAGGGAAAAGTGGTTAAGTGCTATTAAAACAGCCAGGAGCCAACAGAACAACACTGAAAGGTGGGACCCGCCGGCCGTTGGATTTCGGTTGTGCTGCGAACACTTCATATCAGGTGGGTGACGAATACAGTACAATGTTACAAAAAGTTTCTGGTCAGTTTAATTTTACCTAAGTACTTGAATCATACCATCCAGTTATTATAACTAGCGGACATAGTGGTAAACCAACCCGTGTTGACATTCCTTTTTATTTTGTAGGGAGAAAGAGTGCCAACCCTTTAAGTCCGGACTTTGTGCCATCGATTTTTAGCTATCTTCTGTCTCCGTAAAGAGGAGACGGAAAGCTAGACTGGAGGTGTTCAACAGGAGGCAGAAGGCGAAAGGTCTCTTGCCTTCTTGTCGTACAAACTGGTAAGGGGTTCAGGTAAATCAAGCTTGACAGCCTTTGGTACATAGGTTGTGGCATACCCGCGAACAATTGACAGGACAGCAGGTCTGCAGGACTTCCCATCTTGAGTCTGGCACTGAGAGAGGTTTTGGTACAACTGCAATTGCTCAGCAGCAGTCAGGGGTGGGAAAGATGGGGGCGCAAATGTACTCTTGGTAAAATTCCCCTTTTTATTTTGTTGACTACTGTTGAATATGATGTCCTTTCCCTGTTGGTACTCCTAATTCTTCACAGCATCCTCACTGGGAGAGGTCCACTTGCATTTTTTGGACGTGCAGCTGATCTCCTCATGCCTTGCATTGTTTTTTTTCCCCCACAGTCTGAAGAGCACAGCTGACACATGAGAACAGCTCTCCCCAAGTCCTGCTGTGCAGTTGCAGTGGGCTCCCATCACAACACTGTCGTTACTCACCACCACCCATGGCTTCAGTTGACTGTCATTTAGCCGTTGGGAGTGATTAACCTATGTATGAAATTCAAAAAATATAAATGAAGGTTGAAAATGACAGCCACTTAGGTTGGGTACGTTCAAAAACACAAACTAGCAAGTTACAGATGCACTGCAGTAGCTACCCAAGATAATAAACAAACATGCTAACGTGACACTGCCGTACCTAGTCAAGCTAATAAACAAACAATGCTAACGTGACACTGTCTATCAAACTGGGATAATTTAAATACTTACCCTTGCAGTGATGATGCTGAAGTTTTTGGATGCAAGACTCCACAGTCGAAGTTGTGTTACGAAGCCGGACTGACACCATTTATAAGCCTCCAAGCCTTTGTATGCTCTGAGGGAGTCCCCAGTGTAAACTGAGGGAAAATTGACCAGATAGCTGTGGATGTCAGCGTAGCGCAAGTCAGGTAAATATTCTTCGTTGTAGGATGTTATGCTCCAGGGTACCCGCAAGGTCTTAAAAACTTGAAAAAGTCTTAAATTTAGTATTGATAATTTAAGGCCTTGAAAAGGTATTATATTTTGTCAACCGGTCTTAAATTTCGTTCATCAAGTCCACATTTGTTTATTGTTCATGTGACAACGAATCTTAGTACACCCATGTTTTTGTATTGTTCATGTTCGTGCAATTTGTTAAATTGTCTTGCAAATAAATGCTTTGCTACCTGTTAAAGGCCAAATCCTTTAATGTGATGATTTTTACATGTCATTTATATTAGTTCACACAAACACTCCATCCATCTGTTCCTGGCCCGGCCCCTCTGTCAAATTTTAGAACCCATTGCAGTGATGCCAACTCGTACGAATTGATCCGTATTAATACGAAAATGTGGTGGAAATACGGCGATACGAATATAATGACTCATTCATACGAATTTAGGGTCAACTTGCAATATTATTTAATGAATAGAATATTTGCGGTAAGTCCAGAAATAAGCAAAAATGTGTCATGATTTGGCTTCCTGCTTACGAACGCGGAGGGCGCCATTCTTGTTTTGACCGACGTGATATATGCTTGAGCTGATTGGTCGATATTATAGCTGCAGCGACACGGGAAGAGTATTTACTTTTGACGTTGATGGATAAAGTTAACTTGTCGCATCTGCTTTTAGTTTACAAATGGCCACCACCAACATATTTGGGTACGTTTCTGTGATTGTTTTTAATCAACTACTGCTTAATATGGTACCCCAATCAAAGGATATTAAACTACTGATCAAGAATAAAACTTTCTTGACTCGAGCGATATATTTTTCAAACACAAATACGAATGGTCAACGCAGAATTTCCGTCGAATCAAGGTATATTTCTGTCAAAAGAGTGAGCTAAATGAAAAGACTCAGGCAAAAGACTGAAGTTGGAACAGATCGCATTTGTTGTCATCCCCGTGGCAACAAACTGACACGAGCACCGCTGCTGTCACTGCTCTTCTGGGCGTTGTCTAGCAGTACTTTCCACTTGACGGTATTCCGTATAATCGAGCTCCTTTCTTACTTCGCTCAATTTGCCTTACTGAGTCTTTTCATTTAGCTCAATCTTTTGTGGACGAACACTTTCTCATTTTTTATACGTGATCGAATATAGCATGCAACGTTACAATCTAAAATTATGGCTGAAAAAAAAGAAGCCATTTCCTAGGAATCAGACTTTCTCCCAGATACCAAGGAATACACTTCTATTAGTTGAAGTCCTGTGTCTACCAGTCATGCCTTTTGCTGATGATGTTAAGACACACATGTCTGCCATCAAACACAAAACAGCCAGCACCCAAGTCCAGGGGAATAATAGTCTGCTGTCAATGGGTTTTGAGACCCAGTCCAGTGGCATGACCCTGACTGAGAAAGTCACCTTGATTTTATTTTATAAGGGTTGCATTTTGTGTACAGAAACTTATAAAATATGAGATACTTCCACCATGATATGAAAAGTTTGCCAAAATACACTATGACACAGCCAAATTCACGTGATTAAGAAAAGAGAGACCCTCTCAAAGTGAGCTTAAAGTCTATGAGTCTACGTTTGTAGGCTGAATGCCAAAATATTGTTTCTTTTACAAGTACATTTTGCCCGTTGCACCCATTAACGCAGTACAGATTTCACTTAAGGAAAAATACTAATTTACTGGGGAAAATACTAATTTTGGAACCATTGAGTACAGATTGGCACACCACAATGTTGGCAATACTGCCATTGTGGCCCGCGAGTCAAAACATTTGCCTACCCCTGCTTTAGAGTGAGTATGGCACTACTTTTCTAAATGGTTTCTGGCTAATTTGACCATGAGGAAGAGACCATTGAGAAAAGTAGTGCCGCTCATATTGCGTACTCACTCTTAAGGCTGATACTCCAGTAATTAGGGTGGTCAAGATGTAATTAGTCAATTTTGCACAATAGTGTATGTAGGTGCTGGTCAAGCAGAGCTATATGATAGGAGAAAATGTATGCACATCTGGGCATCCAGTTTCCCAAGAAGATCATTCAAGTAATTGTGTGCGTGATCAATGATGTCAGGAATGTTGACTTCAGGTCAATGCGGTTGATGCGATAGAACTCAGCACAAACAAGTAAAAGCAAATGATTTCAAGACATTCAATTCTAATGGTGACAAAAAAATAATAATACTTACCTCCTCCTCAAAAAACAGTCCAGGCCATCTTTGCTTTATTTCTGACACCAGCGGCTGATCCTGTACCATTTCTTTTCTCCTTAAAGAAAATGTTGTCTCCATCTTCTGATTCAAAACAGTCAAGCTCAAATTTCTCCTTTTGACTTCTTCTTCCATCAATGACCTCTCCTTCTCCAATTCTTCGTCAAACCAACAGGATGTTCGGGAAGAAAGTTGAATTCAGAACTTCTGGGTCGCTTGAGATATCCTCGAGATGAACCTTGTCTTGAGTGGGTATTCACAACCATTTCACTGCATCCTGCATTGCGGAGTTTCTGACGATAATTAGCCATTTTGAACTTCAGGCTCATTTTCCATGCTTCACATCCCGTCCTGTCAGATCCTGGGTCTATAAGACATGGGTGTTTTTCTACCAAAGCAGATACAACCTTCTCTATTTCAGAGTCTACGATGAGCTGTACAAGATTCGGCCTCTCATAAATCACATCCTCCCAAAGCTAAAATATCTTCCTATGTGTGAGACATTGAGTGTTGATGAGCAAATGTTGCCATTTAAAGGCAAGAGCAGAATTAAGCAATACCTACCAAGTAAACAAAACAAAAAGGGGTGACAAAATATTGATCCATATTATGCTAATTCGTTGATTACGTCATCTAGTGACTTCTGGCGACTTGGGAGAGCTAACGGCTACTTTCCTTACAGAGAAGTTGGCAACACTGGAAGAAAGACGTGAAACCAGTGAGCTAAAGAACTTGAAAAGACTGGATTTGTATTCTTCAAAACTTTTATTTAATTTTTTAAAAAGTGTTTTGAGTTGTGTTCTGCCTACGTCGGTAGACTGTGGTTATTTTGACATTAGTTAAGTTATTGAGAGATACTGAGAAATCGCGTGGTGCTAAGCATCCATGCTAGGATCCTAGCTCCATGCTTGCAGAAGAATAGATGGCGAGCCTTCTCAGCGAGTAACCACACTGAACTGAATCCTGTTCCATTGGAGGAAATCGCCTGCTTTTCTGTTACGAGCATCAATTCTCTCGTCCAACGAATGGTAGGACTGTCAGGAACCTTCATTACTTCAACTAGAAGTTTGCGAGAACATAGGATTTCGTGGTAAGAGAAAACATCTCAGATCTACGGAATGTTTCTACCTTATGTGACCTTATGTTGGTGAAGCATATGGTTGTGCTTTGCTAATGCTATCCAATAGCAACTCTCTGGTTTAGCTGAGGTTTACTTAGGAGAACTTATTAGAATTTGGATATCGATATAACAGATCATTAATAGAGTTAACTCAAATAGAAACTAAACAATAATTCCAAGTTTACTGTTTAAAAACTAACCTAAAAAGAAGTTAAATAGAATTGCTCAAACCAAAAAAAGTTAATCTTTTCTTTCTCCTACAAGAAAAAAGATTGAACTTGATTTTAATTAATTTGAAGATTTGTATGTAGTATGTGTGTTGTATGTTAATTGTATTGTAAATGTGTCATATGGTACCCTTTTCTTATTCTATCAAGACAACTCTCTTTTTCTATTGTTATATAAAAGAAGCTGGCATTTTAATTACGCAATAAGGTTCAAGCGGCAGTATTGTATCATCAATAGTGTACTTGTTCGAGGGTGTTGTTAGGCCCGACGCGCAGCGGAGAGTACATTATTGACGATACAGTACTGACTCGAGTACCTTATTGCTTTTATAACACGGTTGCCAGCGACATTATAAATATTAAGTCAAATTAAGTAAAATAGTAAGCTGCCTTTCAGCACAAAAAGTTGCAGCCACCAAAAATTGTGTATCGCATTTCAGTAGCCAAGAGAAAATAGTCCCCCTTTGTGTGGCTGTTGCTATGCAACAGACAAATAGCATTGGGAACTTCACGTCTGTTAGCCTAGCACAAAAAGTTTGTTGATACATTGATTTCGCACCATTTTATTCATTCACATTGCTCATTTTATAAAGTTGCCAATAGAAAACAAAAACGACAATTGGACACTTTCAACTTTGTTATTATTTGTTTATATTAATTTGGATATCACCACTTATTGTGCATCCGTGGAAAACGTTTCTCATGTCCCCTTCGTTTCTGATGACATCGGTTGCGACCACTCTTGCTATCTCTGCCTGTGGCTCGGTGTTGGAATGACCTTCTCCAGCAAGGATATTACTCCAGCGCTGTCTTTCGTTGGGGTTGGGAGCCCAGTAGCTTTGGAGGGAGCTTTCTGAATTATGTCCACTTACTGACATTATTTCTCTAGCTTCCAACCCAGCATCCGGTAGAGATTGCACCAAGGTGCTGCGCAGGCAATGGTTAGTGTATACTTTTGTGCCCGCTGCCTTGCATATCCTGGGCAACATTGTTGCCAGATAATTTACCCCAATTGGCTTCATTCTGTTCCTGCGATGCAGGTAAAATGCTGGTGTGTTGGGAGTTAGGAGTGACAGGTACATTTCCAAAGAGGCGACGGTGGTTTCCTGGAACAGCATACATGTAGCCACGCCGACTGTTCTTGTTGCGCTCCTGATGATCTTTATGATGTTTTGTGTTCTCGTTAAATGTCATGCTGGCATACCTCTGTCCATTATCATCAACGTAAACAGCGAACGACCCTTTGGTTAGCTGGCGGTTCACCTCCTTCCCTCTCCGTCCAAAGTGCAGTTGTATATCGAACCAGACTTTTCTTACTAAACCCTCTGGTGTGATCGGATCCAGCGAGGCCTTTATCTTGGCTAGATCGCAGGCTGGTATGGTTCGTTGCGCAACATTTCATATGCCTCAATTTCTTTTTTATCTATTGCAGCATGACGTCCATCTGCACTATCCTCCTTGGCCAACCACTCATCAAAAGTCATTCCCCCCAAAATATCAAAATTAACCCGAAACATGTTTGATAACTGACAAGCTTGAAATGACAACTAAGTACTCAAAATAACGGTTCTGAAAAATGTACCGTTATTTTGAGTGCGCACGGAGATAGAACTCTTTAAATTTAAACAGGTGTACAGTAGGCCTACTTTATGGCTCAATAAAGTACAACCGGTTACACACTCTTTATAATATGTACCGTTATTTTGAGTGCGTACTGATATGGAACGCTCAGATAAATGTAAACAGGTCGTACAGTTACTTTATCAAGCACACCCCGTGACTCACAATCAGAATGCTTGATTCCATCTACCCCTGTTATAATTCGTTCAATGGTCTGTTGTATGTTTACTTTATTCATATTTCCATTGTTTAACTATATTCCTGCTCCAACGAACATAGACTCTGGTCCTGTTTACCTACTTAACTGCAACTAAACATAGCCAAAAAAAGTAAGGACATTTGTTGTTGGTAGATTATTTATTTGTTGTAACAATGCTTCTTGGTGTGGGTTGCGTCCATGAAAAATTTAATAACCAACAAGGTGACAAGCTTTAGCTGTAAGGGGGAAAAAAGATTTATTCTGGTTGCGCTCTGTCAAAATGTTTTAGTACGACTTTACTACAAAGCCGCGCCTTCTCTACAGCTAGCTTGAAATGACAAGGAGCGCGGGGGACAGTTTACCCTTGTGTCTCCCAAATGGAACTTGTTAGGTTTGAATTTTCCTCTGCTAAAGTAATAAACTAAGCCTACATGGTCATAGGCAAACTCATTATTATTCACATTTTTGTCATTGTGAGTACCGTCTTACTTTCACCACTGATGTTATGCTAGGCTTGGGCAAGTTATCTCTGGTTTATCTCCCTCTGGAACGAAATACTGTTTTCTGATTGGCTAATGGGGTGTACATTAAGTTCGTATAGATGGACACCTTGGACGTAGTCCCAGTAGAAACGTTAAATCGCCGTTCCATATCAATGCTCTTGAATGGTTACCATTGACAACCAACGTAACGTTTATTTTTATTTAACGTTTATACTTCTGCGGAGCAACACCACTCCGCTCCGCGTCGTGGTGTTCTTTGCCCCGCAGCGTCCATTAAATTTGTATAACTGGACAGCTCGTCGGCCGTTATCCCTTACTTAAACTAGCAGCTAACGTTAGCTATTCGCTAGCTAGCTAGACAGCTATCGTTACCCAGATAGCAAAATCATTATGGCCCAAATTTGGGCCAAAACTGGCATGCCATTTTGGCAAAGCTTTGGAATGATGTACGGCCCAAATTTGAGCCAATTTAGGCGTGTCAAAAGAAAAACAAAAGGAGGCCAAAACCCAGCCAAAACCAATTTTGGAATACCAAACCTTAGCCAGAAGTATCCCAAATAGATGCCATAACCCCCCAAACCTTACCAAAAAGGAGCCATAAATGACCCAAAGTGATGCCATAACTGACCCAAAGTGACCCCATAAATGACCCAAAGTGATGCCATAACTGACCCAAAGTGATGCCATAACTGACCCAAAGTGACCCCATAAATGACCCAGAGTGATGCCATAACTGACCCAGAGTGATGCCATAACTGACCCAAAGTGTTCCTATTTATTTATGTGGTTTTATGGAAAAACCTTTAATGTCCTAGTATTCTAGGCTCATATATGAAGTTACATGGTTAAACTGTGTTCTGTGTGTGTTATGCACAAAAAAATGAAACAATATATTTTAAATTGATATTTTTTTTATTACAATTCACTCTCGCTGCTCCTGGTTGGGAGCCGGCTGGCGTTTTTTCCTCCCGCCCTCCCTATCCCCAGCCCAGTAAAACCATCGTTTCACAGCCTCCACAATCTCTAAATCAGTAGCGGTCGAGCAGGTGGGGTTGCGCCTCACTGCGTCTGAAATTGAGGACATACACAAAAAAGGTTTTCAGTGTCAGTGATTTTAACAGATGTAACTGGATTTAAACAGAAATAATGCATGCTACAATCTTCTTCACTATGCAAAGTTCCAACTGTAAGCGTTGCCAAACAAACTCATCATGTGGAAGATAGGTGTGAGGGTTCTGTGGGTTTTGTGTTTTCCACAGAAACATTGCAAACATACTTTGAGTTCAGTTCTGTTAATTTCTACTAAGAAAAGAATTGTCTGACAGTTGAATGTTTGTTTCAGCCTGATATCCCTATGGAGCCTTTGGAAAAAATGATCAGAGCCTAGAACAGGATGCTTGTGTGAACAGTGATTAACAGTTTAAATGCTTACCCATCACTTCTGCCTTTAGCTGCAATTTCTCAAATGCTATTTTGCCATTTAACGCTCGTCAGGAAATCTTTTTGGCAAGGTCATTTTTAATAGCTTGTTTCAATATTCGCCACACTGGGTCTTTTACATCGGCTCCCCCCGCCAATCCAAGAGTGATGACCTATAAAAGAACCAGTGGCATTAGGTATCAAAAATAAAAGTACCATTGTTTGATAAATCACTCAGCGTACCATTCTTAGAGAAATCAAAAGCAGCTCACCAATTCCGGACGAAGGTCCCGCTTGGTTGCGAGGTCGCCCTCCAGAACCTCCAGTGCCTGCTCATTCCCCAGAGGGAAATAAGCAACATGCCAGGTGGTGGTGGTGGACATCCTCTGCCCTCCCTGGATGTGTTTGTGGAGGTCCTGGAGCATGTGGAGCATGGTCTTCTGCTGGTCCATAACAATTTGTTGGTTGACCAACACCTCACGCAGGAGAGCTGAAAAACAAAAACAAAACATTTAGTATTAAAAAGCAGTTTTAAATCCTCAAAAATTGATTGGGGGGTGGGGGGCGTGCATGTGTCACTCTCCTTCATTTTTGCTGCGTCAATCGCGTGCATGGAGGCGCTAAGTGGCCTAAGCATGGGACAGTGCGTGACAGCCAATCATGAATTAGTCAATGTTCAAAATTCCCGGCGTTTGCGCAGCCTTTTGGCAAGAGAGATGCCAAAGCGCGCCCGTAAGTCATGAGATGCGGTCCCGCTCATCACAATTTCGTCTAGTTAACCAGACATAAGCCATAACTAAGCCAGGGCTGACAACGGACACCGTTTAAAAAAATGTTTTTTTAATATATATATTCAGAGGACAGGCAGCTAGAGGACTGTGATGAGATGTTTACTATAGGTGACAAAAAATGTTTTACCTTAGAAACCGCGCAAGAAGACTTAGAGCACCTTTAACATCTAAAATGCCTTTATGCACGTTAAATGCTAGCTAGGCGTTTTATCCACTAGAAATAGCTAGAAGGAAAATAATGACCGGCTCACTGAATTATAGCAAATCCAACATTAGGCTATTTAAATGTAACGTTGCGGAGGGCATGACGGGCGTTTAAAACAAATAAACGAATATGAGTATCTTGATGTGAGCAATAATAATGTCTCATAACTTTTTAAAAGAGAAAAAAAAATGCGACTTACCTTAGTGTGTAGCTGGGTGTAATGTGTAGCTGGGGCTCTTCTCTGTGCATCGAATGTTCAAAATTCCCGGCGTTTGCGCAGCCTTTTGGCATGCCAGAGAGATGCCATAGCGCGCCCGTAAGTCATGAGATGCGGTCCCGCTCATCACAATTTCGTCTGGTTAATTAAGCAATAAGGTTCGAGAGGCAGTACGGTATCGTCAATAATGTACTTGTTCGAGGGAGTTGTTAGGCCCGACGCGCAGCGGAGGGCCGGCAAACCCTCGAACAAGTACATTATTGACGATACCGTACTGACTCTCGACCAGCGACTTTATAAATATTAAGTACAATTAAAGTAAACAGTAAGCTGCCTTTCAGCACAAAAAAAGTTGTAGACACCAAACGTTGTGTATCGCATTTCAGTAGCCAAGAGAAAATAGTCCCCCTTTGTGTGGCTGTTGCTATGCAACAGACAAATAGCATTGGGAACCTAACGTCTGTTAGACCTAGCACAAAAGCTACGTGTGTTTCAAATGGGTTTTTGGTCTAAGCGCTAAAAGTCAACTACAAATAATATTCGAGACTTTCAGTAAAGACTTTCAATACTCTGCAACATTCGCGTAGCACAGAAACAACTAACCGAGTCAATTTAGACATATAAAAAGTCGTGTAGATAGCTTAATTCACATGAAACATTCCCCACTACATTAGCCACAACACGCCGCCATCTTGGATAGATATTTCCTTTTGAGTGCGTACTGATATGGAACGCTCAGGTAGATGAAAACAGGTCGTACAGTTACTATACCGTAGAATATAGCACACCCCGGAACCAACTCTCAGAATGGTGGATTCCATCTACCCGTGTTATAATTCCATCTACCCGTGTTATAACCAGACATAAGCCATAACTAAGCCAGAATAACATGGCGCCCTTTATTTATTATGGCAGATCATAATCAAGCCACAGATCGCCCAAAAGACTTAGAGGGAGCTTTTCATGTGCCAAAAGAGGCCATATGTATACCAAAACAAAGCCAAAATGATTTGCTATCTGGGTATGTTGTTAATTATCTGACTGCGTGTGTTTTTGCCAAACGTTCACGTTGTCATTTTAATCCATTAGCTACTAAAATGAGCACATCGATTGTTAAACCATTATTAAACTTAGCCATTGCCGATGTTTGACACTGTCAGATAACTGACCTAGCAGCTACGCTAGGACACTGGCCTGTCAGCATAGTAATTTGCTATGGAGTAATACTGGTAGCGCAGGAGCAGGCTTAGTTAACTTGAATAACATGAAATGTTTGACGTGGGAAAAACGAAGAAAAGCTGTAACCTAGACATAATACCCTAGTAATAATAATAAATTGTATAAGAATAAGACAATTAGGCATATTGTAGCAGTAGCCTATTTCATTTTCATGCAAATGACCATATTGCATAGTGTTACTTTAAAGTGTCCATCTATCTACTTCCAGTGGCACTAGCTCTTGACTGATTTGCCTCATAGCTCTGCGACTTGGCCTTTTTGAGCAGAGCATCACTAAAGCCTTCCATGTGACAGAGTCCCCTTTGCAGCCATGCTCACCGTTCTTGTCACCAAAGTGCTTATCATGTCAGTGCTCAGGGTTGCTCTATTGAGTCTTGTTTTTGGTAACGAGACTGAAAATCGTCATCTGACGTCACGATTTTTTATATACCTGCAAGGCTTGTTGGTTGACTGGCTGCGATAGTTGGAATTATTTGCTACGTTAGCAGCCTTTATTCAAACACCTTTGGAATGGTCACTTTGCCCCAACAGAGCGATTCAAAGTCAGAACAGGGAGTCTCTGTGACGTTTCAGTTAAAGTCACTGCAGCTAAATTAGCCTACTCCATTAGTTATTCACACCCTAGCCGACTCGTAACCAGGCTAATCACATCGTATGCTAGCTACTACGGCTAACTTTTGAAACAAATTTATCTGAAGGATATACCCCTTGACATCCATCATCTCGTTCAGTTAC
This sequence comes from Sprattus sprattus, assembly GCF_963457725.1. Lineage (NCBI taxonomy): Eukaryota > Metazoa > Chordata > Actinopteri > Clupeiformes > Clupeidae > Sprattus > Sprattus sprattus. Next base: position 14,141,313 of record NC_137923.1, read on the forward strand.
CGAACACATGTTTTAATTTTTAATATGTTAACATTACAGTCACATTTATGTGCTTGATTATTACTCCCCCACTTCCCATTGTACCTCAGCAATGCATTACGCCTTGGTGTATAATTAAGTAGTAGTGACCATACGTTCTCTTTACCCGGACATGTCCTCTTTTCGAGACCTAAAAAATTCGTCCAGTAGGGATTCCAAAATGTTCTGGGATAATTGTGTTTCTCTGGGTCTTTCACAAACTAGTTATGACGTTGTTACAAGTTTTGGAAAGAGTACCTCGCTTACGCTTACATTTCACCTTCTTGCACAAGCTCTGACTGTAGACAGAACTGTCATTGGTCAATCGCCTTGATAATTATCCTCCAAATACAATCATTTTGAGCTTTGATATGATACGCCATTTACAATCTGGCAACACTGAGCACCTTGCCACCCCCACTAGTTGAAGCTTACAGTAGTAATTTATCTGCATATGAAAAAGATGTCAAAAAACTCATTTGCGAGGGAGGGGTGGGGTCCCGCGACAAAGTGTCCGCTTTTTTACAAACTCGAATCTGGTCACCCAGTGATGAGATGAGAGTACTATTTTGGGTCGGGAACCACAGGCTCCAAGTCGTAGCATCTTGTCCAATCTGAGGGATGTTGTTTAAAAACATGTACGGTATAGGTTTGTAATGATTGATTTTTTTTTGCGTAGTTTCATATGACATTTCATACCTGTGTATTTTGACTAAGAATTGCGTAGTTGGTACACAAAATGTGTGCAGGTTGGCAGGTCTGCTTATTTTCAGGTTACAGGTTATTTCCCCTCTTAATAATACACTTGCATGCATAATAGATGATAACTTATTTGAATATGACATGGGTTCCTTCAGTGTGAGTGACTGAAGGGTGTTCTTGTTTAAATCAAGTTAGAGGAATAAAATCGTAACTGTCTTTGCAGCTCCCCCAGAATATGTATATTTAAAATGTGGCTTTTCTCAAATAGAACTGATGATTTTTGATGATTCTGAGTTTTACCAGAGGGACTTTGGGGGCCGTTGCTCACTTTCAACAGGAATGTTAGCCTAGTGCAATGTGTCCGAGCCAGGCTCCAGTCATGATGTAAGCTGAACTGATGTCGAAAGAGGGAATGAGAAGATTACAAATACGTAACAGGAGAGAAAGAAAAGGACTGAGAGAGGTGGAGGTGTGAAGGAGGAGACGAACAACAGCTTACTGTCTTTCTCCCTGGGGTTTTGACAGTTTGTCTGCCATTACAGACAGTTCAGAACTCCCTGTGCATTTCCCCCTGGACAAACATGGTGCCGAAGCACCTGCCCTTATGCCCTTTGACTTTGTAAGTGCCTTTTTTGCAGGACATTTTACCTGCCAACTGCATTCGAGTTCTAAGACTGTACTCTTTCCACCTCCTGTGCTACAGCAATTGCAGTTAGATGTGGTCCACAATATGGTTTTTGGAAAGGTTATTGATGTTTGAGCTAAACCAACAATCAGATTACACCCTAGTCTTCCGTGCTCCTGAAGCAGTATTGGCTGGGATGGTTTATGGCTCAGTCCGAGCCAGTGTTTGTGTCTCCCTGACTTGCCTTCATTGGTGAAACCATGTATGAAGACTGTGTCCTAAGCCTCGACAGGTTTTTTATCTCTTTCTGTTTCCGTCTCTGTCTTCCTCTCCTCTTTTTCCTCTTTCTGTGTTTGTCTGCCATCTGGGATAACATTATTCTGTTTTTATGCCACACCATCCATCCATCCGTCGCTCTATTTGTGCCTCAAATTCCTTTTTACAGCCCCTTGTTTTTTAATCGAGGGAAGCATGACAGTTATTTTTAGGAACACCGAGTAGCAACTGGCTCCTCTGTAAGCTCTGGCTGTTGGGGCCATAGGCAGGGCCAACCCAGTCTCATAAATGTTTTATGTCCTGTGATTTGTTATCGTGAGGAGCCCTCGTTACAAACACTCTCAGGCAGCGAAAGAAGCGGATGCACAGGACGAATTGAGGGTGAAGCATGTGTGTGTGTTTGCACAGCCCTGAATAAAATCTATAATTAGACTCTAATTTCTATTTTGGGCTTCTGAAGACAAAAAAGTCTCCAGGGCTGACAGCGGGGTTTACTGTATTTAACCAGTCGATGCTGTGTGACAGGAAGTGCAAGACGCACGCAGTGAAACCTGGAAGCAAACTTGCCATTGTCATGCTAGCAAAACCCCCTGACCAGACGCTCCCAACCACAACTAATTCTGTCACCCACGTCGCACTCATATGACCTGACTAAAGTCTCTTTTCTGCTCAGGCATTTGCGTGACCACCTCCTCTGCAGAGACAGCAGTGGCCTGCCAGGCCTGTCACCCTGTGGAAGCTGTACAGGATGTGGCGGCTCTGACCTTAACCCGGTAGAACGCCCAATGGAGCCACCCTGGCTGGTTTTCTAGCACCAACAATGTTGAAGTCATGATGGATCACGCTCATCGATCTCTTACAGATCCCCAATGGGTTGTTAGTACACATACAGATATCATACAGAATGGTGTCATAACTCTGCTTACCTTTATGTGATGCAGTAGTTGTGAGAGAGGTCGTGCTGGTTCAGCGGTGACTACCGATGAAAGGGTGCTGAAGCCCAGCTGTATGTGTGTTGGTGAATACATGCAAATGTTTACTTTGTTGTGTGACCGCGAGAGAAAGTAGAGTGAAACTAGAGTGGGGTTGTTTATGAATGCACTGCAGAACAATGTACAGATGTGTGGGTGTGTGTATTTCATGACAAACCGCTGTGTGTGGGCGTGTCTGCCTGTGCACACTGCCTTGCTGTTGGGCTGTGCAGGCAGCTCCTGGGGGAGCTCACGTGGTCCATCTCGGGTATTCTTGTGGTGACACCCCCGCCCCCCAACGTCGCAGCTCTGAGCACTGAAATTTGCAAGGGTTAATTGGGACAAGAAATCAACTGGTATTACAAAGTGAGCAGGCCCTTGATAATTAATTGCACCAGGCGCTGCGCAAAATAGATTAGATGACTTCCGTTGCCTTCGTCTCTGATTGTAACAAAAACAAATGTGGACTGGGAGAGAGCGATTGGCAGAAAGTTAGGGATGGATTTAGTTTTGGATTGTTTGTGTGTTTGGGGGGTGGGTGTGATCATGATCAAAAGACACTGAAATGGTATTTTGGGAGAGCAGACTTCTTTTTTTCCCCTTCACCTTTTAAATAGTGTGAGTGAGTGGATAAACTGCGGTGAGGTGAGTGCTTAAGCGGATATTAAAACTGTAACTCATTTATAGCCAAGCACTGGCCGTGTGTGCCTGTCTATTTTTAGCCCTTCTGTTGGTTGCCTCCACGCAGGTGAAGCTGCTTTCACTCTCGTCCTCATCAGCGAACAGGAAATGTCAGCGCTGACAGAGCTGCGCTGGATATCACTTCTTAAAAAGAATCAAAAAAACAAAACGCATACTTAATGTCAACCTCGTTATAGTCAATTTTGGTTTGTTGAGCCTTGATATGTCTTTTGTGTTTTGCTGCTGTTTTAAGCAGATATTGTATGAGAATGTAGACACTGTAATATGTGTGTGTGTGTGTGTTTGTAAGGAGAGTGAAAGTGAATATGTTTATATTTCTTTTTATAAATGTTAAGAAAACCAGGCATGCAAGTGAGAATGAAAACAAAGATGAGCGAGCACATGTATAGTCAAAGCACAACATGTAGGTGTAATGAGGTCAGACTGACTTGAATCTTGGCCCGACATTTCCCACCTGCTATCGTCCTTTGTTGTCTAGAATAAAATTGAATAGAGTAGAATTTCTTTATTGTCCGGTATATAGGCCGCGTTCACACTAGACTTTTTTTTTTTTTTTAAAGCGCCGCCTTCGGCGCCTTTTTACATGCAACTCTATGGGAAAAAGCAAAAGGCACCGCCTTTTAAAAAAGCGGAACCTCCAACGCCTTTTTGAGTTAAATTTTCTCAACTTTTCAGAAAAGCGCCGGGTGACGTCAAGCGCCTTTTTGGCAGCTGACCAATCAGAACGAGGAGAGTAGGTACACGCATACCTTCCCTAGTAACATTCTATCTTAGTTACCGGTGCCCTCAAAAAAGAACAAGATGGAGAAGGTACCAGTTGAGACACTCGTCATTGCTGTGGCTCATTATACGGAGTTGTACGATTTGAGTCATAAGAGGTACTCAAATATCCACCACAAAGAGTCAATCTGGGAACATCGGCAGGATTTGGGGTTTTTCTGGTAAGTACACTGACGTTACTTTGTATTAATTGATATCGTAACCCAACCTATTAATTGATATCATAATCCGCCCCAGTTATTAAAAGTGACAACCCGTTATAAACCTTTATAGATAGAAAAATATTTAATCAATCAATCTTACATTTTTTAGTAACTGTGGGTGTCTAGGTTACGACTGGTAACTTGTTTGGAATTTCAACTGAACTTTTTTGAAAACCGTGTGTTCCATTATTTCCCGTTGTGTTAGAATAACGATAGATAGCCACAATAGGTATAACGAGTGTAGACTTATGCCAGGTTCATTTTTATCATAGCACATGCATGCAGCAGAAAATGGAAATATCTGAGGGACAAGTATAAGAAGGAGAAGAGAGAGGAGCAGGAGAAGTCCAGTAGTGAAGCCGAGGGGGGAGTCAGGAGGAGATGGAAGTACTTCCATATACTTGAGTTCCTTGAGCCATATAACCAGGACAGGGAGACCACCTCAAACTACCAGCCACGGGCGGCAACTGTTATACTTAATAACATTTGTTCCGAGGCAGGACAGGTAATTAAGTAGGCGATTATTAGGAATGTGTATACAGAAAAGCAGTGTGTATGTATGGACCAGGGTGAAATTTAACTCGTAGAGTATAGTAAAGTATATCATATGGGGTTAATTCATGTATAAACCTGGAACATGGTTATAATTCTAATAAATACTGAAGCCCTCAAAAAATAAGTCTAGTGTGAACGCCGCCTTAAACATTCTTTAATGGACTTGTGGCGCTCTCCTGAGGGCAGAAGGGCCCGGTGATATGGGTCTTTTTAAAGTAGCATTACAGCTCACTCACATTGTTGCGTTGGAATGCGTTGGTCCAACGGAAGGCGGAGGAGGAGTCTGGCGTGGGGTTCTGTTGATACCGGAGACGTTATAGTGAGATTGACAGGTCAAGAAACCAATCACGTCACTAGCAAACTTTTACCCTGTGAGTAATAGCATGCTATCATTACATAGGTGCTCAGACACCTCGCAAATCCTATGATACGTATTTTTCAGTTACAATTAAGGGGTTTTTACATTGTACAGTGACTTTTTCTCGTTAACTTTTAAAAAATCTAACCAAAAAAAAGTCAAACAACCAACTTGTAGGTACAAATACGACAGTCTACAGAGTTTGGTCAGCCATCTTTTTTTTTTAGCTTGCCGCTCTGTAGACGTGAGCATATACGGGATGTGATTGGCTAGCGCCTGTGCTGTCAGTTATGCATGAAAGGGAATTTGATTGGCTGACGCATGCATTCCCTCTCGAAAAGTTGAACATTCTTCAACTCTTGCCGCAAGTAAAGCATGAAACGCAATGCACGCGAACCAAACTGAGCCACAATTCGCTCGGTGCAAGAAGCTACTTCCGTTCTACTTCCGCTTCCTCAATTGTGATGCTCAGTACTTCCGGCACGATGGCGATGTTTTTCACCAGATGTCTACAAGACCTGCCCATATCAGACCTCCACAGACTTGTCCAAAAAGGATGCGTTGCCCCCCGGAGTAAACGGGAAAAGGGGTACAAGATGTACCTCTCAAGTTATATTGACAATTTTGAAGGTAAGTTCCAAACTGACATCAGAATACGTTCACGTTGTGCCATCGCTAGGTAGCTAGCTTGGTTCAGAAAACTAGAGACAAATCGCGCAGTTACTAGTTACTTTTCGAGCATCAGGTTGTTTGATCGACTGAACCGTGTTGAAAAGAAGTCCAGTGTGTTTTGATTCACATTACATGAATGACGTAGGAGGATGACCTGGTGTAAAAGCGCACGTCCTCATCTGATGCAGACAGATGCTCTATTCCAAAACGCTGACGAAGATTGAGATCCTCCACCTGCTGTTGAAGCTTCCTGATCTGACGATGTAGAGCTACATTTTCGTCTGACAAATGACTTGCCCTCGCTCCTGTTAGGGGGACTACACAGTAATCATGATCTGGAGCCATTTCAGTCTCCGAGTCCAAGTCTGAGTCTGGCTCTCAGCCCGCGGACGCCGTTCCCACACAATCGGTCTGGGCGCAGGTAGCTGGTATCCGCTCCAAGAAAATTAAACTGGTATGGCTCCCTTCTTCACCCTCCTCCGTCAACTGACAGTCACATCAATATCAGTCTGCTTAAAATGCCGACTACAGACCCGGGTGTGCTTGGTCGGCATGAAGTCATCCCTCCGGATTTTCTGCTTCCACTCAGTCCGTACCGCAGCGCCAACGGGGAATGAATGGAAGCTAACTGCTTAGTTGTATTTTGATGAACAGGTACACAACGGCACACAGCAATGACGTACATTGTTTCCCACCTGTTGAAAGCTAAGTCGTTTCCTTTGGATTTTAAAAAGACTCATTGTGAAACTGAAAAACTAAGTACACTTACTATCTCTGGTAATCTAACTATCTATCTCTGGTAAACTAGCTATCTCTGGTAACTTAACTATCTCTGGCAAACGAACTATCTCTGGTGAACGAACTATCTCTGGTAAACTAACCCTCTCTAGCAAACTAACTCTCTCTCGCTGGTAATACAATAACTTTCTCTGGTAAAAAAAACTCATTCGCTTTCTGGCTGTTTCGTGGTAGCTCTCAAATCTGGATGTTTAGACCGGAAGTGCTCAGCATCCTATACAGATCAGTTCCGCCATATTGTGCACAGAGCGAATTCAGTTCGGCAAAGGATGACGTCAGACAATTCAAAGTGAATGGGGATGCGTTAACCCTGACGCATCAACGCAACAATGTGAGTGAGCTGTTACAGATCAATTGCTAATCACTTACGATATGCTAGCGGCTAAAACTAAGTAAAACTCTTGAAATGTGCTGACTTTGACATTATGACAAACTAGTTAGTCAACAACTGTTCTGACACAGTCAAACATCAAGCAAGTGCAGCACAAGACAAAGAAACGGCAAATTAGTTGCTTACTAGTTCGGCAGACAGTAAAAAGCTTATCCTAACCCTAATCCTGAAGTTCAATTGTTGCATAATGCTTCTTTAAGATGCAAGAGATGTCTTCCCGGGCAGACAGATGTATAGTCGTGGCCAAAAGTTTTTAGAATGACACAAATATGACTTTTCACAAAATCGGCTGCCTCAATTTGTCTGATGTTTATTTGCATATAATCCAGAATTTTATGAAGAGTGATCATATGTAATGCAATTCATTGCAAAGTCCCTCCTTGCCATGCAGATGAACTGAATCCCCCAAAAACATTTCCACTGAATTTCAGTTGAAAGAATGCAATCCTGCGTTTGCATTAACGTATAAATGAGCACTTCCTTAACAGCATCCATGATCAGTAAGCAACCTAACTGTAAACATAGGATGCTCACATGATGTGATGCATTTTGAGTTGCATACTGTGACGTTTGAGAACCTAAATCTCCGTTTGACCAACTGCACACGCAAACACAAAAACGGAGTTTCCAGAAATCTCCACTTTGGCCGGAGTTTTTAGAAATGATCGTTTTCCCTGGTAAAACCTCAGTTTTCGTGTAAATGAAAGGCCAAACCACATGCAAATATATGCGTTTTCCCACCGTGTAAACGAGGTCTGAGATCTTCAGAAATGTGGATGCCCAGGAACCTGAACCTATAGACTCGGTCCCCTCTTTTTTTGTTTATGTACAGTAGGGGATGGTGGAGGGCAAAGTAGAGCAAAGATGAACCCAAATGAAGGTATTGGGAGGGGGGGGGGGAGAGAACTGTACACACACTGCAAATACACAAAAAAGGTGTGTGGGGGGGGGATGCCTTTTTTTCACACTGTAAATACAAAAAAAAGTTGCGACAACTCAAATTTTCTTGGCAACATGATAAAAGAGAGCAAGCCAACGTTAGGCTTTTTGTTCACCAAATCAGGTATTCCTTGTTACAATAACAAAGAAAGGTTATCTTTAATAGCGTGTAGTTCTACATTTACCTGTACCCTAAATTATGCGGTTCCATGGCAATGTTCCGACAGCCCGCTGTTCTGAAATTGTGAGCACAGCAATGTGAACCATTTTAGCTCACATGCACATCCCAATGAATTGAACACACAATCAGAAACATATACATGCATTCATTTCACAAGCATGAACTTTAATTCAGAATATTATTATACACACATGGCATTTGCATCGCGATGATAAAAATACTTGTATGATAACCAATACATGCATGCCTTGTCACTACTTGTAATGTCCTGCGACAATCTGCCAGTGATTTCCTTCGCACATGTGGTTCCCCATATTCAAAACCAGAGTAGGCTAAATTAACAAATATTGCCTAGCAAAAGTGATATGCGTGATAGCCCGGTGAGCGTCTCTGCTCCGCTGCGCAAATGAAACTAGTATTTAGAATTAAACTAGTTCTAAAGTATGCCAGGGGGACTTGTTTTTCGGAATATTGGGCTTTCGGAACACTGAGCCGTCCCCAAATTATGCAATGTATGTTAGATATAATTGCATTTAAATACACATGTACCCTAAAGAATGACCACATGAATCAATGTCAGCTGAAACCATGTTTATTCCTCTCATTGAGTTTTTTTGAATGGTGACAAGTTTGTCATCTCCAAACACCATGCACTCCGTCTTCGACTGTTGCCCAGCTTGAGGGGTAAAGCGTAGCACAAACAGCAATGATTCCTTTGTCGTCTTGCCTGCGCTCTATGTTGTCTGCCAGGAAGTTAAAGAAACGCTTGCAAAACGCACTTGCTCTGTGTCGCTCTCCATCGCTAGGCTGGCAGATATCTACCCCTTTAAATGTGTGCATGTTGTCAAATTCCTCTTTCAAGCATTTTGTGTTCCCGCCGTCAGCAAGCCTCATAGACCTCAGGGCCCTCACGGCAATGTTCACCTCTAAATCGATTTAACAGCAGTGGCATTTCTCCTCTGCAGGAACAGGGACAAGGCTCTAAGAGTTTCTAGTGCATCTTTCACCAGAGCCACTTCAATCAGAAAGATCCACTTCGTCATCTTGGAATGAATTCCCTGATACTTTGCCCTTTCAATGGTGGCTCTAGAGTTGTCCTCAGCCAGCGTAGCAAAGAGACGGACCAAAGGTGGATAACTCTCCCAGAGAGCGGTCACAGATGTGCAGGATGAGGACAGCCAGCGCACATCAAACACTGCCTATTCTGCTTCGGGCTCTGAGAGAAAAATGCATACAGAGAGTTTGTAAACATCTGGAAATGACTTGCATCTGTTGTGTGCTTCACCGTATCATGGACTGCAAGTCATGCAATGGATGACGGTCAGGTCAGCGTTAATCTCACGTGTTCAACAGAATGTTTTAAATGATAAAATAAACCAAATTTTGCACATATCATCTTAAAAAGTTGAGATGTCTTTTAGTTGACAATGACAATTTCACTGTTGACACAGGTAACATAGTTGTGCGGACACACTGTTAACCATTTCACCATTTCATTCAAGCCATTTTTTTTAAGACTCAACATGAAATTCCAAGTGAGGACTAACAATAATAAGAGATTATACAGTATTGTTATACAACAACTAAAAACTCTGAAGTGTAAACAAGAGCCTTCAGTTAGGCCTTTTGCAGACTTGACCAGATAGCTGGATCTATCTCTACATTAGAGGATGGATACCTGACCCGAGCCTGTCGGAACCCGACGGGTCGAGGACTAATATTTAGAATTTATAATCGGGCTCGGGCACATCAGTGCGATAAAGCATTGAACATTCCATATTCAAAATATCTTAATAAATAGTGAAATCAACTGTCTGCTTCACATGATGCAGAAGTTCGTTTTTGAGATTAAAATAAATCACATTTAGGTCCTAAATTTTAAGATAACAGCCTTCATCCCGTGGCGGAATTTGTTTATGTCCGTGACAACACGATAACAAGTGGCAAAAGAGAAACGGTCATCTGGAGAGTTTAAAATGATACTAAACAAAGGATAATCTACTGTATTGAGATATTTCTGCTTAGTAGACGATGCAGATTCTAATTAGGCTGTTGGATATGTCCAATGTACTAAGTGTGAAGTTTTAATGAAATGTGATTGAACTTCTAGTTCTCCACAACAACATGGATTAAACTTTGATGGTTGGATGTAGATAGTTTCATAACAAATGTCGGCGTGCAAAAAGATCTTTAATGGTAAGACTTGTCTGTTGTGCCTCCGCTGGTGTAGCATAGAACGTGAGTTAGCGTAGCGTGTGTAATGTGTAGCTTTTCAATCCGTTTTTTTTATACTTTCCTGCTGTCTGTCTCTAACCGTAGTTGGAGATTTCAGGGGAGTAAAATGCTCCACGGCCAAACTAGATTATATGTTTTTAACTTCGGGGTTACTCCCTTTCCTTTCCGTCTACTGCTGTTAGTTAATACATGCCAACTGTAATCTTTCTGAGGATTTATTCTTCACACACTGGTTAACACTGTTACAGCACATAAATGTTTGTCGCTACATCCAAACTATGCGTCTCCGTTCTCCCTCCCTGTACGTGCTCCTCTTAAAGGAGCCGCACCATTTTTACACGTTCTTGCAATCATTTAATTTAAATATGCTTATTGGCTTTATTGTGCACGCTTGTGAGTTTAACAGCGCTTGTTTGTGTGAGAGAGCATTTATCTGTTAATGCCCCAGTTTAAAAAAGCCAGGCTATTCATAAAAAAAAACGTACGTAAATGTGGCATTAGTACTATGAACAGTTGAGAAATTGATTCCGTCGGGCTCGGTTCGGATTCGGAAAAAACAAAAGGAATGGCTGTCGGACTTGGTCCGGGCTCGGTTACTACTCTGTCGGGCCGGGCTCGGACAAAAAAAATCAGCCCGATCCATGCTCTACTCTACATGACGTGAAGTCACTGCCTTAGGGGGTGGGATCATTCTCAAGACGTCTTGAAACAAGTACCACAGTAGGTCATCTCTCGACGGCCAGAAGAAGCGGTTGACACCGATGTGGGACATGAACTTCACTTGCACATGCGTCTCTTTTATATCCTGGATATGTCCATGGTTCATGGTGTCCTCATAGGTCACAACACACCACTAAACAAACAAATGTCAGTTCCCCAAGGAATTTCGGTCACTGTCGCCCGACTCACATTGTTGCGTTGGAAGGCGTTGATGCAACGGACGGTGGAGGAGGAGTCTGGCACATTGGGTTCTGTTGATACCGGAGACGTTATAGTGAGATTGACAGGTCAATAAACCAATCAAGTCACTAGCAAGCTAGCAAGCTTTTCCCGTTTTACACCCACGTGTGGTGTGTAATTTTTTTTGTAACTTTCATCTGTAGGAGCTGAAGTGCCCGCCCACGGGCACCGGGGCGGATAATGGGGAGGACCAACTGCTACATGGCCATGGATGAGCTGCTAGGCCAGAGGCACTCCATTTCCCCACCCGTGCTGCGTGCCTTTGCAGCTCATCAATGGCAGAGCCCAGAGCAGGTGCCGTGTCCTCCCCGTGTCCTCACCCTCACCAAGTAGAGTGTCCTCCCCATCACCACCGCCGAGAGAGGAGAGCCAGGGGGGCACAAGGAGAAGGAGGTTCTCCATCGCTTTCGTTGGTGAATTGATGGAGAGGGCAGAGGAGAATGAGATGGAAAGACAGCGGAGTGAGGTGGAGTGGCGGCACAGGGCCGAGGACAGCCGAGCCAGGGCTGAGGTCAGGCAGGAGAGGTTTTATTTTACCGTGTCGCGCCATTGAAGCAGCAATTCCCTGCCTCTTATGTGTGGAGACCTAGAAACCAATATTGCCAACTTAGTAACTTTGTCGCTATATCTGTGGACTTTCCAGAGCCCCTTGGCGACTTTATTTGCAAAAAGCGACTAGCGACAAATCTAGCAACTTTTTTTTGCTGTCATTTGGTGGATTATTGTGTTGACAAAGCACTGAAAAAGCATCTCACATATCCCGTTCTGCAGTTCACGTTACAACCGATCTCACGAGAGCTGAGTACAGTGAGGGCTGTTGTCGTCTCCACTCAGACAGCACCTGCGCGGCCAGTCTGACTAGATAGCAGCAAAATATTAGAGCGTTGTATTCGCGGGAAAAATATTAGAACTTTGTATTCACCTATTCCATAATGTGCGCATGCGCAGCTTGTTTGCATATTATGCAAATTAGCTGATCACGTCATCTAGCAACTTCTGGCGACTTTTGGGAGAGCTAACAGCTACTTTCCTTACAGAAAAGTTGGCAACACTGCTAGAAACCATTAAGTTCGACGTGTGTGTCCATGAAAGCTGTAAGTTCTCTTATGTCATGTTAGTTTCTTATAATAAGCAATGTTCATGGAAGTTATTGTTTATTGTGAGTGTTAACCGTGTGAAGGAATGTTAGCATTTACGTGTGAAAAATGTTTAGGTTAGCTTGCTAAACTACCTTGCATTGACATGTGCGCGAGGGCTACGTAGTAGCTGTGTACTTATGGGTTTCCCCTTTTTACTTTGTTTCAGAACCACACGATAACTAAACCTAATATGTGTTTATATATTCCACACTGTAACTCCACATACTGAGGATCTCTGTTAGAGAATTCCTATATTCCTGATTCGCCTTCATTACAGATTGGTTGCATCAGATCTTGTCTCCTGATTACTTTATATCAGACGTGCACCTCCCCTGCCCTAAACATCCTGGCCTTGAAGCAGTGTTCTGGCCGACACTCAAGATTGTGTGTGGCTAACCCTCACCCACAGTGATGCACTTAGGAAGTTGAATTCTTCAATATTGTTGTTGATGCAGCCAAAAAGGAGAGGTTTTCCACATTGGAAAATGTGGGAAACAAATTTGGAGTCCTGACAAACTTCCCAAGTCTTGCAGATGAGGAGCTGGCAGGGCAAAGCGAGGCACTAGGCACCGCACTGCACTTTGAAGGGCATTCTGATTTTGACAGTAGAGCGCTTCCCTAACCTGCCATCAAAATCCATGAGCCTCCTTGAGCTTATCACTTTAATGCATGATAAGGATGTATCGGAGATCTACCCCAACTTTTGGACTGCTCTCAGGATTGCACTTACTCTGCCAGCTCAAGCAAAGAGGAGCTTTTCAAAACTAAAGTTGATCAAGACATACCTTAGGTCAACCATGTCTCAGGAACGGCTGACTGGCCTTGCTGTCATCAGTATTAATCACTCAATAGGGGAGCAGATTTCATATGATGACATTATTGATGATTTTGCATCAAGGGAGGCCAGAAAGGTTAAGTTTGAGTGTTTGTTAGTGTTTTCTGTTCTTAGAGCAATAGTGTATTAGGGCGCTCGGAGGGAGTCTCGCCCGGGGCGTAATTCCATGTAGAACCGCCACTATCGTGATTTGTGTAGTTTTTTTTTTTACCAATTTGTTTTACTCAAGCAGAGTAACAGGCAGACGATTTCTTACCATCTTACCATGAATACATTCTCTGACATATGTAGATGTTCGTAGATGTCAAGAACATGCAAATTGACCGTATAATTGTGGAGGAATTGATCATTTACTTAGGGATGCACCGATCCGATATTTGTATCGGTACCGATATTGAAGACATTTCTAGATCGGGGATCGGTGACAATGGGCCGATCCATATTTATTTTATAGTTTATGTATATACTTGAATCCTATTCATACCCTGCTGCTTTGATAATTGAATTTCCCACGGAAATTTTCTCACAGGATTAATGAAAGTGTATCTATCAATTGGCTGATCTATTCAGTTTCTATGCTGTGCGCAACGTCATACACAGGCAACACGCCACGCGGAGCCTACAGTGATTCCAAAATGGATCGAGCGAAAGGATCTGCTATCTGGCGCTATTACACTTTACCTATGCCAGCAAGCTCCACGGCTACATGTAACATATGCAAAGTGAATGTCCCAAAGGGTGGTACTAAAACTTCTAGTTTAAATACCACAAACCTCATTAAGCACCTCCAAAAGTTTCACGTGAAAGAGCACTCAGAGTTCGTGGAACAGAATAGACAAAAAGGAGGCGGCATGAAGCAGCTAACCTTAGAGCCCCATTATGTAAGGGATAATGTATTGTCCGGAGGTCATTCTCCAAAAATAATTCCCGACGGGGTGAACAACACCCTGACAATGACCGACGGACAATACATTATCCCGCTTATTATACGGTTACTTGCCAAAAATGATAGAAGACATTCCTCCAACATACCTCTTTTTAATGATTTAGTTGCCGTTTCTTGAGTCCCGTTTAGAAATAAATAGTTCTTCAAGCAAATAGAACTTTGAAGTTTCAGGTGTTGCATAGCAACCCATTACTTGCTGACTTCAAATTACCATGAGTCTGTTACGTTAAAATGACCGGACTTCTGGCGGAATGATATGAAAGAGGTGAATTAGAAGCACAAAACCTGTTGCCAATGACAGCGGTAATTATCTTTTCGCAGCGGTCTGTTAGCAGGAATTAATGTATGGGTATGACGTAGGGATGGCCCATTTAAATCAACTGTACTTTTTGGAACATTCTGAAGAGCCGTATAATAAGCAACAATTATACTTCAGGATTAGGGTTAGGATAAGCAGTTTAACCTTAAAATAACAGCTTAAAAAAAATCGGGCCGCTACAATGACTTTTAATATGGAGAATCGCCTCCGTGCCATTACCATACCAGGGTCCATAGGCATATAACTGTGTTCTGTAGTTTTGACTTGTTTACTTTCTGCCAAACTAGTAAGTAGCTTATTTTGCCGTCTTGCTTTGTCTTGTGTTGCACTTGCTTGACATTTGATTGTGTAAGGACAGTCGTTGAGTAACTAGTTTGTCATAATGTCAAGTTCAGCACATTCAGACACAGAGATTTCTGAGTTTTAGCTGCTAGCATACCGTTAGCGAATAGCTATTGATCCGTCGTGCTGCTTTAATGGAAATGAAGGAAAGAGGAGAACAATTTTCAATGAATAGTGTGCAGGCAACCAGAATCACAGATAGGATTTTGAACTTCATCGTTATAGATGGGCAACCGCTGTCGGTTGTTGGAGTCCAGGGATTTCGACTGCTAATTAGCCACCTGGAGCCACGGTATAACATGGTAAGCCGAAAATATTTGTCTGAGACGGCTCTACCTGAACTGTATGGTAAAGTGTGCAAACACGTATTGGAGAGGATAAAAGACGTCAAAGCTCTTGAGTTTCACGACAGATATCTGGAGCACTGACGTTTCTCCCGTGTCACTTTTGAGTTTAACAGCACACTGGCTGGATGAGTGTTGTGCCACAGTGCAATGTTAAATGCAAAAAACTCCCGTGATTCGCACACCAGTAACGCGATGCAGCTACCCTAAACGAAATGCTCGACAAGTGACCAATTCCTTTGAATAAAGTCCATGTCATTCTGAGGTACAACGCCAGCAGCATGCGAAAGGCGATGGACAACATGAGAGTGCGTAGTTTAGGCTGCGTTGCACATAGAAGTCCCTCGATGACAACGAGATGCATTGTATCACAGCGCGCTGTGAGTGATGCCGTTGCAAGTGGGAGACAGACTGTTGGACACTTCAAACATTCCCCGCTAGCTTATTCACGGCTGCAAGATATCCAGCTTGAGATGAACCTACAAGCAAAACGCCTGCAGCAGGCGTCAAAACCAGGTGGAATAGCACCTACTTCATGATCGCGTTTTGTTCAGATGCTTTTGCACTAAACTATATAAAGATAAGCTATTGTTTTGTTTACCAAGCTAGAAAAGCTATTGTTTTGATTACCAAGCTAGAGAAGCTGTTGTTTTGTTTACCAAGCTAGAGAAGCTATTGTTTTGTTTACCAAGCCTACCTCTGTTAACCAAGACTTACTCAATTTTTTTTTTTTACCAAGCTAGTTCAGATGCTTTAGTAATGGATGTTTAATTCTTATTTGCACTAAACTATATAAATTATTATTTATTTAGTATTACATAATTTTGTTTAACATTGCATAATTATTAAATAAATAAGTAATTCAGTTCATTTACATCTGTTTATTTATTTATTTTTAATAGGAACTGTTTAAGTCAAGTCTCATGATCCCAGTCTTTTCCCCCCAATAAAACGTACAGTTTGTAACCGGTATAATATACATCGGTTTTGGCCGATACTAAACCTCAGATATCGGTATCGGAGATGAAAAAAGCGGATAGGCGCATCCCTACATTTACTTTAGGCATGCCTTTGTTGGCGCTTTTGTCCCATAAACGGCTGGGGCGTAACTGGAAATGTGGGACCATAGGGTTCATTTTCAGAAAGAGCACATAGGGCTATGGTAACATCGGGACTCATTTTTAAAAATAAATCTGAAAACATAGGGCCTAATTTTCAAAATTGTCAGTGAAAAGAAATCCTTAGAAATGTGGGAACATAGGGCTGATCCCCTCTAACTCAGCTTTGCTGTAGCTTGTCATCTCCTCAGTATTGCCAACATTGTGGTGTGCAAATCTGTACTCAATGGTTCCAAAAATAGTATTTTCAGTGTTAATGGGTGCCACAGGCAACATTTTGATATGTACTTGTAAAAGAAACAATATTTTGGCATTCAGCCTACAAACGTAGACTTATTTGTAGTCTTTAAGATCACTTTTTGAGAGGGTCAGTGTATTTTGGCAACCTTTTCATATTGTGGTGGAAGTATATCATCTTTTATAACTTTCTGTACCCAAAATGCAACCCTTATAAAACAAAATCATGGCTGAACAGGTGACTCTCTCAGTCAGGTTCATGCCACCGGACTGGGTCTCAAAACCCATTGACAGCAGCTCTTATTCCCTTGGACTTGGGTGCTGGCTATTTTGTGTAATGGAAGACATGTGTCCAATGGGCAATGCTAAATGTGGACCGACATATAGTGCAAAAGGCATGATTGGTATACACTGGACTTGAGTTTCTTCAGCTGAGAAAAAAAAAGAAGTCATGTTCCTCATCATCTTGGAGGTTGGAGGAAGCCGTTTAACTCTCTGCCACCAGGCCAAGAGCTTCAGCTGAGTAGAGCATAAGCTGGTGGATTCGCCTTTTTTCCCCTGACAATCGTTGTGGTAGCCAGCGCATTTTGAAGTATGGGTGGGTGGGTGACTGTGGCCAAGATGGCTTCGTTTCTAATCCATCTTTAACTCCAAATAACTACTGAACCTTTCCTCAAAACCTACCCAGATTGCTTGCAAAAGGGGAGAAGTGTGTCTTAGGTTGGAGGCTTGTAGGTCCTTGAGTTTGGATAGCAGAGCAAAAGGGGTTCACCATAGTAGCAGGATATTTGACCCTGTAGCCGATCTATGGCTACTGAAATAGGTCTCAGGCCCTGTTTACACAGTGGGAAAACACATATATTTTCATGCGGTTTGGCCTTTCATTTACACGAAAACGAAGGTTTTATCACGGAAAAAGATCATTTACAAAAGGACCCATCGTATGCCCATTTTAGCACAAGTTGATATGGTTCCTTGGGGTCTTAATGAAATGTCTTTACCATTCTTTGGTCAAAATACCACAAGAATAATTTAAAACAAGACCCTTTTTACTACATATTTTCACCTCCACAGATTGACCTGTTTTGGGTGCTTGTTCCTTTGATTGCTAATGAGCCAGCTACCCTCTCCTCCACGCAGTGTTGCCAACTTAGCGACTTTGTCTCTATATCTGGCGACTTTTCAGACCCCCTTGGCGACTTTATTAGCAAAAAGCGACTAGCGACAAATCTAGAGACTTTTTTTAAAGTCATTTGGTGGATTATTGTGTTGACAAAGTACTGTAAAAGCATCTTGCATATCCTGTTCTGCAGTTCACGTAACAACTGTTCTCACGAGAGCTGAGAACAGAGAGGGCTGTCATGGTCTCCTCTCCACTCACACAGCACCTGCACGGCCAGTCTGACTAAATAACAGCAAAATATTAGAGGTTCGTATTCGCGGGAAAAATATTAGTGTAACCGTGCTCAGCCTCAGAATGGCATATTGTGCGCATGCGCAGATTATTTGCATATTATGCAAATTATTTGAATGCTTCATCTAGCGACTTCTGGAGACTTTTCGGAGAGCTAACAGCTACTTTTCTCACAGAAAAGTTGGCAACACTGCCTCCACGAGATGCGCTTGCTTATCTTTAACACCTCCCTCCACCCCAACACAAAGCACTTTCACAAGGGAATGTTTTTTGGATGAGAGAACTATTTCTCATTAAGACAATGTATACTTCGACACAAATTCCATAAACATCCAAACGAACTATCTACTGTAGAAGTAAGCATAGATCATATAGGCTAGCTTAACTGATCACACAAAATCTTTACGCCCGACTCATATTGATGCGTTGGAATGCGTTGATCCAACGGAAGGCAGAGGAGGAGTCTGGCGCATGGGGTTCTGTTGATACCAGAGACCTTATAGTGAGATTGACAGGTCATCAAACCAATCAAGTCACTAGCAAGCTTTTCCCCTTTCAGTACTAGCATGCTATCATTAGACAGGGTGCTCAGAGACCTCGCAAATCCTATGATAGGTATTTTTCAGTTACAATAAAGGGGTTTTTACATTGTACAGTGTCTATTTCTCGGGTAACTTTTAAAAAATCTAACCAAAAAAAAGTCAAACAACCAACTTGTAGGTACAAATACGACCAGCTACGGAGTTTGGCAGCCATCTTTGAGTTTTTTGAGTTTGCCGCTCTGTAGACGTGAGCATATACGGGATATGATTGGCTAGCGCCTTTGCTGTCAGTTATGCATGAAAGGCAATATGATTGGCTGACGAATGACGTCACCCCATGCAAAGTGAATGGGGATGCGTTAAACCTGACGCATCAACGCCTTCCAACGCAACAATGTGAGTCGGGCGTTAGCGATTGCTGTACACCAGCTGGCTCCTACTCAGTACAACATGCTAATGTCGCTTACTTTTACACAAAGCCTATCATTTCACTGTCAGGTTATTTTGTGTCAACAATTAATCTCGAAAAACTTCAACAACCAAACTATTTCACAGAAATCTGTAGGCACTATATACCGAAGCAAACGTAAATTCTCACAGGAATTACATCCAAACGAACTGCTAAACTAGCCTATTTGATCTATGCTTACTGGAATATCTAGCTAGCAGCATGAAGCAAATGAGGCTGGGACGATATGTACAGATCTGTGCCCTCGACCACAGCTCATCTTGAGGGCTTCATTTGCGTCATGCTGCTAGCTAGCTATTCCAAGTGTATCTGAGGTTTGCAAAATCGAAGTGAAGTGCTTTGGATAATATCCTATCTATAGCAAGTCGGGGGGGGGGGGGGGGGGGGGGGGGGCAAGGCCATGTTAGAGAGACTCCCATACAGTGTTGCCAGGTCTGTGGTTTTACATCGAAATTGGGCTACTTTTGAAGTGTTGCAGCGGGGTGCATTTTTTTGTCCGCTAGTTCAGGTAGACCTATTTTGCATGCAAATTGCATGAATATCTTTAAATAAAAATCTATATTTTAAATGAAATAATTTATTTCTACCCAAATCCTACCAAATTGACTCCAGATCAGCACATACACACATGGGACATGTCCACATACACACGCATTGTTAAAACGTTATTTATGATAATATACTCTTTCTAAATACACAAAGCCATTTAAGGACCTAGGTGAAATAACTGTTTAGGGAAAACTGCTTTTATTGCTGGCATACTAAACATTTAGTGTTATTTTGTAGATATAACAATACAATTGGCAATGATAGCAATACTGTTGGACTTTGAAAGCAGTGTATATGGTTTGGCAGGGGCATATCTTGAGTTCTGATATTGGGCTGGTTGTATTGGCTATTTGGCTGGTTTTGATTGGCCATTGGGCTGGTTTTCTCACAAAGTGGAGATTTCTGAAAACTCTGTTTTAGTGTTTGGGTGTGCTCTAGGTCAAACAGAGTTTTAGGTTATCAAACGTCACAGTATGCGACTAATGAAGCATCACGTCATGTGAGCGTCCTATGTTTAGTTAGTTTGCTTACTGATAATGGATGCTGTTAAGGTAGTGCTCATTTATACGTTTATGCAATCGCTTTTGGCCTGTTTGTATTAACACACACCACTGCTTTTCTAAATCAGGGAGCAGAGGCGAAGAACTGCACGAAGGTCAGCAGTCTTTCTACAGCTTTCACTCCCAAGACGTAGGTACATTGCCTGCCAACGGTTGATGATCCGTCCAGGGCGAACTGCTGTATGGTGGGAAAACTATGAGAAAGAAGTCGTCCTCTCGGAGGAATGGTATGAGAACTTCCAAATGTCGCGTGGTGTCTCTTTCGGAGTTACAGCATCCCTCCATAGAAAGGGGTATCTGTGCGCAGTGTTGCCAACCTCTCTGTTAGGAAAATAGCTGTTAGTCTCAGATCCAGAACTCACCAAGTAGGAGATTGGTATCTTCTCTGACAGTATTACATGTTTATTGCGCAACAGGCCTATCACTCTTTCTACGTGTATGCGTACATGTGCAATTTTGCGTGTGGACTCAACCTCAATAGCAGACAGCTGTAACTTGTCTCTGGTAAAGCTTGGTGTTGCAACCCGCGCACACTTTAAGCCTACACTGTCGTGTATGTTAAAGCCTCTGTCTGCCAAGATAAAATCACCTGGGGTAAGTAGCTCTAGAAAGCCTGAGTTTTCTGTGATGTGTTTGTCAGTTGTGAGCCGTCCCCATGCCTTGGAAAGTAAAGAAATGTGACCCTGTGGTGCAATGCCTATAGGTACTTGATAGTATTGTGGTGTTTGTAGGAGGACCAAGTGTGGCTTCTAGGTGGCTGATGTGAAGGCTTCTCAATAAAAATCTCAAAACAATCAATTATAACTGTTACCTTTGACCCAAAGTGTTCTCGGAAGGTCCGTGGCATAGACTTCCAAAGTTCCTCTCTCCTTGGCCAAAAAATACATTTCTTAAGCTTTATGTACAAAACATATAATACGCCAAAAAAGATTTTTGAAACTGTCGGCTGAGAAATTCCAAATCTGTATGCAAGATCCTGTTCTGTGAAGTTGTGACGCAGTTTTCATCAATACTAACATAAGTTTCTGAAACTTGTCCAGTGGTACCTTAATGCTGTCGGTGAGGGAGCCTTCAATGAAACTAAAGACTACCATTAGCATGGTGAAACTGGGTAAACCAGTGTAATATTTCACTTTCTTCTCATCATCTCTGAGTGCGTCCATGGTCATCTTTTCACTGGCTATCTGGTGTCTAAGTGCAATGTTCTCAGCAATAAGTCTCTTTCAATCAGCTTTTGATTTAGAGTTCAGCTCAGATGTGCTTGGTGTTAGTGTGTCCAGTGCAGGATCTGCAACAGCTTCAGCAGTATCCATCCCTTGCCTATCTTTCTCCTGTTCCACATTGTCTGCAGTGTTGCCAAAAAAAATCACAAGAAGTCGCTATTGGTTCACTAAAAAGTCGCCAGAAGTCGCTAGATTGCGTAATAACGTCATGCGGGACGTAAACACGTGGCCAGGCGGAACTGACCTTTTTGTAAATGCTAAAAAAAAAAAGCGCTATACCCACATTTTACCAAAAGTTGGCACTGTTTTAGCATGTTTCAGCTGTGAATTCTCGTGACATTTATGAACATAAATTCAACATACTTTCGAAATTGTCTAAACGGAATTTATACAACACAAAATATGCACTATCAGACAAATAATGCCATTAAACATGACAAACGTCAGTAAACAGCTGGACAATGCTTTGAAATCAAGTTCGTTTTTTTTTTTTTTTTTTTTTAGGAAACGTCAGACCAGTTATGTTTTCAAACGTAATGTTCTATGTCTATGCCGTGGAGCATGTCGGGGCGAGATTCTCACAAGAACTCAAATAAATGCCCCCCTCAGATATCAAAACACATTTGGGGAAATTGATGACAGAGGCACTAATTTGTATTCTAAAAATGTTTTGGGCTCCAGCCAAAAATGGGCACTTTTTCTCAACCAGGGCACAAGTGGTGGTGCTTGGGGTCTATCTATGCACTTGCCTGCTGCGGTGTATGGTGCGCCATTGCTGCATAGCTCTGTCTATTGCAAGGTCAGAGCAGCCTAGCAACTTGCCATCTGCTTAAGTGCAGCGAAATTTGAAGGTACTCGCCTTCAATTCATGGAGCAGGGCCATGATGTAGCGCACACATCTTGCGCGCACATTTGCTTCGTCCTGGGATGGGAGTTTGAGCTCCTCCACCATGGACTCAAACAGATAGCACAAGACAGGTAAAATTGTCGCTAGATTCGGCCAGATTGAGCCTGAAAGTCGCTAGATTATTTTTTTTTGTCGCCAGAGGTGTCCAAAAGTCGCTAAATATAGCGACAAAGTCGCTAAATTGGCAATACTGTCTGCTTGTGGAAGCTTTTTGTTGTCTTCGCTGTTGTACTCTTTAATACCTGTCAATTGTGCTCGCCTTCCCTGACTTGTCATGTGTCCCTGTTTCATTCTCTCCTGCCAACTTCAATGAGGGGGCCCAGTCAGGATGTGTGCTATAATGTCGGTATGATGGCTTGCCTTAGAGAAAGTGCCAGGGAATTTAGTATTTAAATCCGTATTTTGCAAATGCAACAAACTAATTGTGAGTAAATAGTAAACTTAACAAAGTAATTGTGAGTAAATAAACAAGCTACAGACATACTATAACAAACTACAGCAGTCGATATGTAGTGCGAAATACGTCAAACCGGAAAGTGCCAGCTAACGTTGGCAAGCTAACAAAATCAGCTGGTCAGACATGTAACAATAATTCATTCAGATGCGCAGTTTACGGTCAATTTAATAGATAACATCATTGGCTGTAGATAGAACATGACAAAATGTACCTGTCGCGAAATGGTCAGAACAGACTTTGCTGTGAGGAGTAGGCTGGAAGTTCAGTCTGTTAATTCTGAGCAACCATAGCTCTCTCCTACGGCGACTTAGCTACTCAGTAGCTTTCCCTTTGTTTGTTCTGACAGTAGGGATAGCAAAGTAGTGAACCCCTTTGCTTTTGTTGCTGTTGTTAGTACAGCCGTGTACGACACAGTATACCATTTCGTCTCAGTTATTTTTAGCTAACGTTAGCTAAATAGACTAGATTTTTTTTTTTAGCTAGCTGTCAGCCTCGGTCAGTCAGTTGGCCCTCTGCTGCTGCTTTCTATGTCTACAAAATATCTATATATCGCTCTCTAACTATATATATATCTCTTTATCTCTCTCTCACTATCTCTCTCTATCTGTCTATCGCTTTCGCTCCCTGTCTCCCTCTATCTGCGACTCAAATCTCTCAACACTGGGCTATCTAGCTACGTGGGGGGGGGGGGGGGGGGGGCTTTCTATGTCTACAAAATGGGGCAGGCTATTGTGACGCTGAACGAATAAGGTCAATTATGAATCGTCCCTTGCGCCGGCAACGCGCCAATAGGATTGGCCGTACTTTATTTTTTTTTATAATGCCGTTACCAATGTTGACCAGCGATTAGTGGTGAGATTCGTGGCTGCTGAGGCACCGACTCTTTCAGTGTCAGATTTACAAATATATGAACCCAATCGAGTAGCTTAAATCACCATTCAATTGGCAGCTTGCACATTGACAACTGGCTGTTTTTCATATTTCATATCAGCATTCTTTACACACACATTGGTAAGGTACATAAAGTTGGCAGTTGCTAGCTTGTGATGAACTCGTGTTAATATCTGGATATATGAATGAATATGAACGGTTTCATACGAAGTTGCACAGGCAGTTCCCATTATAATTGTGTAGTTAAATCGAGGAGACTATAACATCAGCTAGATAACTAGCTATTATTTCATGCATATTGAACTCTTCCATTTAAATTGTTGAAGGTAATTTAAAGCGTCCTTAGCTAGCTAGTAAGCTAGCATAGCAACTATTTAACCGTAACAACTTCAGCTGGAAAGTTTGATTCCTCAAAATCATCTCACCAATAAAAAGCAGTCTTGGGTTCAAAGTGATCACAACCACTTGTATGATGTTAAATGGCTTCACATAGATTAAACAATTAAACAATCCTTAGATAAATAATGTGAAATCAACGGCGCAAGGGCTTACTCTGATAACGATGTATTGTTAGCGAGTGAGGGGTGAGAAGCTCCCCCTTGCTAATATTTAGTCTCCGCTGTTCGTCCAAAGCCAAATATATTCTTGGGGTTCCAAATAGCAATTTGGCTTTGAATGTGAGTAGTCGATCGAGCTATCTTCTGTCGCGTATTTTGAAACAAACTTTTAGCTTCAGCATTGGTCTCCCACTATTATTCATCACTTCACATTTCGATTGAAAGTCGCGTTTTCAAGCTCCCGCATGCCCCCTTCATTGAGGCAGAGATACTGCTTTTTCGCTGCGGGTTTATGTCAGATCAGCAAGTCTAAATAGCTTCTACACAGACGTGAAATACATTAACTATTATATGAAATGAGATGCAGCTTGTCGCTGCCTAACCTCGCATGTCTCCTCTCTGTTTCACCAGGGCATGCGCAAATTCAGCGATTTTGATTATAAAAATGCTTAAAAATAGTTCAAATCCTACAGATATTACATATATAGTAGATAAACATTAATATTTATTTTATGTTGACTAATGTTCAGTGCTAAGTGACCATGTGTTTGGGTAATAAAACACTTTTTTTTGTATAATTGTGTGCAACAGTACAGAGGAAATTATAAACTCAAAATACTGCAGTTATTTTGCAGAAAAACATGTCCTATTATGACCTTGATTACATCTCAGAGCACGTGAACTCTCTGGCTTTTGGGGGCCTCGGCGGCCCCTAGACCCCCCCGCTAGCTACTACTTTATAAAACACAATGTTGGCAGCTCTCTCATAACCATTACATATCGACATTCAAGGAGCAAAGATGAGACGTCGTTGTTTGGTGAGAACTGATAGAAAATCGCGCCACCGGTGTGGAGAGGCAATTTTTTCACAACTTCCGACTGCACGCGAACAAGACCAATGAGTCCCGAACGCTTCCGGTGAGTTCGGGACTCATATCACGTGAGCCTGTCACTGGTTCTGTTTGGGAATGCGCGAATCGTATTCTATTTGTTTACATCATTTACGATACGCACGCGTTGACATGTCAAATTGTGTAACGTTTTGTGCTGCTTTTTCTGCGCCCGTGGTTTTATCTTCTTCTGTAAAGATGGCACATCGTCCTTGCCGAGCAACGAAGCAGAAAGCCCTGAAGCTTTTTCACCTGATGGAGGAAGATTCCAGCAACGAAGTATGTAGAAAAGTTTTGTCTTATAACTTTTCCATCGACCGTAACGTTATGTGTTGTCATCGATCACCGGTCTCACTTAGTATTCTCTAATAGATATATGAGGAGATTACTTACCTGTTTTCCCATTTCTATAAGTTTGTTTTCATGGAAGTTCCGATTTCATGATTTTTCAAATTCAGCCGTCGGCCTTTATCATGAGCAATTTTTGTTCGATTGCCCACTCATCGTGAAAAAAACGTACTGAAACGTGTATGAAAGATTTCATCCTTAGGGCCAATAGTTTTCCGCTCCCAAAAAAAACAGATTCCGAAGTTTTTGGTGATTCCGTGTTTTCCGTGTAAAAAAAAAAAACAGCCGTAAAATGCCTTTCCGCACGTTAACTGTATGAAAAACTGTTGATAGTGATGTTGCCTAGCAACGCTGTCTGCGTGCGTGCAGCTCCCTCAGTTAAGATAGTGACGAGTTCAGTTTCGCCAAGTAGTTGACCTTATGTGCCTTATACATTTCCAATGTTTAAATCATCATTGTTCGACCTGTATGTGAGGCATTATGTGCATACCTAATGAAAGTAAGGGTTTTCATGAAGTTGCTACTGTGATAGATTGTGTATTAAATACCAAATTTTGGGTTACCTGCTAGTGTTATTAGTAGTGATTAGCATGCTAAGCGGAGATTTTAGCTATGTTGTGTTCTTATGTTGATACGCTGTAATAAAGATGGGTTTAATCCTGTTAAGATTTCGACTGGATGAGATATGAATGAGATCCATGCTGCCTAGTGTAATGTCCACTATTATATGTATCTAGTAATATTAGTTGTGTAATTGTTATTGTGTAGCAATAACTCATGTTATTACAGGCAACGACAGTACATGCATTCTGATTGGCTAATGGGTAGTCATGCCAGCCCATATTGATGTTCTAGCCGGTCTGCGGTCTGATAACTATTGTTATTGCACTGCAGTGACATCAATCTTAAAAATGAGTGATACCATGTACCAAGTACTAAACATTACATCCTTAAAAATTAGCGATATATCAACAGCCATGAGCAGGGGCGGACTGGGACAAAAAAATCGGCCCGGGCATTTTGAACCAGACTGGCCCACTAAATTCGATAACACACCTTTTCAGTCTTTTTGGTCTCTCGAATGTCTACACCAACCAGGCTTATAGCTAGCAGGGCGTGTTAACTTCGCTGAATGTGATCAAAATTCACCGTTTCAGTCGCTTCAGTGCTTAGCAAAGTCTAGAATCATACATATGACCTGCCAATTAGAAAATAGCATTGCTGTATTCCCGCTACAACAACGTTACATCATGATTCCAACGAAACATTGATTCACGGGCTCGCAGAAGCTCCAGAAGACAGCTGTCTCACCGCACGTCACTGAACCTACTACTTTATGAGTTCAACAAGAGTTTGTGTGTTAAGGTGGTGGTCTGAATTAATCTAAATGCAATACAATATACATCATACACTTTAAAGCTTTGTTCAGAATACGGAGGTTTAAGGTTTCTCGTCTCCGAGAGGACAGACTGTATTGCTCCCTTTTCTAGAAGGGAGTCTATTTCCTCCTGTAGGAAACGCGCTTGATGAGGTGGCATTAACGTTTGAACTACGCCCCTGAACTTCGGGAGGGGGGGGGGGGACTGGAGCGTATAACGGGCTATCATAATTCGGTATCTGGACAAATTGGCATATTTTCGGAATACCAGGGTTTGGGAATACTGAGCTTTCGGAACAATTGACATGGCACCGCGCACCACTCTAACACACAATATAGAGTGTAGGCTAACGGCTGGCTGTTTCAGAGTACAGTAGGCTGAGGGCTAGCAACAGCTACAGACTTGTCTTGTATTTACAATGCAAACGAACTTGGCCATAGAACATAGGTCCTAAGTCAAACATATTTTAGAGACGTTTTAAGTCATGATCAGTAAGCTTACCGTAGGTCGTTGTATCGTATCTCCCTGGCTGTAGCCACCAGCACTGTCACCCACGGGAGCTGATGATGGCCCTGCCGTGGCAAACATTTAGCTAAAGGTAGAAGGTGTTTGCTGATATGATTGGACGAGCCCCTAGTCACTCAAGAAGACAGCCAATGGGCCGCAGACTAGCGTGCGCGTGTCAAGCATGTCAAGGCCATGGGCCACGCTGAGTTTGTTTAACGTCCTAATGCATTATGTAGGCAGGTCCAAATCGAAAGGGGTTTGTGTTGGGTCAGCCCAGGGGATGTGATTGGGCCAGCCCAGTCTCAGTAGGGCCGCTGATGAACTACTTTCGTGGGCCAGCCGGTCAGACCATTATATGGGGGAAAAAATAAAAAATAAAAATTCGGGACTATCGGCCCATATTGCACCTCGGCCAACCGGGCAAACGCCCGGTATGCCCGACGGCCAGTCCATCCCTGGCCATGAGCATGTATTGATGGAATCAGGACTCCAATTATGAAATTATCTGAGAACAGGAAACCAGTTGAATGTCGTGGCACCATGACAGTTGATGACAGTTGAAGAATAAAGACTCAAGAATTCGCGAACATTTTTATATCGGGTAATACTTTATAGGACTTTGTGCAGGTCAGTACAATTCAGAAGCAGCGAAAATGTGTTATTGAAAGTGATGATGAAGACTTGACTGCTATAGTTTGAAAACCTTGTGTTTAACTGTAAATTAAAGCCATTTAAAGGTGCAATAAGGATCAATAGCTATTCGCTAAAGGTATGCTAGCAGCTAAAACTAACGAAATCTCTTGAAATGTGCTGACTTTGACATTATGACAAACTGGTTACTCAACGACTGTCCTTACACAGTCAAACATCTAGCAAGTGCAACACAAGACTAAGCAAGACGGCAAATAAGCTACTTACTAGATCGGCAGAAGGTAATCAAGTCAGGTCAGCGGGCTGCGGCAGGCGAAACTACAGAACGCAGTTATATGCCTATCGACCCTGCTATGCCAATGGCACCGACGCAATTCTCCATATTAAATGTCATTGTAGCGCCCCAATTTTTTTTAAGCTGTTATTTTAAGGTTAAACTGCTTCTCCTTACCCTAATCCTGAAGCATAATTGTTGCATAATGAACCTTTAAGCTGAGCCCTGTTGTCCGTTTTCTATTGATCATTGTAACTTGAAGTTAGTAAGTCATTGTTTGCTAGGCAACACCTGAAACACTATGTCGTGAGAAGACTTGAGAGCTGAACAAAACGACATGTTTTCTATTTACAATTACCATTTATTCTCAAAATGAAAAGAGTTAAAAATGCCATATAATAAACAACTTACTACCTCGACCATTCGGTCATGCAGGTAAATTATCAGACTTTGGCTTTGCCGTATCAGCATTACTCACGTTATATTACTAAATTTATACCAAAGACTGTATCACCATAAATATGGTACATTCATTCATGACTAAAATTACGACATAAACAATGAACGCAACCGCTATGGGCCAGACTAGGTTTCAATCTTAGTTGCTGCATGTTACGTTATCGTACCACGGACAGTCCAATCTGTAACGCTGACTAGTTGAGTGAAAAACATAGACAAAAGCCCAAAAACTAGCTATAAAAAGAGTCTCTACAACCTACAATTATGACTAACTTTATTCATTTTTGGCGAGAGGTCGACCACTCTTTCTCTTCGTCTTGGAACTACCATGATCCGCCATCTTGAAAATAGAACCATGCGTCACGCGTTCGGAAAACTCAGAGAATTGCCTACAGCAATCCGTTACTGACTGGAATCCTGTGCCAATTTTTTGTGTCACCAATATATAAAGTATCAAATAATGATGCAAATGTGCTAATATGGTGAAGTAAATGTCAATATCATAAAGATTATGTTATCCAGAATATTTCCATTTTGATGCCCTAATGTTGCTTTGGGCTCCTGTAACGCATAGACCGCAACGTTACATGCAAGGATTAGGCACTGCTCAAACGTACTGAATAACAGTAAAGTTTTTGATTAAAAAAAGGAGGAGTCCATTTGAGAATTTTCACATCAGGTGGCTCGGCCTGCAGCAAGAGAGAGAGGGATGGGGAGAGAGCGAGAGATGTGAGTATTCCAAGTAGTAGCAATAATAACTAACATTTGGCCACATACTTACATATATTAATGCGACGGATGGGCCTGCATCTCTGCACAAAGCTCTCCGATGTTTTGCGCAATTGAAGATAGTTTAAGCCTCAGATCTTTCTCAACAGCATCCAGTCTTTTCACTGCTGTCAGAGCAAAAGCCTCACACAGACACGTTGTGGCAAAGGGCATCAAAACCCTAAAGGCTTCCTTTGCAAGGACTTGGTATGCTAGCATTGCCTTGGTCCAAAACCTTTGAACTGCAACTTCAGTGCTCCATCAGATGACAGCTTAATCAGCTGCTCCTGAAATTACAGCTGTGGGACAGGGAGGGAAACTTTAAATGGGTTGCAAATCCACGTCTGAGATGTGTCCATAGGTGGGAAGTATTTCCGTAGCTGCTCAGCAAGCTCTTCTAAGGCATGCTCAACTAACACCTTCTGTGAATCTGGTGTGAGGGACTTGGTTAAATAGTATGCAATCGGAGCTTTCCAAAAACCTTAAAGCCCAACCACCATAAACACAAGAACCTCAGAAGCTATGTCAGTCTCATTCAAGCGATCACCCATGTCCACACATCCAATCATTGTTTGTGTCTGGGGATCATGCTGAACATGTTTTTTAATGGACATGGCATCCAGCATAAGAGTGACGCATCCAAATTTCACCTCATCCTCCTGATGCCGTCTCTCCAGCATGTCTAGCATCATTATATTCAGACCAGGTCTGGCATCAAGAGAGCTCAGCCACCTTGTATAATTAAAAAGTAGACATTTAACTACTAACCCAACCATCCCTATATTGTCTGTAGTGCTAAATGTAATTCAGTGTAAAATGAGACATCATGAAAAATACCTTTGCAGTGAACTGGGATGTGGCAGGTGAATATGCAGAGTATCCCTCAGGTAATGATATGCCTTTGAAACATGGAGATGGAGCGTAAGGGCAAAATCTCTCTGGTCCGAGGTGTACTCCACGCCCTGCCTCGACAGGAGATGAACTGGAAGATCTGAAATTCAATTAGTGATTCAGAAGGTCTCCTTTTAATAGTATCTAGGAAGTCAACAAAGAACATAAAATACACAAAATCTTTTATGTAATATTTTTATTTAACCTGAATAGCATTCAAGCTTGACTTTTAGCTCCTCATTGATGAGATTTTTCTCTTTCAGTAACTCCAGAAGAGCCTGGATGCGGTTGTTGGCCCTCTTTGCTTTTCTCAAGGCGCATTACTCTTATCCCGCTGCAGTTTCCTCACTCTCGCTGAGGCTTTTTCAAGTTTGGCCTTTATAGCCTTAGGGGAAGCAGGCAATGCATATAAGTGGTCAGTGGCCTGCCGCTGGTGCCTCAATCTCCTCTCTCCAGTG
Source organism: Sprattus sprattus (assembly GCF_963457725.1). Lineage (NCBI taxonomy): Eukaryota > Metazoa > Chordata > Actinopteri > Clupeiformes > Clupeidae > Sprattus > Sprattus sprattus. Next base: position 14,172,153 of record NC_137923.1, read on the forward strand.
GCTCCCTGTTGTTTTGGCAAAATATACAAATACATAAATAATAGTAATACGGAAATTAATAACTTACTTTTTAAATACTTAAAAATACATTTTTAGTATAACAATCCATATGATGCTCTCATTAGTTTTTGACATTCCACATGCAAATACTCACAACATCAGGCTTTGACAAGTCCATTGGATGGTTGTCATCTGCTGTACTAGGAGTGATTGTGCTTTTTGTTGCTTCCGACTAAAATAAACAATAAAGACGTTTTGAATGTCTAAAATGTGGGAAGTCCCGCCCCTCTTCTTCCGGCCAATTTTATTTTGCCTTCAGAGTCTGTCTGGAAAGGCGGCTATACCAACTTAGTTCAGCATTGTAAGGATCCTTGGTGCCAATCACAAACTGGCTATTGGCTACCTGGAGCGCCATTGGCAGATTTAAACTAACCATGACTCCGAAACAAAATAGGTGTGTTAACCCTCTATACCCCAATAGAATTCTAGAACACTGCAGCAAAATCCCACGAAAAACAGAATTCCTTAATTACAGTGCATGAAATGCCCTGTATTGTTATTCCTAGGCTTCTTCTTCTTCTTATTCTTGTTACCTTTTTCTGCGATTAATTCAGCCCGAACCGCTTAACGTAGAAACTTCATTCAAACTTTGTCGCGTAGGTCTTGTAAAGGACACTTATGCTATGTATTTTTCACTTTTCTAAACTTTATACTTTTTAAGTTATTAAAGAAAAACGAATCTAAATTTTCCCATTGACTTACATTGGGCCATTATGACATCATAATAGGGTAATTAAACTGGCTTGCACCTGTGCTTCACTGACACCTGCTGCAAGCCTCCAAGGGTCCTCTTCTCTCTGTACCTCTCCATTCAACTGTATTACTAGGAATATTAATAGACACCTTCCATACTCTACTTTTTTTTCTCTCTATCACTCTCACTCTACTTTCTCTCACACTCCATCTCTCTGCTTCACTCTTTTTTTCTCCTTCTTTCAATATTTTCACTCTCTCTTTACTGTCTTTATCCAGAGCCACTCTTGTTCACTCTTCTTTCCTTACTTTGTTTCTCCCTCTCTTCTTTCCTTTCTTCTTTCCTTCTTTCTACTCTTCTTTCCTTCATCCACTCTTCTTTCCTTTCTTCTTCCCTTCTTCCACTCTTCTTACCTTTTTCTTTTCTTCTTTCCTTCTTTCACTCTTCTTTCTTTTCTTCTTATCTTCTTCGGCTCTTCTTCACTTCTTCCACTTTTCTTTCCTTCTTCCACTCTTCTTTCCTTCTTCCACTCTAATTTCCTTTCTTCACTCTTCTTTCCTTTCTTCTTCCCTTCTTCCACTCTTCTTTCCTTTCTTCACTCTTCTTTCCTTTCTTCTTTCCTTCTTCAACTCTTCTTTCCTTCTTTTACTGTTCTTTCCTTTCTTCCTTCCTTCTTTCACTTTTCTTTTATTCGTTCTTTCTTAACTTTTGCATTTCATGCACTGGTATTTCCTTCAGGAAATGCATTTTCTAGTTTTTTTTGTTATTCTGCAAACAAACTATAAAAAATACTATTACAAGTTTGTTTTGTTTGAAAGGGCATACATTGTTTGTTAATATGATATAAAATATGTATTAGTGACTTCTACAAATATTAAAATACATAGCTTTAAATAGACTCATAACTAGGTTTGTTTTGGAGTTAAGTTTTTAATAGTACTGCAAACATATTTATTTAATTTTATATATTCTTTATGTATTCAATTAGTATTTATTCTATATCTTGTGAATAAATAGATGAACATTAAACTATTCATCAACTATCCATCAACAATAGTAGCTTTACAATTAAATTGCCAACATTGAAAACACTATGACGGTGTATATGTTTTTAATTTTTTATTTCGATGCAAGACATTCAGTGTTGAGTGATTGCAGGGAGATAGGTGCCAGTCTTCTAGCCTGGCCATTACCAGCCTGTGACTCCATTTCTTTCCGTCAGTCAGTCTGGCAAAACCCCATGCATTTTCGTTTCCGAGAAGGGCGGGTGCTTATCTTGAGGTTTAAAATCATTGGAGTTCCCTTAACCAATCAGCATTAGGTCTCCCCAGTCTCTCCATTACTAACGGGGCCATCTGGTAGATTAAACTCTTCCCAAAGCCAGTTGGCAGAAGAGCTACGACGTCCTTTCCAATCATAAAACTTACAAGACAATCCTCTTGTTCTCCTTTTAATTTTCTGATGTCCTCGAGAGTTGAGACAACTTCTCCGATAGCTTTTCTTGTCTCTACCTCCGTCGCCATTTTTGCTATGCTGGTAAACTACAAACTCCGCTGGACTACATCTCGGCAAGGCGAGATTTGCGCCACAGATCTGAACTGTTCGCTGATTGGTGCGGTTGTAGGGTGAAGCCTGGAAACGATGTTAGGCGGGGCTGGGCCAGACTACGTATGAGCTAGAAATCAAATCAGGCGGAAATACGTAGGCTGGTGTCACCAGGCTACCAGTCTTCAGGTGGAGGTTCTTGTATGCTGTGGTCAAATTAATTGAGTCTTGATGAATCTTCAATTCAGTAGACCTGTGGAAATATACTGCAAAGCATATACTTGTTTTAAAAACATGACTTCTAACACCATTCAAAGCATGACCTGTTTAGTTGAAAGCCCACTCACCACGTCAAGGTACAGGTTATTGGTGGGGTGTTAGTAAGACAGGACAAAACAATACAAGGTTAATGAAAAAAAAACAAAGGACATGTGACAAACGCATACAACCATAGAACATACATTTAAACCACACCTGTAAAGCTACACTAAAGCAACCTGCACCCCACATCTTTCTAACCCCAGGCCGCCACTCACAGATTGTACGCCGAACTTGGGAACCGTAAAGGACATCCTACTAGCGCAACGCACGCACTGCTCGCTGACCACACCTGTAAGACTGTGATAGGATAAGGCACATCTTTCTTACCCCAGCCCGCCACTTATCTTTCTATTTTAACGCAAACCTATTTTATTTTAAGGCATTGTATTTCATCTTTCTATTCTAACGCAAACCCTTTTTTATTTTTCTATTTTAACGCAAACCTATTTTATTTTATCTTTCTATTTTAACGCAAACCTATTTTATTTTAAGGCATTGTATTTCATCTTTCTATTCTAACGCAAACCTATTTTATTTTTCTATTTTAACGCAAACCTATTTTATTTTAAGGCATTGTATTTTATCTTTCTATTTTAACGCAAACACTGTGTGCTAAAACATATTGTGAAATTCATGGAAGCAAGAGTGCTCTACAGCCATTCCTAATACAAACCACACAGCCTTTTTTATGCCCATCAAACTTAACAAGGGAGTGACCTGCATTCAGGTTAGGGGTTACTACTCTTTCCACTACAGTGGCCGACTGCCCCTTAGCTCTCGACTTCCTACTGCTGTAACCATCACACAACTCATGAACTAGTTTAATTTTATAAGATTTTAACGAAAACTCCCTTCTACTTTTGGGCAGAGGCCTATGAACATTTAACCACACAATATCGGCATTTACCAGGGCGATATTCAACACCCCCCAAAACAAATACTTCCACCACTTCTTCCCTGTTCTTCCTACATTATAATAACTTCTTAGCTGATCCATGTGGTCCACACCCCCCATGTTGGCTTTATAATTTAGCACGAGCTCCGGCACAGTGATTAACTCATCTGGCGTGAATCAAGATGCAGGCTTCAAAATATCCTTAGTACCACCACAGGAGGATATAAAACAGACATCTCTTTTGTCCCTCCATCTACAAACGCTCATACCTTCAGCTGACTGTTTCAGGCTATCTCCACGCATCAATCTGCTATTCATCATGTCTTTGGGGGAAAACTTTCTGTTGGGTCTTATGGTCCCACAGTAATAAGTATTGGCCCTTAGTAGGTTTTTAACTAATGGAATTGAAGAAAAAACATATCTGCATATAAGTGGTGGTTTCTGTCTAGGTATTCTGACATTAAACCCATCACAACCCTATATCCCAAACCAAGATCATCTACCACACCGTCCCCCTCTCTGCCTGTATATACGTTAAATGCTAAACAGTATCCTGTCAGGGAGTCACACAGACACCAAATATTTATACCCCACTTGACAGGTTTCTTAGGGAGATACTGTTTCCACAGTAACCTGCCGTCAAATTTAATCATTGCCTCATCTACTGAGAGATTTTTCCATGGCCGAAGAAGTTTTGGGAAGGTCTCATGAACGACTAATATAAAAGGTCTGATATTCTGAAGCTTGTCACCGGTGGCTGCCATCCCTGGATTAGAACAGTGCATGTATCTGCACAACTCCTCATACCTTTTACGAGGCATGGTGTCTGCCACATAGGACACAGGTAAAGGCTGGATCGGATGACCAGGTCTGATATTCTGAAGCTTGTCACCGGTGGCTGCCATCCCTGGATTAGAACAGTGCATGTATCTGCACAACTACTCATACCTTTTACGAGGCATGGTGTCTGCCACATAGGACACAGGTAAAGGCTGGATCGGATGACCAGTAATCCCAATAAGAGGGTAAATGATGAATACCCATGAGGATGTTTATTCCTACAAACACCTTTATCTCCTCTTCAAATGTATCGCACCAGGATTCACTAGAAGAACCATAGAGGTTTGTGTTTTCTAAAAGACAAGCCCTACCATCTGCATAAAAATCTCTCCTGTGAAGGTGGTCTGAGGCCCTGACTCACTAGAGTATGGCTGAAGGGTAGGATCAACTACATCTCTAACCCAAGGAAATTACTCGTTTGCCCTCTGCTGCGCTAACAAGCTGCCCTACCCTCGCCCCCTCATTCTTCCTCTGCCGCTTCCACGACTTCCACCTCTCCCCTGTCCTACAGAAGTTTGCCTGCACTCATCAGGCCTCTCTCTATTCCTCTACTCCTCCATGTCCTCACTCCTCTCTGCTGCCTCAGCACCCTCAAACGCTTCGCTATCAGATGAGCTGGAACACCCAACATCCTGACACAGAAAAAGAAAAAATACTATCCCGTTATTGTAAGCCATCACAGTAAAATCTATCAGTGTTTTTATACATTTTCATGGATTAATTAATTTCATTGAATGAAGTCTGGTTTTAGCTATACATACGTACTGTATATGTTATTTATCTCAATCGAATCAGTCTAGTAAGTGATGACCCAAATGCATTCAATAGCTCGCTTTCAACCAACTCCTCAGACTAACGTTTCCCTCAGACAAGGTAGCTAGCTAGGTGTCGTTTCTATGAGTGAGGTAAAGTTAAAATTAGCTTTCTTGCAAGGTCCCCACAAAAACCAATAGTTAAGTATTACATATATCCGCTAATACAAGTGCCATGGGTTTACGATCCGTTAAAATTTCATTGATCTAGCTATGTCTCTTTAATTTAGAGAGTGATGAGGCTGGTGCAGTCAATAGCTCCTCAAACCGGCTAGGACTCCTCAGACTAATATTACCTCAGACAAGGACAAGTAGCTAGCTAGCGATAACAAGTTAGCTGGCAAACTAGTCTTACAGAAACGAGATGACGATACACATTTTAAAAGACGTTTTTTTGTTTTTTACTTTCACAAACTGAAACAGCCAACAAGAATGGGAGCATTCAGAGAATGCAAACCTCCGCCTTGTGACCTTGACCTTGACATCTGAAAATCTAATCAATTATTGCCATTATATTACCCAATCTCCCCACAAAGTTTGATGGAAATCGGTCCATGCGTTTCTGCGTAATCCTGCTGACAAACAAACAAACAAATATACAGGGGCGAAAACATAACCTCCTTGGCGGAGGTTATTACCCCCGTCCTCATTTTTGGTGCACGACAAATAGCTGTCACCGATTGACACTTGTGCTTGCTTCGTAGAAACAAAGTGACTTGTCATTTCTATGAGTGAGGTAATGTTAAAATTAGCTTTATTGAACCTCCCACAAAAGACAAATAACTAAGTATTATATATCTCTGCAAAAAAAAAAGTGTCATGGGTTTACGATCCATTTAAATGCCATTGATCTAGCTATGACATTTTAGAGATGCTAGTTATAAACCAACTAAACATTTTTCCGTGACAGCCGTACAAAGACGTTACAGGAGAGTTACATTGCCAGAACAAACAGGAAGATGCTTGATAATATTACTATTTCTAATAAGTTTTAACATTTTGGCATTACTTACATCAACATTGTCGTCACTGTCATCCAGACGTGGTGGGTCGCCATCGTTGGTGCACATAAATACCGTCTCATCCAGTGAAAATAGACATGGGCGTTTAGGATTATTAGCCATAACTTTAAGACACACTGTTTCTCCTCAGGTAATCTGTCAGTAGTTTGGTGTAGCGATAAAAAAGCGAGAAGTACTTCAAAAAAGCCAATGACAGCATATCCAGTTTCCGGTTTCAAAATAAAAGTAAGATGTTAATCTATCCATTAGCGGGGTGTTTTTTATATATTAATGTTGTAGTATTAACACTGTGTCTTTAAAAGTTACGGCCGTCGGCGGCCGCTATGGGAGAATACAAGAAGGCCGTCGGTGGCCGCTATGGGATCTAGAAGGTTAAACGGGTTTTTCAAAAACCTATAACGAATATCAGTTAATTCTGTTTACATGAGAACTAGAATAACCAGATAGTCTAACTTCAAAACTTGATAATAATCTGTTTTCATAGTGTGCATCTAAACGCTCTTAATGATTAAATTGAAAACGGGATGCAAAGTACGTCACCTGCATCGTTGGTCGGATTGGTTAAAGGAGTGTCCAATTACGTGACTAAAGTGGACCGCCATTGCGTAGTTCGCCAGACTAACTGAGCAAATGAAATTCCGTGAAGGTGGCGGGGAATTCCCAGACAAGTAATAAACAACACATTATATAACTCGCAGAAAAAAACGAATAAAGCACGACATTAAATCACATATTTATATTGATACATCGATACATACACCTTAAATTATTGTTGGTCAATGATACACATACCCTTTGAAGATGAGCTGGAAAGTTGAAAATGGTTGGCACAACATCATCTTTAAGCCGGACAGTCTGCCCCGTCCTGTCAAAGTCCACACTCCTGAAGTGCTCACTGCAGAGCACTGTCCTGTCATTGGCGGCAAAACCGTCCCTTCTTAGGGCAACTTCCCATTTCTTCCTCCTCTCTCGGTTTTTGGGAAACCTTAATAAAGTGAGATATGTACCCAGATATATAAATTATTGTCAACATTTTCAATCCGTATTTCATTTTCATTAAAGGTAAGGACACAAATACACACCTAAATTATCATATTTTTGGGGTGTGTGTGCTAAGAATAAGTAAGGGATAACGGCCTTCGAGCTGTACAGATCTATGGACGGAGCTGCGCGTCGTGGAGTTCTTTGCCCCGCATCGTCCATTATCTTTGTAGAACTGTACAGCGCGAAAGCCGTTATCCCGCTTATCTCCCGTTTACAACATCCAAAAATGTTTTTATTATTATAATTTTTTTTGAATTTCCCTCATCTTTAGGAAACTTAATATGCATAATAACCTGATGAATTCTTGATTTGAAGCCTAGTCCTCCCGTTAGAGAAAGTAGTGCGTGTAACAGACACCCCCCCCCCCCCCCCTTCCTGTTAATTTAGCTGTCATATCATATGACCTTATGTTTTCCCGGGCATTGCTGCAAAGGGACACTCATGAGCTCGCCTCTGTAAACGAACACAGGTGTTGTCAAAAGGTTTTTCTATTTAAAGTTGAACTCCACATTTCCGTTGATGGTGAAGTTGGACAGGGCAACAGGGAGGTCAAGTTTGGTAATTTTGGTCGAAGGCTCACAATCGATGGCAAGGCGTTGAGGAGCAGGCGAGTTAGCCGTGTGAGCTGGACCACTGGCCGTTAAAATGCCACTCCATCGCTTTCTCTCAACTACACTTGGGCTCCAATAGTTTTTCAGGCTGGACTCGCACCGATGCCCAGTGACTGCCATTATTTGGCGACTTTCTAAGCCTGCCTCAGCGAGGAGATGGACTGCTGTGCTTCTCAGCGAGTGGTTTGTGTATTCAGGAAGGCCCACCTAAAGGTAAGAAATATTTTACAATTACGTTAGGCTACTAATTTGACAAAACTGATGCACGTGAATGTTTTATTGCATTTGGCCTAACATTTTATTTATTTTTTTCACCTCTCCGCAGATCCTTTTCAGCATACTGCCCATGAAATGGACTCCCATGGGCTCCCTGGTGTACCACACACCACACATCTGTCCAAATCAGCCTGCGGGAGATGCCTTGGATGGAGATAAAAGGCCGTTGCATCTGCTGGGCATTTGGACAGATATTTTTGGAAGCACATCACCGGGCACAGTGGACCACCTGTGGCATACATAAAACCCTGCAGCTGCTCTCTTTGTGGGTCGGTTGCGTCTTTATGGTTCTTGGTTTTGGGATTGAAAGAAAAGGTGACATACTCAATTCCATTCTCATCTCTTGATGGTGAAGGATTGTGGGGTGAGATTCCTTCCCTGCTGCAGTGAGCCATTGACAGCTGGATGTCATACCAAACTTTTTGGACTAATCCCCTGGCTGTGTCCGGTGAGAGGGCTTCCGACCTGCGTATGACTTGTAACTCCTGGTCCGGAATGCAGGGGTTAATGGGCGCTGACGTCTTTACCTTTTTTTCTGTATCGTTTTAGGACGGCCTTGAAGACGGCATTACAGGATTGGAAAGGCTTCTCACTGATAATGTTGTATGCCGCTACCCCACGGTTAATTCCTGTCCGCAAGGACATGTAGCTATGTAGCTCAAAGCTTTTCAACTTCACTTCACCTGCCACTGAACATGGATGCACACATGAAAAACATGCAGTTAATGAATATGAGAAACTGATGCAGAACAAACACACCAACTTCAGAGTAGAGCAGTGTGGACTGGGTCCACCCAGAGCACCAATTCTTACATGCTTCTCTAGATTTTGTTTGTAGTTGTGACTGCTGTGGTCAAGGTTGCGGGGAAGTTAAGTGTCCATATTGTTTAAAAGAGATGGACTTTGGCGATTATGTCAAGAAACAGAGCTCTTGCTTAACATTGGATGAGAAAGGTTTTGTCCTGAAGAAGGACCATAAGTACTACTATCAAGTACAGCAACAGTTGTTTGCTACAGGACAAAACTACTGCGACTTTGTTGTTTGTTCCGTCAGTGATTACAGAAAGGCCAAGATTACTGTAGAGAGGATTAGACCAGATTTGGAGCACTGGAACAGTGTTGTGCCAAAGCTATCTCAGTTCTGGCGGTATGGCATTTTACCAGAAATCCTTGGCAGATGGTTTACATATAAGAGAGACATTGATCTGCAGCCTGCTACTTGTACCGATATGTTTCTGTAGGAGTGCATTAGACTCACCAGTGGCTACATGCACAAGTCAGGCATGCCCTATCAGAACATTCCACCTGTCGTGTCTGAAGATCAATGCAGTGCCTGCTAAGTGGCTTTGCCCACTCGGTCACAAGTCATCCAAATTAAAATCTCTGGACTCCACAAAATCCAAGAAGATGAGTACAGCTCCTCCTAAAGCCCTGCAACTCCAGTCAATTTGTCTTTGCAAGAAAACACCCATGGCAACGGACAAGCTCGTGGAATGCCACAATGATAGTTGCGAAAATGGAAAATTATTTCATCTACCCTGCATTAAATTCCAAAGAATGCCAAACAATGCATATGCTACATGGAAATGAAAACGATTATCGATGCATTTCGGATATTAAATCATTTGAGTTTGCAACTCAGTCTAAAATCACTTCCTACTTTGTGTTTGATAATTAAAGAAAATCAACAGATGAATTACCTTCACTGACAAAAAGGACATGGGCCATCTGGATTAAACTAAGCATATTGTGTGTATTTTACACAATTGTTTCAAGTGCTTTAGCCAAATGTGATTGCATCGTGTAGAATCTACATGGTATGCAGAAAGTGTAAATGAAAGTATTAAGATCACGTTGGGATGAAGTGAATCAATCAAGTAGATGTAGCCTATCAGCTTTCAAAATATGTCTCGCGATAACAACGCAATCGTGCTTGCGCACAAATGCATATCTAAGAAGCAGACATCACTCACGCTCACTCAACGGCTCCAAGAATCAGACGTCAGTTATTCAACGGCTCAGCTCAGTTTCAGAAATTTCGGATTTATCCAGCCATAATTTATCTCAACTATGTAAGTATACATGACTTATAATAGCTTCCTGGTTATTCAATTATGTGGGATTTTAAGTAACTAGATGGCCTGTCTTTCACCATTTTTAAAGTAAAAAATAAGTTAAAGTTATCATTAGGCTTAGCTTTGGCTATCACATTCTAGGCAAGTACTAATCTTACTCGACCATTTAAGATAGCCTACTAACTACACAATGAGACTAGCTTGCAATAATTTGCATGCTAGTGACACTATTTTGTGTGAAACCTGGGAATTGAGTAGGTTTGTCTGAACTTGTGTAATACTTTTGTGTGTTAGCCCCCTTGATAATTTATGTGGGGGTGCCCACATGAAACTGGCGGCAATCCACAGTTAGCGCATCTCCCTGTGCAAGTGTCTCTGACATAAGTCTCACAGACAAGTAATGTATAGTTGTTTTGGGTGTGTAGTTGTTTTGGAAAGCTCAAATGATGTGTTCTCATTTAAAGTTCTCCACATGTCTAGGAATAGAGTGTGTTATTCGACTGAGAAAACACAATTAGCGTGAAACTTAAAGTAAGCTAAAGCTAGCCTCAAGATGCAGCAACTACGCTAAGTCATTTCAAAGTAGTTTTTTCCACAAAGCTTTGCCTCACAGACAAGTAACATATCTTTTGGGAAGCTCAAATTACGTGTTTTCGTTTAATGGTCCCCAAATGTCGTTAAGAGGTATAGCGTGTGAGTTATTTGACCGAGAATACGCAGTTATTTTGCCGCGAATATGCACGAAAGTCAAGTGAGGTCATTTTAGCCTCAAAGTAGTACCATTAGGCGTATAAAAAAACATAACATGCATGACGTTTAGAATGGCATCCTACGAGCATTGCATTGAGCAAAATTATCAACAATTTCAGAAATGTTCAGCCTCAAGCTGCAGCAAAATGTAAATGAAAGTCATTTCAAAGCAGTTTTTCTCCAAAACGCTTTGCATCACAGACAAGAAAGTATTTGATATCTTAGGAAAAGCGCAAATTTTGTTTTAATTTGGCGATCTTAACATATAGAGGGATATGCATGAGTATTTGAGAGACTGCTATCTCTTATCAGTGTCTGTCACTAATAGCTCATTCTTTTTCAGACAGCTAACAGGAGTGGAGCAGGTTGTTAAGGTAAGAAGAGCACATAGCCAAAGTGGTAAAAAAAACTGTTAATCTATTTACTTGTGTACTTTGATCCACCATTGGATGTTTCATCAAACTAGCAAATTACATTCTGATCAAATTAAGCTTATACCGTAATTTTGCTGACTATAAACCGCTGTTTTCCCCAGCTTTGTAGCGCCGTCTTAAACAATGACGCGGCTAATTTATAGATATTAACCGCTTTCTTTAATGCCGCCAAAAAACGGGGGGGGGGGGGGGGGGAATAATCACTTTTTGGCGGCATGTAGCAGAAAACCGGGAAAGGATAGCATTTTTATTGGCAAAAGGACGACACGGATAATACAAGTATCCTAGTTAGGTTAAAACGGATTATAGTTTATATTGATTCGATTATTATCGTTTATATTGATAAGATGCAGGAGGAGATATGGCACATATCCATTCTCCTTATTGATGATGGGTTAATGTGGTGATGATGATGATGTATTTAACCAGAAGGCAAAAATCGATCAACTATCCTTCTTCCTACCTGTCAGACTGTCTCTGTCTGTCTGTATATCTATCTATCTATCTTTGTATCTATGTATCTGTCTGTATATCTATCTATCTTTGTATCTATGTATCTGTCTGTATATCTATCTATCAATGGAGGACACAGCCAAAAGACAATACACATAAATAATGAGAGCACAACATCCCAACTTTGAAGTGAAGCTCTACGGTCTTGTTGTGCGACCAGACAAACCACATCTTGGGGCATCGGTGGATATAATAGCAAACTGTACCTGCTGTGGGAAAGAAACTGTGAACAGTGCAAAAACAGTGCAAGTGTGACCGGTGGCTTGTTCACTCTGCGTTGTGTTGTGCTGACAAGCGGACACAAGACTCCGTTTTGAATATTTATTGTTCTGGAAGACAGCAGTTGACAGGGCACTGAGAATCCTACCCTCTTCCTCAGAATTAAGAGACAGGCCCAGCGGCGTAGTAACGACTTAACGGGCCTGAGTGCAAACCAGCCATCGGAGGCCCCCTTACCGTCGTATCGTCAGATGACACAAATGATTTAGCGACTCTGAGAGGCACAGCGAAATGTAGGCCTACTTATGATGTACAATACACATTAAGGGTTGCTACAATATGTTGTTATGAAAACACCAATGAACACAGTATTTCATCGATCAAACTGATTTTGGCGTATAATGAGCAGATGGGACAACACATGGGAAAACATTAATACAACTTCTTCAGGGGGTTATCAAACATTATTCTGAATTACGAACATTAACATGGATTTATGGGAACAGCCGCTCGACAACGCCTCGTCTGCTGTAATCAATTACAAAACAAACTTCCTCCAACAATATCACGTAGACCTATGCGCAAAGTAACTTATTCTTTTAACGACACTGAAGCGATAAAATACATTTTAAGTACCATTAGGCGTATAAAAAAACATAACATGCATGACGTTTAGAATGGCATCCTACGAGCCTTGCATTGAGCAAAATTATCAACAATTTCAGAAATGTTCAACTCCCTGGCCCAGATGCTTTCGATGGACACGGTAGCTAATCCACTCAGTATCTACTGCCCAATATTGCTCTTAAGTAGGTCTTAATCATCTTTTGTTCAGAAAATGATCGATATGCTGTGGCTACGGTCACAGGTACGGTAAGAAACAACAGCAGAGCCGTGCACACCTCGCCAAATGCTGATGTAACCGAGTGGTTATCAACAATCTGAGTTTTTGCTATCTGTTGCACTCATAACTGCTGAGAAATCGCTGCTTTGCAGGAGATGATGAGCTGTTCGGAAAGGCAAAAGTTTTGTCTGACCACTATGACAGGGACATTGCGCCCACGTTTCCAGCGCAACTCCTATAGTTCACGCTTTTAAAGCAGCGATTTCTCAGCAGTCATGAGTGCACACCTCGCCAAATTCTGATGTAACCGGTTATCAACAATCTGAGTTTTTGCTATCTGTTGCACTCATGACTGCTGAGAAATCGCTGCATTAAAAGCAGGGCGTGAACTATAGGAGATGCGCTGGAAACGTGGGCGCAATGTCCCTGTCATAGTGGTCAGACAAAAGCGGGCCCCCTTTCGCCACGGGCCCTAGTGCAGCTGCACACCCTGCACTCCCTATAGTTACGCCACTGGACAGGCCATACAACCACGCAAGCCAAGAACAGCAAATACAAACTTAACAGTCTGCCCTCAAAAAGTCCTTCACGAAAACCCGCGAACTTCCGTTACACAAGGCATAAATATCAATACATTACAATGCTAGTCATTACCACCCTCTTAGCCCCCAAGCTAACTAGTCACAGGCTTATCCTATACCATGTGACAATAGTAAACTAATATATAATATGCACAGAATTAGACAAGTCACCACCACAATAATTATGTATAAGTGCAGAAAATAATGTGAAAATAACAATGGGACTTTGATCAGTGGTGGATGAATGATTATAAAGGGGATAGTTGTTAGAATAGACAAGGGTTGAAAATAGACAGCCTACCTCTTCCTCAGAATTAAGAGACAGGGAAGAGGTGACAGGCACAGTGGGATATAAGAGAAGAGAAAAGTTAGAGAGGGAGAAGGAGGGGGGCAGGAACCCAGATCACCCAAGGGTACCACTGGTAGGTGTGTCAAAATAAAACCCATCTTTGAGTAATTCTAAATACTACATTTGCAACCTGTTTCACAAGTCAGAATGAAATGTACCTCGAAGCAAATTATTTAATACAGTACTCATATTTCACATTAAACACTTGAATGTGCAATTAATTGTGTTTATGACAATAAATAGTTAATTGCAGAATGAATCTAAATTAAGCCATCTTCTTGGGACTATACATTTACAAAGGTTTGTTAAGAGGTCAACCTGTGTGAGTGGAATAACAATAGTCTGAATTATTCTTTCAATGTGTATTCTGACATTAGAAAAACACCTTGATATTTCCACTGGAGCAGAGGGCTGCTTTTTACCTTTTGTAAAGTGAAGGATCCTAAGAGTTGCACCACGTGTGGCAAGCTTATCTCTGATGGTAAACCACAATCTGCTAGTATCATCATTATGCTCTAGAAGGTCATAAAATCCAGACTCAGCTGTAATTTGTTTATCTGAATCTCGCCCACCCCAACCTGCCGACAGAAAATAAATGGCCCCTGAAGGTAAAATGCCAACCAAATAATTAACAGTGTTTGTGGCTTTTATAAGTCGAGTACGTCTGGGCTCTGGATGTTAAATTTGTAGGTCTGTTGATAAAAATGTGTGTACAGTCAATAATGCACCTGCAACGTTTGTATTTAGGTTTAAAACATTTTGGCATATTATTTAATACTGCATTGGCCACTTTATGAGAGGCTTTAAAGTCACAGACATAACAGGGAGCCAACTTCTCAAAATGTTTGAGATGTCACTTTCTGTGACATTAAACCTGAAAGTAATATCCTTGTTGCATAGCAATAGTCTTAGTTTCTTTAGGACGATTAATAGATGACCCTTCAGGTTCATAGAGCCTCGCACAATCTCTACACTGTCTTTAAGTTTGTGTATCAACCACTCAAATAAGACACTGGTCAGACCTGTGAAAAACAGAACCTGCACTGCTTTACTCTTGATAGCTAAAGGAAAATTGTGTATTTATCATTCTCAGATCTCAGTTGGTCGATCTCCAAACGCAGGTTGACAAGTTGAAAGTTGGCTGTACTTGTGTTTCAGATCATCATGGAGAACCTTTGGGTCTGTGGCTTCTGTAAATAGAGAATAGAAAAGAAGCACTGTCACTTGTTTTAATTGAGCTTTTCATAATATTTTTTGATAGATGTTTTCAAACAGCATGTGCTAAACAGAATAATGTTCAATGTCATTCACAACACAGCTCTGCTGTATTGAACAATATATTAACAGCACCTGATTCATCCTAATAATGGCTGCCCTACATTAGTTAAGGTATTATAAGTTCTTACCAGTGCATGGCTCAGCACCAGGCTCCATTCAGAAGTCCTCTGAGGAGGCAAGCTCCAGAAGATTCTGATGCAACCTCATCACTAGCTCCTTTGGACCGCTATCTGGTGGTCTGTGGGTGGTTTCTTCCCTTTCTCTTTTCCTCTTCTGATACACAGAGATGAAGGCAAACAGTTATCAGGTACCAAAACCAGGTCAAGTGTAAATTACATAGCATAGCTAATGCAGACATTAAATATGGTCTGAAAAAAATATCTTAAAACGATGTGACATTACTTGCCATACATTCTCTGCATTTTGATGCAGGCAACGTGATTCCAGTTAGCAACTAAATAAGGCAAAAGTGACAATATTTACCTCTCGTTTTGTATCGCATGTCTATTTCACACTGGGTTGAGAAAGAAAAGACAGAAGGTACAAACTCGGAACTATTGAAGTCCATGGATACCTCTCCTGTCCAAAAACACTATTCTAGTTGACTGTGTAACAGTTACATTTACCCTGAGTTTTCCAAGCTTCCAAGGCTAACTACTAAAAAAAAACTAATCAAAACGCACCTGTTTAAGCAGGCCTATAACCTGTAAAGTTGTTGCCGTATAATGTATAATTCAATGTATTTTTTTTATAATTCAATTTATTTTTTTCAATGTATTTTTATAATTCAATGTATTTTTAATTTTTTCAATGTTGTAAGGCGACCTTGGGTCTCTTGAAAGGCGCCATATGGGTCATTCTACGAAACGGGTGCCATTTGAGTCCACAGCATTTCATGAGCCTTAAAAGATGTAAAAAATTGTCAAAATGTGTTCAAAAAGTTCAAGGTTGTTAACAGTAGTGTTGTTAATTACATGATTAATGTTTTAATGGCATTGCAAAAGTAAATCAAACACTTTTTAGACATTATTAGTAAGGATATGGCTGGTTTTGCCATGTCCGCAATGACCAACATGGAATTTGCATTCAACTTATTAACTTAAAATTTGTATTTCTAAACAAAACTTTTATTGTACTAAGGATCACAGTTATGCCCCTGACACTATACAATATATTTATTTAAAATAAATCATAATTTTTGCCAAAAAAAGTCATTATTTATGCATGTCCCCCATTTTGTCTTACAACCCCGTAACGCTTGCAGTTTCGGCCTATTAAGAATGCACTGTTGCTTTAAATGATATCACAGAGAGGAAGTTAAATCATTTGAACCCTTGCAGGAGTCAAGCTCAAGAACAGGAAAGTTCCCACATTATTTGACATTGTTTATTTGGTGTATTTGTGTGTTAGACAGGGTCCGTCAAGCTTAGCCTTACAGCCCCGTAACGCATAATAGATAGGGAAACTGTTTTAATTAAAAAGAAATTCCACTTGTAATGTAAAGACAATGATATTTTAGTCTGATTAGTGTAGTTGCTAGCTCAGCTAGTTGACCACATGGTGAGCTGCAACCATTTTAAGGTGAAATTTACCACCCTGTAACATACCACCCTGTAACACTTTACATTGTTACGGGGTGGTAAAGGGAGTTTACCAATAAAATACCTTTATATATAAGTTGGATATTGCATATTTAAGTCATCCCATGTTCACATATATACTCAAAATGAATAATGTTGTTGGTAAAAACAAAATAAATTACATAGGAAAAGTCAAAGTTAACCACCCTGTAACATGACTTACCACCCTGTAACATGACTACCACCCCATAACGGGGTTTTTATTAAAAAAAAACATTGAAAGACAATGAAATGCCTTATAAAAAAATGTGGGATAGTGATGTCCTTATGTGGATCAATTAATACATACTACTTTTATTTGAGTATGGGGAGTAAAATAGCATATATTGTTCAAAAATTGAAGCCATTGATAGGCGAAATTCATATCTCAAGGAAAATAATCTAAATCATGAAAAATTAAAGTAAGACAACAAGTCTTTAACTTTCAGTATCAAAAAAAGGAAATTTTTCTGATATGAAAATATGACATTTTTGAGAATTGTTGCATGATTTATGTTTTAAATGGTGTGTATCTTGTCCGTTACGGGGTGGTAAAAAAAACAACTGCTGGGATGCAATAAAACAGATATAATTTTTAGGAATGTAATACCTGAGATGGGCAAACATGTTTTTTTAGAAGTCTACTATGTCTTTCATAATGTGAGTGTCTTAAAAAACAGTTTTTCCTTGAAAAAAAAAATGAAAATTCCAAAGTGGAAAAGGCACCCGTCTCGTAGAATGACCCATATAAATAAAATGTATTATTATTATTATTATTACTAGCCAGACAATGTAACACAATTTAAGGTAAGCTATAGCTAAAACGACTAAAACTACATCATTTTGTGTTCTAGCGTTAGATAAGCGTACAACGTTACCGTTATTATGTTGTTGTAAGCCAAACCAAGTGATGTGTCCGATTTAGTGTAGCTCCTAAGTTAACTTACCTGCTTTGAAGTGTTAACTGAAGAGTCTGGCATTTTAAATATGGTCTTTGTTCCAATCGGAGCTTCTGATGGCTTGTAACCAATGACGTCTGCGGTTGGTATTAAAAGAGTTGTTAGCTGCTGGTATTCTGTAAAACTTGAGGTCACAGTTTACAGAATTCCGATTCTGGCAATGGCATCCCATAGCATAACTCGACATTTTTCTGGTTGTCTTTTGCCACAGTCCTGCGCAGTTGAACCTGTGTGACGTCGTTCCGACGTTGGGTGAACATTGGTCCAATGGTGACAGCCGCACATTCACCTCCCTACGTTCATTGGATATAGTCAGAGCGAAACGCAGGTCTAATTTCCCAAGAGGCTTTGCTCCGATCATTTTACATTCATTTATGAACAAAAATCATATTAAATCACTGTCCAATTTATATTTGTGGTCATGAAAAGTTATGTAACGTCTGCATAAAAAGAAGGTATAGGCTAAACAAAAATCAGTAGGCAGGAATAATGATTGAGCTCGACAGACACAACAAGTGAGATGTATAGTGACAATAAGTGTTATAAATATTGGTTGGACTACGGTGGATTTAAGGTGTGGAAGACCTTGGAGATTTGACCTTGGACTTTGCAGATTTGCTGGACATCATAGCCATCTGCATCGATGTGATCTCAAAAGGGCCGCGCTTAAATTTCACACGAATAATTGGTTGCAAATATATTTTTTCTTTCATTTCAGCACATTCAAGATCCCTGCCCATTTCCCTGCCTCTCCTCATTATTTGCTGATCGTTGGTTGTCAAACCCTATATTTATGTATTTATGAACTGTATTTTAAGGTCTTTGCAACGTATTAATTGCATGCATGATACAAGTGTTTTTCTGTTGCTTCAGATTTAGATTTTCTCACACTCTTCATTGTCACCTGGAGTCAGATTTGTGGGCTCAAGTGTTTGTCGTGAGTATTACATGACGTTGCAATTGCCATTATTGGATGTATGTGTGGACTGTCAACGTCAAGACCGTTGACGGATGTTCTTTCTGTCAGAGACATTTACTTGCATGTGTTTAAAATATTAACATATCAATTGAATTAAAGAGAGAAATTCAAATACCATTGCTCCAAGACCAACCCCATTTTTTTATTCATTGTTTTTTGATGTTTTTAATTTTGACAGCTCATATTCATTGTTGAACTTGAAATAAAAAAAAATTGTATTTTTGTGGATTATCTCATTAGACATAATGCTTAATAGTGTTAATTTCTCTTTTTTGCAGTGACTGGTGCTTGAGTGTTAAAGTAAATGCTGTGAATGTGGCGTTGTAAAGCCTGCCCATCAGTTTTACCAGGTAGGTCCCAAGTATAAAAGCATTATCGGGTAAAATATAGATATTACGGAAATAATAATCGTTTTCCATGTGCATATGAAACCTGTTCTTGCACTTTTAGAACGTGGAATGCTCTTTCAATTCATTTGAATAGATTCCATGTAACTGAAACCACTCGTCAATCAGAGAGCTGTGTATTTAGCTGCCATTTATGCCTTTGTAAGGATCTGGTATCTGAAAGCAATTACTGGGCTCACATTAATGCACACCTGAAGAAAAATGAGGTTGTAACTTGCATGTTCTTGGGTTGCAACTATCAAACGAATATCCATGGAACATTTAAATCCCACAAGAGCAGACATCATAATTTGTATTCATTAACAGATTTTAAATCAGAAATTGTGACATCTACCACAGTTGTTTCCCAGGATACTGTGAAAGGTAGTCCAAACGATGATATAGATGAGGCATTCTCTGATGCACAATCAGATTGCAGTGGTAATGTCCAAAAGGACCTTCCAAATCTAATTGAACACACGTTTGCAGCAGCTTTATTAAAGTTAGAACATTTTACTCATGTACCAAGCACAGCAATCGATGATTTTTTTTGTCAGAGCTTCACCTATTAACTAGCTCTCTCACGAGTTTGCACACTGATGGTGTTCTAGTTGATATTTTTCAGAAACACAGGCTCCAGGTTGACAGACCTGTCATAGAGGAAATAACCACTACTCTAGTCTCAAGGAATCCTTTAAACAGTGGCGATTTTAGCCTGAAATTTCTGGTGGGGCAAATTTATATGACGTCATATTACGTCACAAAAATAGAGGTAGCTGATTATTATAACAGTAGGCCTATGTATATAGACCAGTCAGGTATACTATGGGCTGCATTTTGACTGCCAGCAGGGAGCAGACATCCTATTTCAAATACATTTCACATGCTTTAGCGCTCAGTACGACACAAAGATGTTGCCTATAATAATAATAATAATAATAATATTGCATTATATTTTAAACGCACTATTTGTCCCAAAGAATCTCAGAGCGCCAACATGGTACGCACTATAATATAGCATTAAAGTAAAACAATTAGACAGACACATAGCTTCAATAACTTCCATAATTTATTAAACAAAACTTTGTAAAAACAAAAAGACGATCTCCTTCAGCTCAAAAAAAAAAAAGGTTTTGACTCACTATGCCGATCATTTAAAAAGGAAGTTGGCTCGACGGTTCTTTGCTTGAGCAAACCTCTCGATTACTTTGTCATTAAAATCCAGCAGTCCATTAATGAAGGTGTTTTCAATAGAAAGCATGGAGAGGGCGTTCAGTCTCTTCTGTCCCATCGTGTTCCTAGTGAAAGTCTTTATCCTTTTCAGCGTTGAAAAGTTCCTCTCAGACTCCGCAGACGTCATGGGGGTTGTGATGATGATGCTGAGTAGAGTGCAGGTTTCAGACAAGGCCTCTTGCAAGTTGTTGTCGTGAATGGCCTTGAACAGCAACAGTGCAGATTTCCCTGTGTGCAGCTCAGTGTGTCCGTAAAAAAGAGTCAGCTCAGTTTGCAGCTTCCCCTCGTTCATCAGAGCTGTGGGCCAGAGCTTGATAGCACAGACGAGTTGGGCCGCCGGGAATGCCTTAACAAACTTTGGGAACAGTGTGCAGTCCACCAGTTGTGCGGCAATGAGATGGTCACTCTGTGAAAACCGGTCCTCCACTTGCGCAATCATCGTATCACAGGCCTCCTTCATCACGGCAGGCGTATTTGTTTTCCTGCGCTTTGATGTGCCCGGCTCCTCACTGGCTTGGTTACCGATCTCATCTGCTTTCTCTCTGATTTCTTTCACGTGCACTTTGAAATTCTCCACTGCACGATTCACCCCAGATGCGTCAATCTCTCGTTTCTGTAGTATGCCATACAAAACATCCACTTCTGGCATAACTCTGGCAAAAAACTCCAGCAGCTGGAGAAACGTACGGTCCCGCAGGTGAATGGAGAGGCCGAATGCCTCGCTGATGGACACCTTGTCCCATCCTGGTTGAGTGCGGGATCCGCCTGTCCGATGTCTCTGCCAGAGCAGCCGTTCTTTTCGGTGAGATGGAGAAGAACGTGGCAAATCCAGACAGATCAGCAAAGAACACCTTCAGCTCACTGATCCTGGATGCACATACTTGCTGCAGAGTTAGGTTCAGCTGGTGTGCGTAGCAATGTACAAATATTGCGTTTTTGTAGCTTTCCTTAATAAGTACTTGCACGCCGCCTACACTGCCACGCATAACCGCTGCCCCGTCATAGGTTTGGGCTATGAGCTTGTCGGTCAGTCCCAGTGGGTCGAGGACATGTTTCATAGCAGTAGAAAGGCCAACGGCAGTTTTGTCCTTCACTTCAATGAACTCAAGAAACCGCTCTGTGACGCTGCTGTCCACCATGTATCTCAGGACTATGACCATTTGCGATTTGCATGAGGCATCAGTGGTCTCATCCGCCTGGACAGCTACAAACTTGGTGTCCCGCAATTGCTTGGCCACCTCACACCTGTAGACCTCAAACATGCAATCCAGGAGTTCGTTCTGAATGGTGCTTGATGTCCCCTTGAACGTAGGCTCCGAATCGTAGTGACGTCTCAGCCTGGTGTCGCCCTCGCACATCGTTTCAAAAATGCCCGGGTTTACAGAGTCGGCTGACTCATCGTGACCACGCAGACCAAGTTCACACTTTCCACACAGCTTTAGGCACGATATCAGTCTCCCCAGTACATATCGGTTTTCCTCCGCCTGCTTGTTGTGCTCTAAAATGCCCCGCTGATAAGCCCTGTCCAGCTGTGCCATGATGTTGACCCGTCCCAATAGTCCCAATTTCATGGCGCAATTGATATGAGCTTTGCTACTTTCATGCTTTACCGTTCTTTCCGCCAGATGCTTCAGGTCTATAAAGCCATCAGTGGTCCAAACTGAGTCTGCGTTAGTGGTATTTCCAAAAAGAAGGCATGGAAAGCAAAACAGAGCTCTTTTTGTTGTGCTCGCAGTTAGCCATGTCTTTCTTTCAAACCACTCCATCTTGAAATTTCGGTTCGTTTTCTCACCAGGCTGGTTCAGAATGAAGTCGTCTGGTCTGTGTGGTCCCAAACGTTTTATTTCTAATTTCTCTTCCTGGGGCAATGTGTTGAATTGCACCCTCAGCAAATAATCTACGTTATTCATTGTTATATTAAAAAACTCTTCCAAAATTGTGTAATATCTACCGATAGCGAATTCTTCTGTAAGTCTCCTGTAACTCCTGATCTCACTCTCACTGTATTTTTTTTTGCTTAGTCTCGGGGTAGAGTTCTCGCAGGTTTCGCATTATCCCAGTCTACATTACGTAGATTACGCAGTTAACGTCTAGGGGCAAATTTGAAATTGCCCCTAGCCTCAATGTTAACGTTGGCCGGTGTGGTTCGAGCTCATTGGTGTTTCTATGGTAACGGTGGGGCAGCGTGGGTCTTTGCCCCTCCGGAAACAGGAAACGGAAATATACACACAACGTTCATTCAAGCAAGCTCACAGGCAGTAGAACACACGAATCAAATTACTCCTAAACAAGGCTATAATGCTTGTGAGTCAAGTTTATTCACACAAATATGTACGCTACTTTGCATATAAAAAAATATATATAGTTTGCCACGAAGTAGGAATGGATTGAGCCTTCTGCTCCACAGCGCCATCTCGTGGGTCTGGTGGGGCACTGCATATCATAGTTCTGCATATCAACGTAAGCAGTATTATAAGGCAAACTTTAGAATAGTAGAACCAGTTGAATATATTTTGGATTCTAAAGTGAACAGAACATTTCAGTATGTCCCCCACTGCATGAATGTGGGATTTACGACAGTCTTCGACCCTGTGTATTGCCATAGAAGCCCACATTGGTGTGAAAGGCCCCCCCCCCCCCTTCCCCTTGGCCAGGCCTAGGTTTTGTTATGTTAATTGAATTGACCTGGATTGACCCCCCCCCCCTATACAAATGCAAATAAGGCCAGCTTTTACCAGCTTGGTAATTAGTATGATTACAGTCAGAGAAAAGGAAGGGAACACAAAAAAATAATTTCAAATTTTTTTATCTTTTGAAAATATTTACAAATTGTCATTAGCAAAGTTTACAGAACTCTGTGTCATCCTACAGGATTTAGCACTTAATATGCAACATTTCAGCCAGTGTGCAGAGTGGCATGACAACAGTAACCTTTTCCGTTGTCTTGCTTATCTGCACAGTGGATGTGTGTACAACACATCTTCCAGCAATGCGTTCTATAGGGAGGAACGATGCTGGGTGGGTGGTGTCTGCTCCCTGCAAACTCCAAACTTCTACTGGCTTTCCATTAAAATGTCTGTCAGGATGGGGATTAAGCCAAGAAACTTCAGCTAGAAATTTTTTTCATGAAGTACTTTTTGTCATGACATTAACAGCCAAGAACTGCTTTATAACAGCTGGTCTTGGTTCAGATAGAGCAGGGGTCTTCAACGTTTTTCAGGCCAGGGACCCCCAAACTGATGGCGAGATGAGCAGGGACCCCCTACTATATAAATTGCATAACATTTTGTTTATAATATACTGGGCCTAGTGCCAAATAAACATAGCTACCCTGTTATTGTGTATTCAATACTAACGTTGAATTTAACCTAACATTTTTGAACAACAAATTTAACTTAACATTGAATTGAATTTAACATTTAACAACATGAAAGGTACAGGGTGGCCGTGCCACTGCCATTTATAAACATACATCTTGCAAACAACTCTGAGCTAACAATTAATAACAACTTATTAAAATAATTCACAGATATATGTTTTTATTTCATCAAACATAAAAAAGGGACAGTGAATCCTCAAGCATCTGTCGATGCCACACATCCTCCCACATTAGTGAGATGTATCTTCTTTTCAATAACTCCTGACTGACACGATCCAACGGATGACGGAGGAGGAGCCTAGCGCATGGAGTTGTGTTGACAACATAGATGTTATAGTGAGATTGACAGGTCAACAAACCAATGAATCACACCGCTAGCAAGTTGTTAAGCTTGTAGGTAGTAGCCTGCTAACATTAGCTAGGGGGCTCATACACCTCTCAAATCCTCTCCGATTTATTTTTCAGATACAATTAACGTTTTTTTGACCTTGTACAGTGTCTATTTCTCTTTATTTATTTTTTTTAACTCTAAGCAAAAAAATGTCAAACCAACAATTTATAGGTACAAACAAGACCAGCTATGGAGTTTGGTCCGCCATCTTTCATTTTTGATCTTTGCGCTCTTTAGACTGGAGCAGAAACGCGATCTGATCTGGCTAGTGCCTGTGCTGTCGTATTTGCATGAAAGGTGCTGTGAGTGAACAGGTGCTCAGCTTGAGAGAGCTCCTGTGGGTAGCTGAATGTGTCGATTGGACTGAAAGATAACGTCTTCTCGATCAATTTATACGTTCGCTAAAATATGTTGGATTTATGTTAATGTAAATTTAAAGGGAATGAATACAAATCTGATTCATTGTTCGCAAAGCACATCTGTCATGCCCATCCAAGATAATCTTATGGAATGGAGAGATTGGCAGCACGTTACAGTTTTCTAAGACACGTTACAGTTTTCTGAACACAATATTAGTTTGTTTAATCAAAAGCTACATTGAATTGAGTAAATCTTTACATTTTAATCTAGTGCAATTAACTTTTACCCAGCACCACTTTTTACAGTGTAATTGAGTGTTGGCACTTTAGAAAAGGATGACACACAAGTGATTATGTACGGTATAAATATCAATGTCTGTTTTAAAGATAGCTTCACTAATATACTCAAAATCATACATTGTATATTCTTCATGCAGCTTTGTTGCGTCAATTTGTCCCCAACAATTTAGACCTCCATAAAAAGATTATAATTCCATATTTTTCCCAAGCTTATGTGTCAGTTGACTATTGTTGACTAATAGCCATCGTCCAAACACACGCGACGTGGGCGCACGAACGGTCTCGCGACACAAATGAGATCACTCCCGCCAAAAATTTCAACCTGAACCGCGGAATTTAAACTGCTGCCAGAATGCCAATGCCAAGACGTCTCCAGTTCTCCACTCCAGTTCCCTCTCAACGGGAATCTCCTACCGCCGCTTCACAGCTGCAGCTGTCCAGAGCCGCCCAGGAAACGAAGGGCGCATAATCCAAAAATCGCGGTAAATCTATTTATTTTTAGGTGATTTCTTCTTACAGAAATACAAGGCCTCAGACTTTGCTCTCAAGCATTCTTAATTATTCAGGGAAATCATTGTGAAACGTGCCAGACTGCCCATATTGCTAAACTCTGAAAATGTGTATTGTAGGCCTACTACTACAGGAAACAGTGAGGCGTTTACACAACAGAGAGGATAACGCCATGCCATACGACCCAATGCAAGGGTGAGACAAATACAGGATCTGTTCGTCTAAAGTAGGTGTATCATTCAACTAAACTATTGACATTTAGTTTTTCACAGATTGAGCTCACCGCTCGTCCGAACATGAGCGGTGTGGACCCTGATATTATATAAGTAAGTGACCTTATATATTACTTTTGTTTTCAGTTTGTTGTTATCTGTTAGTCTGGGAAGTCCCGCCCCACTTCTTCCGGCCAAATTGATTTTGCCTCTGCAGTGGGTCTGGTCAACTTCTGATAGCCGTTCATTTCAAGATTTCCAGAATCCTTGGAGCCAATCACAAACTGGCTTTTGGCTACCTGGCGCGCCGGATTGGCGGATTTAAACTTACCACGGCTACGTTACAAAATCTACTGCACGGAGAGTTTTTAAACATTGGACATGGTGGCCGCCGAAGCACCGCAAAACTTCGATAAGGCAAGTTTTCTTTGAAAACAGAACAGAAACTTGCCCTGGAACAATTCATACAGAAAAAAAAATATGTGTTTGCTTTATTACCGATCGTTGTATCGTTGTATAGTATCGTTGGTCTGATTGGTTAAAGGCGTGTCCAATTACGTGAGTGAAGTGGATCGCTAATGAGTAGTTGGCCAGACCAACTGAGCAAATGGAATGCAGTGAAGGGGCAGGGAATTCCCAGACAAGTTATCTGTGGCATCTGAGGCAGCACAACGATGTTATCTGTTATTTAACTTTTAACTTAATTATTAATTTTCCAGCGGCTTGTAAGACGTAGTACGAAACTGTCCGGAGAAATTACCGATACAGCCAGCCATGCCTTGCAGCCCAGGCATCAGTCACAAAGTCTGCAGCCCGTCTACGCCAGAGAAGAAAGAGGGTAAGATTGATAAGGATTAGATCAGCTGTAGGCTACAGTAATTTCAGCGCATGGTCCTATGTAATCGTGGTAATAAAAAGGGACGCCTTTGCATCAGAAACTATGTCCTTTATAAACAAATGTACAAATGCAGTCGTTAAACACATTTGATGGACGAACTATAGAAATATGCGTTATCATTGTGTCAGCACAGCGGCACTAATTTGGTTTGTCTTGGCGAGGGAAGAAATGGACCTATGGAAGTACGTTACTCTGGACCTGATGTCCGATGAAGAGGATTGCACAGACGAGGGGGAAACTGCCTGGATCGTGCGGCAGCCTGTTTTCAGAAGCAACGAGCTCTCTGACCTGTGTGCGGCTCTGCAGGGAAGACTCGACCTGGACCCCAGATATGCGCTGACACACCATAGAAGGCTTCGTGTCGGCACACCGTCGCCAAGACTACCACCACCGTTGTACACTGCAATAAATGCCCCTCTAGAAATAAGTTAAAAAAAAAAAATACAAGACGTTTTTGCTTGAAATAAGCAAAAAAATCTGCCAATGGAACTAGTGAAAATCGGCTTGTCAAGATTTCTTGAAATAATATGTAATATTTAGGACTTTTGAGATAAAAGTGATCTTGAAATTAGCCAGGAAAACTTATTTTGAGCTATATTTGACTAGTATTAGAAAGCGTTGTGTATCATAATAAGCTGGTAATGCTCAAAAGTAGCATTTTTCCCTCAAAAGTAGCTTTTTAGTTTTTTCACTGTTCATAGCATCCCCCTTATTTCAAGTGCATTTTTACTCATTTTAAGTTCTAAAATAGTGACATTGTCCTAGATTTTAGACCACCA
Source organism: Sprattus sprattus (assembly GCF_963457725.1). Classification (NCBI taxonomy): domain Eukaryota; kingdom Metazoa; phylum Chordata; class Actinopteri; order Clupeiformes; family Clupeidae; genus Sprattus; species Sprattus sprattus. The sequence goes on from NC_137923.1 coordinate 14,199,320, forward strand.
CCAACTTGAAATAAGATTAGAAAGGGATTATTTGAGCATTTTAGGATAAAATGTCCTAAAGTTAGCTGGAAATACTTATATTATGCATTTTTTTTACTCATAAGAAGTGCTTTTGTATCATAATAAGACACAATTCAAGTGAATTTAACTTAATGTTAGCTCTACAATAGTGATACTGTTCTAGATTTAAGACAACCACATACTTCAATGAAAACAAGTCTTGCATTAAACAAAAACATATTGTATTTTCTCTCATGGACATCTGACATCTCAATACAATTACAAAACTGCTTTTTATTGGAACATCCAAGTTAAGGGTCTTGGGCTTACAACGAATATCTGGCCAATGTGTCCCTCAATATATCAACAAAATTATAATTATATTCGTATTATTGCAACCTAAACATTGGGCTACATTTGCTACATCACAAATGAAAACGGCTTTACTTGCCAACAAAAGCTTTCCATTCAGCCATGCCCTTCTTGAAAGATGGTGTGAGGTCTCCCTCATGGATTGTGTCCAAGAGGACCTCCGTTTGTATGACAGAAAGCAGAGTGGCTACGCACCTGGGGTAAGTAAGGTGTAAAGCATAATAGTAGGCCATAAGGTATAAAACACCCTCTGTAACCTTGTCTTTTGGGAGCGTAGTGATAGGATCTGAGAAATAGAAGATTAATTACAGTGCATGAAATGCCCTGTATTGTTATTCCTAGGCTTCTTCTTCTTCTTCTTCTTATTATTACAGTGCATGAAATGCCCTGTATTGTTATTCCTAGGCTTCTTCTTATTACAGTGCATGAAATGCCCTGTATTGTTATTCCTAGGCTTCTTCTTATTACAGTGCATGAAATGCCCTGTATTGTTATTCCTAGGCTTCTTCTTCTTCTTATTCTTGTTACCTTTTTCTGCGATTAATTCAGCCCGAACCGCTTAACGTAGAAACTTCATTCAAACTTTGTCGCGTAGGTCTTGTAAACGACACTTATGCTATGTATTTTTCACTTTTCTAAACTTTATACTTTTTAAGATATTAAATAAAAACGAATCGAAATTTTCCCATTGACTTACATTGGGCCATTATGATGTCATAATAGGGTCTTTAAACTGGCTTGCACCTGTGCTTTACTGACAGCTGCGCCAAATAGCCAACTGTCCGTTGGCACTTTACAATTGAAGTCTCATTCTGGCTGTGCTGCTGCCTCTTGCTGGAGTCCAAACAGGTACGTTTTAAATCAACCTTTAATTAAATTAAAATGATGCGCGAATTTTATTCTGAGTTGTGTTGTGCAGTTAGGCCTATGTTGTACGTCGTTTAATGGAGAAAGCGACCTAGACATTTACACAAAGCTTTTCAGTCATTAGAGAAAGCTAGCATCAGTCAGGCAACCTATTCAAACAGGACAGGCATGTTATCTTCTGACTGTTGGTATTGTGTTAAAGTAACACAATGCAACAATTATACGTCATGATTAGGGTTAGGATAATCAGTTTAACCTAAAAATAACAGCTTGAAAAAAATTGGGGCGCTACAATGACTCTTAATATGGAGAATTGCATCCGCGCCATTGCTATGCAGGGTCTATAGGCACATAACTTCGTTTTGTAGTTTTGCCGCCCAACTTTCCACTGTCTGCTGAACTAGTAAGCTTATTTGCCATCTTGCTTTGTCTTGTGTTGCACTTGCTTGACTGTGTAAGGACAGTTGTTGAATAACTAGTTTGTAATAATGTCAAAGTCAGCACATTTCAAGAGATTTCGTCAGTTTTAGCTGATAGCATATAGCTAGCGTATAGCTATTGATCCGTTGTGCTGCTTTTATTCGTGTTTGCCAGCTTGTTACAGATACAAAAAAGACATTATGGTATTAATGCTAACTCAAAATTGTGGTTGCAACATTAGCTGACATTTTATGCCATCTTTCAGAAGTGTAGTGTTACTACACAGTGGTAGTCATGCTCCGTCTCTGCTCCAGGTAGCAGGTGAGCAGGCTGGTTTAGTAGGGGCAGAGAGAGAGCGGGGCCAGCGACAGGTTGCTGCTCGGTTCTGCCTGCCCCACCAGTGGCAGCTGCTGATCTTTCAAAGAGGGGGAGCTCATTTTTTGCGTACATCATACAAATATTAGCATTGTCTGCCATCGTGTGTAGTTTGTTACCTGGCTAGTTCACACTTACGACCAGTGGCGATTTCTTTAAAGCTTGGCTTCCCCTAATAGGTGGTGGGCCGAGGTGCGATTTCGTGCATTTTAACGTTCCCTGGATATGGAGAAGCCATGTTTTTGTAAATATGTTCTACGTTTGTATTCACGTTTAGACAAAAATTGTTGCCACTTGCAGTTATTGCTTATTAAGTCGTTATCGATAACTTTATTCCCGAGGCAAATGGAGAGGGCAGCTACACTTTGGGTCCGATAATCGTGACGTTTTGTCGTTGTTATCCAATCGCGTTCTTGGAATTGCTCCAGTGAAGTTAATGATCAGTCCAACAACACTGTTTACATCTTTGTCCATGTAGTGTGAATTGTGGAATATATGGGTCATTTTTAGACGTTTTTGATTCAGTTTTCAAATCGAGGTGATAGCGGCTTTTTCTTGTTAAACAAAGGGTATTGTAATCTTAAAAACAAAAAGACATTGCTCTGTGGGGAGCCTTTTCATAATGTTGTCAGACACTGATAATGATATGAGCCTGTCAGTGACACAAAAAGCACCTCCAGTGGATATACCTTCACAGTGAGCAATCGTAATCGTAGCAATCATTTTGGATATTGAAAAGGACAGCTGCCTGCATATTTACTCTACTTCTTATATGTCAATTACATCTTGTAATGTTTCATGCAACTCTTGTTTCAGACATCTGACATCACTGCACATAGACAAACTGCAGCTTTAAAGGGCCTTCCCTTGTATCTCCGTGAGAGTCAGGAGAAGCTCTTCAGGAACTGTGAGTGGCTATGAATAGAAATTGTAAATATGTTATTATACTGTATTTATAGTGCTGTATTTAACGTTGTCTTCAACCATAACCTCTCTGTCCTCCTGGTTCCGTAACCATGTCCAGAGTGTCTTCTGTAGTTTCACTGTCCTGCCCTTGACTTGATGTAGCCTAATTGATGTCATATGATGTGTGTATGAGGGTTACATTTTTGATTGTGGTGTATGGGATGGAAATAGTTAATATGTCAAACTCATAATTAATTCTATTTGGAAAAAAAATGTTTATACAATATTTTGAGTTATTTTAGATTAAGAGCTTATTCTGATTCACAGTATACTCTTCTTTCTTTTCTTCTTTCCTTCTTTCACTCTTCTTTCCTTCATCCTCTCTTCTCTCCTTTTTTCACTCTTCTATCCTTTCTTCTTTCCTTCTTCCACTCTTCTTTCCTTCTTTCACTCTTCTTTCTTTTCTTCTTCCTTTCCTAACTTTTGCATTTCATGCACTGGTATTTCCTTCAGGAAATGCATTTTCTAGTTCTTGTTACCTTTTTCTGCGATTAATTCAGCCCGAACCGCTTAACGTAGAAACTTCATTCAAACTTTGTCGCGTAGGTCTTGTAAAGGACACTTATGCTATGTATTTTTCACTTTTCTAAACTTTATACTTTTTAAGATATTAAATAAAAACGAATCTAAATTTTCCCATTGACTTACATTGGGCCATTATGACATCATAATAGGGTCTTTAAACTGGCTTGCACCTGTGCTTCACTGACAGCTGCACCAAATCAAAGGAACCTCTTCTCTGTCCCTCTCAATTTAACTGTAACTAGGAACATTAAGACACCTTCCATTCTCTACTTTTTTTTCTCTCCATCTCTCCATCTTTCTCTCTATCCCTCTCAGTCTACTTTCTCTCACACTCAATCTCTTCTTTCCTTCTTTCACTCTCCTTTCCTTTCTTCTTTCCTTCTTCAACTATTATTTCCTTCTTTCACTCTTCTTTCCTTTCTTCACTCTTCTTTCCTTCATCCTCTCTTCTCTCCTTTCTTCACTCTTCTTTCCTTTCTTCTTTCCTTCTTCCACTCTTCTTTCCTTTCTTATTTCCTTCTTTCACTCTTCTTTCTTTTCTTCTTCCTTTCCTAACTTTTGCATTTCATGCACTGGTATTTCCTTCAGGAAATGCATTTTCTAGTTATTCAATGTAATCCACAGTCAAGAGCTATATATAATGTTAATTATAAAACTTCCTGTGTATTATGTAAGAACCCAAATGGTCACAGCTATCTAGATCACTGTGAGAAGTGATAACACCTCGCCAGGATATAGACCGTCTTAGGCCTTCTGTCTTTTAGGTACGAATTAGCATTCTGGTAACCACCCCCCATGTCTTCTTCTTAAATACAGGAATTTCAGACCAGTCAGTCAGTGAGAGTAGCCAAGGTGGACCTACTTGTTAGCGAAACTTAGTCTTCTCTCTCTCCTCTATGGCGCAATAGAGTAAAGAATAAAGCCTGGATTATTTGACCTTCCATTTTTCACTTGACTGAGTCTCCGTTAATTAGGATAAATCCATATCCTTTCAGTAGTTATCGGCACCTCTCCTACATCCAGGAGGCAGTTGGATGAGCTCACAATAAGGACTGGACAGGAGAGACGGCGTTTCTTCAAGTAGTCATTGGGGTCTTCTTTTTCCTTAAACACATAACATGGAAATATTTTAACAGGATAAAGCACTTTTGTTTAAATTATCAATTCCATATTTTTCAAACAGCCCTTCTTACGATCAAATAACCTTCTTAAGCAAAATGAAAGGTGCAGTACATATTAAGTTACAGCAAAACTTTTAACAGTCCCCAATGCATTTCCTGTTCACATACAATCAAGCCTTCTAAAAGACTGAAATCATACAAAGCAGTTGTACCAAAGCTCCCTGTAGTGGTATGGAAGCAATTGCGCTAGGTAAACCTGCTATGTAGTCACGTTCAAGCGAAAACAGTAAACAGAGCTAAAATGAAAGGTTCTAAAACACACTGATTGTGGCTGCCAATGGGAACTATTAGTCATTAGATAACCAGCTTCTAAATCTGTGTCTGGCTCCCAGTTTATGTTATATGGTTTGTGAGAGGGAGCACTTTGGTCGAAAGATATTGACAGTCAATGAGAGTGACCGGCCTTGATACACCCCCAGCCAGCCCCCCTCTAGATTTTTTTTTAACATCAGTGATTTTGGTGCGACCAACTACCTGGTTTATCATTCCTCCCTCCTCTGGCGTATTTCTCTTCTGTTACTGGAGCGTGCGAATTGGGAATTGTTTAGTGGACTTATGTGACGTTTTAATTATGTTCACGTAAAGGCGCGCGAGGCAACATTAGAAACTTTAGACTCGAATAATAAACGTTCAATTTCTAGTCTTATTTACACGTAGTAAGTTTAAATAACACCATACCATTACATATCGACATTCACAGTGGTAGTGGTCCCTGGAGAAGTGGGTATACGTTTTATTTATTCATACAGCACAGGATAAACACCCTGTTTTGAGAAGTGGGTATACCCAATGCTGACTGAAAAATAAGTGGGTATACTCCGTATACACTGGACTACACCACTGGACATTCAAGGAGCAAAGATGAGACGTCGTTGTTTGGTGAGAACTGATAAAAAAAAATCGCCTGCCTTCTGTTTTCCACGGTTGATCGCATGTTATGCTAGAAATGGCTTAGCATGGGTGGGATGGGGAAAGATAACACCTTTCCATCCAGACGCAAATTTAGCTAATCGGAATCTGTAAGTGGTGTCCAGATATATATACAGCCGCGGAAAAAATTAAGAGACCACTTCAAAATTATCAGTTTCTCTGGTTTTACTATTTATTGGTATGTGTTAAAGTAAAATGTACATTTTAGTTTTATTCTATAACCTACTGGTAACATTCCTACCAAATTTCAAATAAAAATATTGTCATTTAGATAATTTATTTGCAGAAAAATGACAATTGGTCAAAATAGCAAAAAAGATGCAGTGTCTTCAGATCTCGAATAATGCAAAGAAAACAAGCTCATATTCATTTTTAAACTACACAATACTAATGCTTTAACTTAGGAAGAGTTCAGAAATCAATATTTGGTGGAATAACCTTGATTTAAAATCACAACTTTCATGTGTCTTGGCATGCTCTCCACCAGTCTTTCACATTGCCGTTGGGTGACTTTATGCTACTCCTGGCGCAAGAATTCAAGCAGCTCGGCTTCTTTTCATGGCTTGTGACCATCCATCTTCCTCTTGATCACATTTCAGAGTTTTTTTTATGGGATTCAGGTCTCGAAATTGGGCTGGCCATGACAGGGTCCTGATCTGGTGAGACTCCATCCACACCTTTACTGGCCTGGCTGTGTGGCATGGAGCATTGCCCTGCTGGAAAAAACACTTCTCAGAGTTGGGGAACATTGTCAGAGCAAAAGGAAGCAAGTTTTTCTTCCGGGACAAGGTTGTACTTTGCCTGGCTGAGGTTTGTAAAAGACCATAAGGATTGAACCAAAGCGGACTGGAGGGTCTCCTAGTTCGTCTTCCCTGATGAGTCCAATTTTCAGCTTTGCCCAACACATGGTCGTCTGATGGTTAGACGGAGACCTGGAGAGGCCTACAAGCCACAGAGTCTTGCACCTACTGTGAAATTGGACTCATCAGAGAAGACGAACTAGGAGACCCTCCAGTCGGCTTTGGTTCAATCCTTATGGTCTTTTACAAACCTCAGCCAGGCAAAGTACAACCGAAGTGTTTTTTCCAGCAGGGCAATGCTCCATACCACACAGCCAGGCCAGTAAAGGTGTGGATGGAGTATCACCAGATCAGGACCCTGTCATTGCCAGCCCAATTTCGAGACCTGAATCCCATAAAAAAAACTCTGAAATGTGATCAAGAGGAAGATGGATGGTCACAAGCCATGAAAAGAAGCCGAGCTGCTTGAATTCTTGCGCCAGGAGTAGCATAAAGTCACCCAACGGCAATGTGAAAGACTGGTGGAGAGCATGCCAAGACACATGAAAGTTGTGATTTTAAATCAAGGTTATTCCACCAAATATTGATTTCTGAACTCTTCCTAAGTTAAAGCATTAGTATTGTGTAGTTTAAAAATGAATATGAGCTTGTTTTCTTTGCATTATTCGAGATCTGAAGACACTGCATCTTTTTTGCTATTTTGACCAATTGTCATTTTTCTGCAAATAAATGATCTAAATGACAATATTTTTATTTGAAATTTGGTAGGAATGTTGCCAGTAGGTTATAGAATAAAACTAAAATGTACATTTTACTTTAACACATACCAATAAATAGTAAAACCAGAGAAACTGATAATTTTGAAGTGGTCTCTTAATTTTTTCCGCGGCTGTATATATATATAGTTTCACACCAATGTGGGCTTCTACGGCAATACACAGGGTCGAATACTGTCGTAAATCCCACATTTCATGCAGTGACTGCTACTGATATAGAGTGTCTGTTCAGTAACATGGGGCTTTTAGTCCCTCCCCTCTTTAGTAAACAAAGAAATATATTCTCTAGGCACCTGTTCCGCACTAATCCAATCTTTGGCGTGGTGTTAGACCCACTTCAATACTTAATCACCAAACTGCCTATGAAATATCACTTATATTTCTTTTTTCTTTCACAGACAGTACAGTGCAGTAAGACAATGGCTACCTCAGCAATTCTCAGAGTAATTCTGGGGACAGACAACTCTCAGAGGGTGGTGTTTCCTGCTGGTCTGCCCACAACTGTGACTGACCGAGAGACTGACATAAGGAGTCAGTGTCAAATAAAGCAACCCTTTCGGCTGCAGTTCATGGATACGCTTTTTGGCAATGACTTTATGAATTTAACATCTATGGAAGAAGTTAAAGATATGGCTACAGTCAAGGTCATATATACATTCAACAGTCCCCTCGACAGTGTCTACTTGCCAGCCAATCAACCTGATGACCTTGATTCCCCATGTTCTTCTTTTGACAGCACCATAATCCTTCCATCTCCAGAGTCCACCACTTCAAGATCTTTGCCAGATCGGTTCATCGTTCCCCGTTTTGGATTTGACGCAGAGTTCAAACTAGAGCAAGCCAACTCCGCTTGTGGAGAAAAAGGAACTTTTGTGATCCCTGACCCAAAGCTGAAGTCAGATGTACTGGAGGGGGTGATTCAGGAGGTAGTCCTGCACAAAGTATATCTCACCGACAGAGAATTCGAACAAGCTGCAGAGGCGCTCATCATAAAGCATCCATGCTTGAGGGAAAAAGGGTCAGTGACTGGCTATGGGGGGTGGAAGACCAGTCTCAAGTACAAGATATCCAATTACCGCACACATCTCCGTAAAATAGGATGCCCTGAGGTGTGTGTGAATGCGCTGAGATACAAGCCAGAAGGCAAACGAAATCGAGGGGTGAAGTGGCTTTTTATCCCTCCAACCCACTTGGAGAATGCGACCAGTCCCTGGACACGATGAGGATTGAACTTCTTTCAGATGTCCAGCAGCGTAACAACAGGGCAACAGTCAAGGCCAAGATGGAAAAAAAAAACATTTCCATTAAGAAGGAGGGAGGTCATCGGAAATGCTCCAATGATCAGTGATTTTCAAGCGAGATGGCCAGCTCTCTTTGATGTAGTGGAGGTATGGTATGGCTTCTTAATTCATTCTTGTGTGGTAGATTAAACTGTTAAGCTAATGGTTGGCCAAATGTGTCTCAACAAATGTCTTGTGTGTACATCAGTGTTAGCCTGGTGCCACCAGCCTACGTATTTCCGCCTGAATTGATTTCAAGCTCATACTCAGTCTGGCTTAACCTCGTTGACAATCGTCTCCAGGACTCAAAATTTTGTAGGACCAATCAGCGAACAGTTCAGAGCTGTGACGCAAAACTCGCCTTGAAGGAAAAGACACGAAAAGCTATCGGAAAAGTTGTCTCAACTCTCGAGAACATCAGAAAATTAAAAGGAGAACAAGAGTATTTTCTTGTAAGTTTAATGATTGGAAAGGACGTCGTAGCTCTTCTCCCAACTGGCTTTGGGAAGAGTTTAATCTACCGAATGCTTACTAAACGTTGCTGATTGGTTAAGGGAACTCCAATGATTTTAAACCTCAAGATAAGCACCCGCCCATCTCGGAAACCAAAATGCATTGGGTTGGCCCAGACTGAAAGACGGAATGAAATGGAGTCACAGGCTGGTAATGGCCAGGCTACATCAGTGTGCCATATTGTTACAAAATTGTTCCATGTTTCAGATAAATGCGGAGTTCAAGCGCATAACAACCATGCCTCTACAGTCGCATGGATTAAAGTTTTCCGTCGCTATGACGGATTTCCGTCAACTCGGCTCGCATAAGGCCAAAAATGAGACACTGATATGATTTGCACATTTCAGCGTCTGAAATACACGAGGGTAAAGGGCAAAACTACCCCTAAGAAATATAATTTTGCCCCTAGGAGAGTAATACTTATTCAATGGACGTGTCAAAAACATTGTAGCCTATACAGTATGACCCGGTCAGTTGCCATTTAATGTTTTGATTTTCGCCTTGACTGTTGCGTGAAGAAACGAACGTTCTAACAAAACACATTTGGAGCGCTTCCTAATCAGACCTGTGACTGCAAGAGTGAGGAGGTATGAGGATCAGCGCAGTCTCTGTCACCATCTCAGGTTCTAATCTAAAATATAAAATTCACACACCCAGCGACTGTCAAAAATGAAAGCTAGATTGGCTTGGGGTAGAGGATGACGACGACGTAGATAAAAAGATCCGGTTTTGTTTTCAAGGCATGTCGGAATTGTGGACAACGAGTTGCCCAAATCGTTGTCAAACCAGCACAGGTAAATTCTTCTACTGCACAAGGGGAGCGAAAACGTTCAGAAATACATGGTACTTCGTCGCCAAGCGCCAAACAACACGCATCACCTACGGTGAATGATAACTAGTAATAATACTTTTAGAAATTATTTCGTTAGGTTAAGCTAGTTTAATGTTAGTTAGCTAACGTTAGCGATCTCTGATAGTGCGTTGGCTACAAAGGCTTGCTTGCAAGCTAGCTAACTAGTCTAATCTGTATTTCCTGTAGGCCTACTACGGTAGGTACATGATTAAAGGTAACACAAAAATCCATAAATATAATGTGTTATTATTATTAAAAAACAAAGAAAAAAAACCGATTGTTAATAGTTGTTTTATTTTTTTTTTACCTTTAATAAGATTTTATTAGTTGTTGTTGTTACTATAACAACTTATAACCACAAAGAAAGAAGAATACGATTGACTAATTTATGCTGTCTGTTTGGTTTTTGTTCAAAAAATCTAAGAAAACACTTTGAATCTGAAGACTAATGCCTAATAGTCTTATTATTGCCATTTGATGGCAATTGTTCATATTCATATACTGTAAGCCTAAATAAGTGTGTTTATTATTTTGAACAAAGGTTAAATGTTATTTCCCAAGTTTCTAAAAGTGCCCCCAATTTTTTTGTTAAATGCCCCTGGATTTCAGTAAATCATTTTGTCATTTATAGCCCATTAACAAGAATGGTGAAGTCTTGCAAAAAATATTGGTTTCATGCCCTAGCTTCAAACTAGTAAGTGATAATAGACCACGTGAAGTTCAAATATCAAGGCGGTATGCAGCCACAACCCAAAGTGAGGGCCGATTTAGTTTTTTCAGTCAGATGATTTTTTTTTTGCTTTAATCCCTGCAGTCGAGATTTCTGTCACAGCTGGACCTACATACTGGAAATCTGCTGAAAGTATTTGAGAAGAGATCGGGGCAGCAGGGACAGAAGCTAAAAGACATGTCTCCCATGGTGACGGTAAGAATTAACTGTCATCACAACCATCACATTTGTGTCCATGTTGACATCTCAGTTAAAATGCTGCCTTGTGCTATATTTTTATCCTTAAGGAAGATATTGATGCTGGGCGTGAATGCATCATTAAAGGACTCTGCATTTACCTCAACGAGGATCCTGAGGCTCTTGTGCAGGAGTACGTGGTAAGTGTATGCGACTAATAAGTGTTACAGTGCTTCACTGTGCAAAAATGGGAGAATCTGCCAGAAGGCCTACAATGTTGGCCCATGCTACACCCCTCCATCAAGTTTCATACAAATCGGGCTGGTACTTTTTGGTAATCCTGTTCACAAACATAGAGACCGACAATCAAACACACACACAGGGGAGAAAACATTACCTTCCGCCCTGCAGCGGCTTTGCCTGGGTTGGAGGTCATAAACAGTGGGGCATCGGATCTATGATAGATTTGTCCTGGCTGAAGGTAGATATTATTACACTGTTGAATTGTTTACAAGCGAAGTTACAAGATGTTGAGCCTATCATTAAAGAATTGTATCTTTTCTTTTGACCAGGAAACGGCTGAAACCGATTTCCTCAGTGCCATAGAGAGAACCACGGTGGGGATCTATGTTGTGAGAGACACTACCAGCAGTGAACCATCTGATGTCAGAATAATCCTCGAGGGTGTGATGGTGCTTCAGGACCTTGAGAATGTAGCACTTGCTTCTGCAACGTTGTTTGGGCTTTTTTACGCCTTGAACTTGCAGTACCCTGCAAAGCTCCGCTACACCTTTGAGGCTTTTCAAAAAATTATCATGGAGCTGGATGCAGGTGAACTGTCGAAAAAGGCTCAAAGCTTAAAAACAAAGCTATGCCAATGAAGAGAGCTCTCCCTTCTGTTCCAGTATGAGTGGACAATTTGAATTTTCATTTGTATATGTGTACAACCAGTCCAGTGTCTTTCTATCTTTCTCTCCCCCCCCCACTTGTCCAGCACTGAGTGGTTTGCAGACTGGATTTTGTTAGACCAATGTGTTTAATATGTTTAATGTGTTTTTTTTATATATATGTTTTCACCATTTGGGACACACTTGTCCAGTTTTTGGAATAAAAGTTTAGAATCTAACAGTCTCATAGTTTTTAATGACAATACAAGTGGTTAGTGTTTAAAATGATCAAGAAATAGACATGAATTGATTAATTTACAAAAAGTATAAATATATGACTAAAATTTGATGTATTTAGGATATTCCTAAAATAATAATTGAATGGCGTTGGAATAAAGAGATTAAAATGAGTGTAATTTACTTTATTCAATCATATTAACTTAACTTTATTGAATTGTGTTGGACTAAAGTGGTTCATTCAATTTACTTGGTATCAACATAAAGTTCTTGTGTTGATTGAACACAATTGTGTTAGTTGCTACCAAAGCAAACCATTTGTGTGCAACCAATGTCCATTATTGAATTGAGTAAATCCAACACATTCTTTTTTTCAGTGTACTGTATTTGCTTTATTAGAGAAAAAGCTTTTCTTGTCACAATTTTGACTTTCTATGAGCAATGCAATAACCGATTCAGCTTGCATTTCAACATAAAATGGATGTGTGTAAAAAAAAAAAAAAACGTTAATGGGTTTAAAATCGTTAATCGATTTAGAATTGAATCGAAATCTAATCGTGAGGTGCCAAGAGATTCCCACCCCTATGAATCACAAATACAAAAACAATACACATAGGGAGAACATGTACACAAAGGGTGGGGTGTTTACAGGTACAGGGTAGATCTGGCCCCATATAACATTGTGCATTCCTTGTGACAAATAGCAAATAGTGGAAAGTAGTGCAAGAGTGTTCATGAGCATGTGTGGATAGTGCAAAGAGTCCTGTGCGTGTGTGTGTGTGTGAGGATAGTGTAAAGTAATATAAGTAGTAAAGTAAAAGACATTCCAAGGGTCTAGTGTAGCCAGTAAAAAAGGATGGGCAGTGGGATGGAATAAAGTGAGATGAGAAGAGGAGGAGGGCAGACTGAGGTAGACTCATGCAGAGAAGTCCATCTCCCTCCCTTTCTGCGTGGCGTTGTAGAGCTGAATGGCCCTAGGGACAAAGGACTTCCTCAGCCTGTCTGATGAGCATGACCGTGACAGGAGTCTGCCACTGAAGATGCTCCTCTGTCCATGAAAAGAACTGTACAGTGGGTGGTGGTCATTGTCCAAGATGGTCAGCAGCCTATACTCAGTATCCTTTTCTCCGCCACCGATGTGAGGCAGTCCAGATCGGTGCCAACAACAGCTCCTGCCCTTCTCACCAGCCTGTCAAGTCGCCCTGCATCCCTCTTCTTAATGCTGCCTCCCCAGCACACCACAGCATAGAAAAGGACGCTGGCAACAACAGACTGGTAAAACATGCACAGGAGTTTATTGCAGACATTGAAAAACCTCAGCCTCCTCAGGAAGTAGAGTCAGCTCTGACCCTTCTTGAAGATGGCATCTATGTTAGCTGACCAGACCAGTTTATTGTCCAGATGAACTCCTAAGTACTTGTAGGTGCTGACCACCTCCACACTGGCACCCTCTATGGAGATTGGTAGCAGAGGAGGCTGAGACCTCCTAAAATCTACCACCATCTCCTTGGTCTTGGAGGTGTTCAGCTGCAGGTGGTTATGCCTACACCACTGCACAAAGTTGTCCACCAGGCTCCTGTACTCCTGTACCCTCCTGTCCATCCCTGATACACCCCACAACAGCAGAGTCATCAGAGAACTTCTGGATGTGAGAAATCAAAGAACATGATTCTTACAGCACCCTTCCCCTTGTGCCCTGTGCATTAGGTAGACGATGGCATCTTCCACGCCCACCTTCTCCTGGTAGGCAAACTGCAGCGGGTCAAGTGCATGGCGTACCTGGGGTCTGATGATGTGCAGTACACTCTAAAAAATGCTGGGTTATTTTCGTAACCCAAACGCTGGGTTATGTTGGGTAATTTCAACCCATAATATTAACCCAGCCAGTAACCCAAATGTATTGGGTTATGCCAGAGATTCCAAGAATATACTCTGCCGCTTGAAAACTTTTCTGCCAGACAACATCGCGGGACATTTGCGGGAACCGTTTGAGCTCTGTGAGGTAAGTTGATGTGGTAATATATTTTTTCCAGCATTTCATTACACTTATGAATGGTGATGAATATCCAAACGTCATGATGTTCGGGCCGTGTTTTAAAAAAAAAGAGGGGTGTCAAAAGGTGAAGTTTTTACGTCAGTCCGTGGGTGGCGATGTAGTTCGTTGTAGGGTAGCTAGCGATAGGCTACTTAGCCTGCATTAGCTTGACAGACTCGAAACCAGACGAATTTAAGGCATTATTTTGTATAGGTCTCATTTTGGCAACACCAATAACAAACCTGCCATTGAATGGTTTGTGTATATGTGCGTGTTTCAAGCGTACACGGTTTACTCTATACTATTAATAGACTCATCACATTTATTCGACCGAAAGAATCCCCATAGCAACTACCGTTGCGAAGGCAGTAGTGCTAGCTTACCACAGCGGTATTCTGGTCACCCACAACCGCCCACCATATCCCGATTAGCATATAGCTAACGGATGCCTGGCTCTTCCAGAAAGGCTAGACAATGGACCCTTCCGCAAACTCCGCCCCCCTTAGCAACGGTTGCTATAGTCAAGCATTCACGTTTCCCAGGTTCTCAGCATTGGTATGAATGGCGTGGCAACATGTTTTCAACCGTGTCAATTTCAGCTGTGCCCAAAGAAATCACAAGCATTTTTTGGAAAAACGGCAAGATCTCAGATCCAAGCAGGCAAAAGGGTCTGCAATATGCTTATATAGGCTACAACCACGACATTACACAGGGATTAAAGCAAAAAAAAATCATCTGACTGAAAAAAAAATTGGCTCTCACTTTGGGTCGTGGCTGCATACCGCCTTGATATTTGATCTTCATATTATCACGATATTATCACTTACTAGTTCAAAGCTAGGGCATAAAACCAATATTTTTTGCAAGACTTCACCATTCTTGTTAATGGGCTATACATGACAAAACGATTTACTGAAATCCAGGGGCATTTAAAAAAACTTGGGGCACTTTTAGAAACTTGTGAAATAACATTTAGGCCTAACCTTTGTTCAAAATAATAAACACACTTATGTAGGCTTACAGTATATGAAAAATTGTCATCAAATGGCAATAATAAGACTATTAGCATTAGTCTACAGATACAAAGTGTTTTCTTAGATTTTTTGAACAAAAACCAAACACACAACGTAAATTAGACAATCATATTCAAAAGTATTCTATTATAGTAATAACAACTAATACAATCTTATTAGAGGTAAAAAAAATAATAAAAAAAAACTATTAACAATCGTTTGTTTTCTTTCTTTTTTTTTAATAAAAACACATTATATTTATGGATTTTTGTGTTACCTTTAATTATGTACCTACCATAGTAGGCCTACAGGAAATACAGATTAGACTAGTTAGCTAGCATGCAAGCCAGCCTTTGTAGCCAACGTTAGCTAACTAACATTAAACTAGCTTAACCGAACTAAATAATTTCTAAAAGTATTATTACTAGTTATCATTCAACGTAGGCGATGTGTGTCGCTTGGTGCTTGGTGACGAAATGCGATGTATTTCTGAATGTTTTTGCTCCCCTTGATGGAGTCAGCAGAAGAATGTACCTGTGCTGGATTGACAAGGATTTGGGCAACTCGTTGTCCACAATTCCGACATGCCTTGAAAACAAAACCGGGTCTTTTTCTCTTCGTCATCGTCTTCCTCCACCCAGTCAATCTAGCTTTCATTTTTGACAGTCGCTGGGTGTATGAATTTTATATTTTAGAACCTGAGCTGGTGACAGAGACTGCGCTGATCCTTTCTCCTCACTCTCGCACTCACAGCCAGGTCTGATTAGGAAGCGCTCCAAATATTTTTTGTTAGAACGTTCATTTCTTCACGCAACAATCAGTCAATGCGAAAATCAAAACATTAAATGGCAACTGACCGGGTCATAGGCTACGATGTTTTTGGCAAGTTCATTAAATTATTATTACAGAAAATTATAATTTACTCTTATACATTTTAGGGGCAAAATTACATTTCTTAGGGGCAGTTTTGCCCTTTGCCCTCGTGTATTTCCGACGCTGCAAATCATATCAGTGCCCCCCCCTCCCTATTTTGTTTCTCTTCGGATCTGCATCGATCTCATTTTTGGCCTTATGCGAGCCGAGTTGACGGAAAACTTTAATCCATGCATTAATTCAATTCAATTCAATTTTATTTGTATAGCGCCATAACAATACAATTGCCTCTCGGCGCTTAACAGAGCCCAGAGCCTGAACCCCCTTAGTGCATGCACAACGGCAACAGGGGCAAGAAAAAACTCCCTGTTAGGCAGGAAGAAA
The DNA here is from genome assembly GCF_963457725.1 of Sprattus sprattus. Lineage (NCBI taxonomy): Eukaryota > Metazoa > Chordata > Actinopteri > Clupeiformes > Clupeidae > Sprattus > Sprattus sprattus. Next base: position 14,215,514 of record NC_137923.1, read on the forward strand.
CCTTGAGCAGAACCACGGCACATAAGGGGGGACCCATCTGCTTGAGGTCGGCCGGGTGGAGACAGGAAGGTGGGAAGGGGGAAGGGGGGAAGGGGAAGGGTAGTGTGGCAGAAGGGGAAAGGAAGCAACAGGGGCAATACACAGCCAGCATTTGGTCACTGGACATATGTGTACATACATCTGGTGGTAAATACATGATACAGACAAGACCAGATTACTGTGGCAATAGGGTTACTGTTACAGGGGTAGGGGATGTAGGGACAGAGAAACATTTCGGTGGAGGCAATAATGTATATTGTACATAAATGCTAGCATAGGGTATTGGGTAGAGTAGGTGTACGGCAATGCAGTGGCAGTGGGTGCGGTTGGCCGAGGGTTTCTCTAGGTAGACCAGGTAGAGAGACTACGTGCAGAGTGGTGGGGGTGGGGAGGGGAAAGTTCCACATCCATCAGCGATTGGAACACGCCTGGCTCCGGGGAGGCAGTGGACCTTGCAGGGGCCGCTTGTTGAAGGGGGGGGTGTGGACATCTCGGACCATGGAGCTGCCGATGACCAGGGTGGGGGTCGTCACATCCAGCATGCCATGTTTGTAGACATACAAATGCTAAGGCTAACAGGTTCATTCCAGCTATGTTTATGTGTTCTATTATCTACACAGTCGCCGCTACGCAAACATGTAAGGTGGTAAAACTGAATCGTATTTTAAGCAAGGGTTTTCTCACGTTTTCGATGCAGTGGGCAGATTTTAGCTCCTTGGAACAAACGTAGGTGCTTCTGTTTACGTTGCTGACATTCAGCTGATGGGGGGGTCGTCCACATTGTTTGATCCACAGCAGGCATTTCTCTCTCTGGGTCTTGGGTTTCGGGAAGGGATGACCCCTCCCTCCAGCCTTTTTGGATATCGGCTTTCAGAATTACACACTCCATAAGCGCAACGTTTCATTTTCTCTTCTCGAGCAGACGTCTCTCTCATTGACTTCCATTCATCAACATGGCGCGCTTGACTGAGGTCCCGAGCTTAGTAACTGTTGCTATGCTATGATTGATCAGCTACCGTTTTTGGGAGTGGTCGCGGAAGGGTCAATTGTCTGTGTACAGATGTGCCTTGAGGACATTTACGTGTTCAATTCTACACATCCAAGACACGGTCTTCAAGATAGATAGATAGAAGGATATATATAATGTGTAGCGTTAGATACAATAGTAGTGTTAGCTAGCTTCAGCTGAGAAGTCAAAACGCCCAATAACACCGGGTATGTTGAGTAGTCGTTTTGTGGAAACCGCCACAGTAACATCCATGGCCAGAGCAAGAGTTAGTCACGGAATCTAAGTCTTTCGGGTTTGAATGTTGTATAATTTGCATATTTTACTGATCAAATTTGTCCAAATTTGTTTAAGCATATGCCAACATTTTTGCAGCCCTTCTTCACAAGTTAAGGCCTCCCTGGCAGCAGCAGTGGTGAACCAGTTTGCATCTCTAAGAGACTGCCAGGGTACTGGTTATGCTTCTGAAATCTGTAAAGTTACTTTCAAATGTCTTCTCTCTTCTTTACTCTAGGACGCATGGCTCACGCCAGGGAGATTTCATAGGCCTGCCACAGGGTTCCTGGAGGAGCGCCTCAGAAATGTGAGGAAGAGGCTACGGAGGGGCTCCCGTTCCTCAGCACCAGCTCCCGTTTCTCAGCACCAAGTACCGCAAGGTCCAGAGAGCGTTTTGTCCATTTTGCCAGGTAAATGTAACCCCCACGCCCAAGTGTGGACATGAATCTGTGGCATTTACACCTGTGATGGGAATTAGGAACACCACATCAGACATACAGTATGTGGCCATGGTGTTTCTGTATTGCTTATCCTGCAATAGGAAGTAACATTAATTAAATGACAACTCAAATAAAACCTCAATAACACACAACCCTTTCTAATATTAATATTTCCAAACCCTTAATATGTGACATTGTACTGAAATGCGAATTAATACCTCTCACCCCCATAGAAGACACTGTGACGGCAGAGCGAGCCATAGAAATGGCTCAGTGGCTACAGGCTAACATTTGGCCACAGAGCCAAGTGAAAGAATTCATGAGACATACCGTGTCATGGATCCAAGGCCATTGGTGACATCATTGCCGAGTTTCCACGCCTGGTTGACACTCCTGGCATGGTAAGATCATGATTCTTTTTTGTTTTATTAATCTAAACACTTTGAGACAACACTTTAATTGCATAGAAATCAAATGTTATATCACTCAGAGTGTCTGCAGAAATGTTAGTGTAATGCGGGATTCTAATATTTGTATATAGATCAGATTGTGTCTTCAGACATCCTGCCAATGAGCTATGATTAACTTCATGGGATCTTTTCCTGTTACCCTTGTATTATTCTACTTGTAGATTTCACAGGACTTTGCATTCCTGCATTCTGACAGTAGAAACAAACTAGAGCAAAGTTGGAGCCTCTTAGGCGAAAAAAATCATTCAGATGGGTCCAGGGCATAGGGCGGCCAACGTCGAACACCTCTCTGCAGGTATGTGCACAGTCACACTCCTTGTAATACGATGTTAACCCATTGAAGCCAGGAAACCAGAAAAGACCACAGTGTTTCATGAAGGAAGGTGCACATGTTAGTGACTAAGCAAAAGCATTGATGTCCATGATTATTTTGTGTCTTTGTATTCACTGTAAACTAAATAAATTATTTTAATTGGGTTTTCTTGACATATATTGCAGACAAACGTGACGAAGTCGCCCTTTTGCTGCTACCACGGGTCATACCAGCGACCCCTTAAGAGTGGGCAGGAAAATGGAGCGACCCACCATTTTGGAAAGCACTAGTGCGTTTGTGGATACCCAGCCTGTGAGTTGAGATATTTACTATTTACTATTTTGCATGCAAAACATTTGTTAGGCATGTATTCGCAAATGTCTTGTTCATGCACAATTAAATAATTAACTGAGCAATGCCTCAATTTAGAGTAGGGACCCTTATTCCACATCTGTTTTTACACTGTTCAGGGTTTGTTCACACAGTGTACCAGGAGCTCATACACATTGTATTCTGGCACTTACTGCTTACTCATAAATAGAAAACTAGGTCTACTAGGTCCTTACTAAGGTTATATTGGTAATAAATCCCTTATTGTGCATGAACAAGACATTTGCGAATAAATGTCTAACAACTGTCTGATTTTGCTTAGTACATGCCTTACAAGTTACTTACACAGACATCAATATTGTATGTATTAGTGCTAATAGATGTAACGCTAAAATAAATTGTTACCGAGAATAGAATAGAATGTTCCCTCAAACCTACATATTCCTCTTACAGATTGGAACAAATATGGCTGAGTATTTGACAGCTCACCAGAGGGTTGAGCACCCCTACATTCTCAAGTTGGGCAATGACTGCACTCAGGCATTCCTAATCACAAACGGCAGAGCTCTGCAACACCCGTCTCTACTTTCAGCAGTGGACGAGTGTTTCAAAGCTTTTTTTGTTTTTGATATGGGCTATCCAAGTCCCTGTGCCCAGGTTTGGGAATTTCTACAAACTGTTTTTGAAATACCTGGACCAGTGCGTCCCACCATCCAGGTCCTAAGGGCACAATTTTCTGTTGAATGAATGTCTTTGTTGTCTTGTTTGATTGGTGTTTTTCTTCTTGTAAGAGTGAATGTGAAATTGCAGGATCTTTTCTTTCAGTTTTTTGAACGCTGAAAACTCAACATATTGGATTTGGTTATATATTTCTGTTTACACAGAGTAGTAATATATACATATATACATGTAAGAGTGCATATCAAATAAATTGACTTTCGATTTGAAATAAGTTGTATCTGTGTAGTATGTGTCTGCATGAGGTTATTATTAATTGATATTGCATAATGAGTTTGAATAAGCATAAGTGACAATAACGTGGGTAAACCAAAATTCTTACTGCCACTTTTTGTTGACATTTTCCCTGCATCTATGCTGGAGCAAGGCTGACTAATTACTTACTACAGTTAATTTATCATTTGAGCATTGCTTTAGCATAGATGGTGGCAAACCATCCATGGCAGTAAGATTTTTGGTTTACCCATGATTTGACTTAATTTTTGCAACCCGAACATTGGGTAAGTTCAACCCTGCAATAAAGTTGTTTCAACCAATCTGCTGGGTTGATTTCTTAACCCAATGAACAGGGTTAAAATGTGTAAATGTGTTCGCAATAGCATGTGTTATTCCAACCCATAATGGGTTTATGTCATTTTTGACCCAGCGCTGGGTTGTTTTGGGTTATTTTTAACCCAGCATTTTTAAGAGTGTAGCAGTCGTTCCATGGTCTTACAGATGTGGGATGTGAGAGCGACTGGACTGTAGTCATTCAGCTCCCTGGGGTGTGGCTTCTTTGGAACAGGGATGAGGCAGGATGTTTTCCACAGAGCAGGGACCTTCCCCTGTTGGGGGCTCAGGTTGAAGAGATGCTGCAGAGGCTGACCCAGTTCCACAGCGCATGCCTTGAGAAGTCTTGGACAGACTCCATCAGGGCCAGCTGCCTTCCTGGGGTGCAGTCTCCTCAGCTCTCCTGTGACTTGTACAAGCAACGTCCAAGCAAGGTTGCATTTCAGCAAGACCCAAACATTGCCTCAGTTAACCCTGTATTAGAGAGGGATGGACTGACTATAACAAGTGTTGACCATAACAACAGTATTGAAAAGTTTGTGCCAACATGTAACCTGACAGATAATCACTACAACCTGATCAAAGATCCAAGTGGATGGTTAGACTGTGACATCATACACAATGTCCTCCTCAAGAAAATGAATCCATCTATGGAAGGGTTACAGAGAACATCTCTGGGACCTTGGCGTACCTTTGCAAAAGTCAGGAATCCATTCATCCAAATTCTTCACTCCGGAAATGGTCACTTGGTTTGCACGAGCACTGTCAAGAGTAATGATGGACTTGTAGATTTATATGACCGTCTCTATCACAACACCATTCAAACTGAGTTGGGAGAACAAGTCACACTGCACGAAAAGCAAGATTATCGGGCCCGTACACGCTGTGATACAGCCGCGAATGATCACCATTCCTGGCACATACGTCTGCCACATACGAACAGAATTTCCCGGAAACAGACCGGCGAGGGGAGGGGGGCGATGTGTTTAGCATTCTCACCTCCCGCTGACAGAGGTGCGAAATGCTCTTATTAGCATATTGACTGTCAGCAGTCTAGCCACACACACCCTGCTGCAGCCATTGGTTGAAAACGACAAGGAATTGAATTAAAACGTCTTGTGATGAGATGGAATGAGATTCTGTCTATTGGTCAGCTTTCAACTGACAAAACGTATCCCCTCTCATTTACAGCTATTGCCCCATAAAAACGAAATTAATAATTTACTCGATATTCTGTCTTTAGAGTTTTTCCCTGGGGTTATCACAATTCTTGATTTGCCTTTAATTTTCAGAGTTTCAGAGTTCTATCTTTAGGGTTTTGCTCTGGGGTTATCACAATTCTTGATTTGCTTTTCGTTTTCAGAGTTCGAGGATCACAACGTACTTTCGAGGCTGTTCCACTCATATTCCGGAGCTTCCTCTCAGTAATGTTCTTGAGATTCACTTTTGGCATGTAATTATACGAGTAATTAATTAGTCTGGCTTACTCTTATACTGAGGTAGTCATTTCTTAACTTGGGACATGTTTGCCACCTGTGAGTATCTAACCTGTGTCTTTCAGGAAGATTATGAAATCTTTCGCGAGTTTCAAACCTGCGTTCTTCAGGTTCCCGGTGCTGTGCTCTCGCCACTGAGCCAACCACGTCACGCTGTTTTCGGCGCCGAGCTGTTCGTTCGGCTCTTCCAGCACATGTCCCCACCTGTTCTGTTTTGCTGTGCCCGAGGTTGAGACTAGGTACCCAGTCGACACTAAACTGTTCCCATTGTTTGCTAGGCTGTCCAGACACAAAGTGTTTACCACACACACGTTCATTCTCCAACTTCTCCGCTGTCAGATCTGCTCTACTTATGGCAGAAATCTATTGCCTGCGCAGAGTAGATGTTAGTCCCTCAACATATTCCCCCTGGTTAGTTATCACACAAGGGATGCGAAACAACCTAACCTTTTTGCAGTGTGTGTGGGCTTTACCCGTCCTAGTCCCACAGCCAACAATGATGCACAGTACCATAATCTCAAGGCAAACGGTTTTGATTTTGAGAATAAACACTTAGACTTGAAGAGAAGAGAGAAGAAAAGAAGAGCGGTATAAAACACTGCAAAACAATGCCGTACATGGACCCCAACATGGCCGCCAAAGGTTGTTGTCATGGATATGGGTCACGTGACTGCAACACAAACTAGCCTCTTGTGAGGCGTATACAGAGTTATTGCGTGAGAAGGAATACCAATTGCATAGTTAAAGCCCATATCATTTCACATATATTGCAATCCATTTAGGATGATGACTAGATTAAATAGGAAACTGCAGGATCTTATTTCTTGGTGCAGTTTCAAGAAACAAAGCTTGAAGCTAACCAAATGGCTACAGAAGAAGCACCTGTTAAGGCCACAATTCAAATGCAATATCTGCAATCAAAAAATGAAATTGAGAGAAGGCAAGGGAGAGGACCATTTCACTTGGTAAGAAATGGTGTTAATATCAATGTGGATTATTGATGCCTATTTAAAACCTAGGCTCATTGATACAATATCTATAGCCTACAGTAAAACGTATGATGTAAGACTTTCAGTAATTTCCACTAATTAAAAGTAGGAAACTGTTGGTTTTAAAGAATTTCACATAGCCTCTAATGCCTTTATATTGATATTGTAGCCAAACGGTAAAGGAGAGCATTTACCCTGGCCTCAAACCCCAGTCTCCCACTCTCAAGTGAACCGTGGCTAACCGTTCCACACGATACCAATAGGGTTAACCCGGCCTAGAACAACCTCCTGTGTTCCTGGAAAGCTCATCTCCACACTGCAAAAAAAGAAAAGTTGGGTGAACTCAAAATGTCAAAGCAACAACCTTCGATACAATTTTAAGGCAATCAAGGAGTTTAAAATTGCACACTGCAATAGTTTAAAATGTAACTCAACTTTATAATTTAGAACCAATAACTTCTAATCAAATTTATACTGTAAATAATTACAGATTCAAAACATTTGTTTTATTTACACTGTACCAGCATCAAATCCCTTCCAACTGGGCCAAGTTAATGCAAACTAATTAGAGCCAATTCTCCCAGTCGTCAACTTGTGCTACATGTATACTTGTACAATTTGAGATTGAATAAAAGTTTTAACATGAGTCATGTATACAAGAACATACAGAACCAGTATGATACACAACTATAAAGCTAATAAATCTGTTAACCAGGTTGCTGAGGTTACTGAGCACCATAACATCTGGTCTCAAAATAGTCAGCCAATTATTTTTTGTAACACTGCTCTATACTATGTGACAATTTACAAACACTGAATCTTAACATGAAACATGTTTAAGAAAAACACTATAAAGTGCTAAATAAATGTAAGAAAGTGGGAGATCGAGGTACATAAGAGTTAAGAGTGAGTAACAGCAAGAGTAAATTAACATGGTGTTGGCTGGACAGAAGGGAACTTTTAGAAGTCAACAATTCCAGATCCAACATTATAAGTTAACTTGTGGATTCACTGGAGGTTTGTTTTTGAGGGATCTGACCCTTGCAGAGAGGTCTGTACCAAGTTCCATGATAACCTTCTGAACAGTTTCAAAGGTGTACCTGAGATCCTTTGGGTACCTAAGGTTTAAAGCATAGATCAGTCCAAAGAGGTAAGAAAAAGCAGTTGGCAGGTTGGGGAGATCTTGAAGGAGTATCTCTTCTTCCACAACAACAGCAACACTCGTGACACTTTGAGGCGCTGCACTGTTATCATCCTCCAACACAGTGAGATGGTTCTTGATGTTTCTGAAATCCATGCTAAGACTAATCTATTCAGCTGCAGGACTGAGACCACTGTACCTCTCGGAGTGAGACCAGGGTTTTTCCTGCATAGAGCGCCTAAAGGCAAAAAAAAAAGTCATCCAATTCAGCTTAATGGTGTTTTAGGCACACAACAGCGTTCAGCAGTTTAACCAGATTGTCGATGATATTTGAACTTTTTCGACAAGTCTCTTCAATATAAAGATGAGCTGTTATTTATAGATACTTAATATTTCCCAGGCATCTAATGGCTTACAGCTACTAGAAAGCATCTAAACGCACAGAGTAATTTAATATTACTCTAATATTACTAACAGGCTCAATAGGTACAATAGACCAGTGGTCCCCAACCACCGGGCCGCGGCCCGGTACCGGTCCGTGAGGCATTTGTTACCGGGCCGCACAGAAAGAATAAATAGTTTATATCAATTCCACTGTATTAATTATTAGCGTCTGAAAGGTGTTTTATTTTGAAAAACGACTGGATTTTCCCGGACGTCACATTCGCCTGTGCCTTTTGTCACGTCAAGACGCTTCTCGTTCAAGTGATACGTCACTCACATAAGCCCACAAACTAGCGAAAATTAGTAAAAAAAAAAAAAAAAAAAACATCTTTGGAGAGCTTCTTTGCAAAGGTGAAAAGGCCAACTAAGGAGCCAGAAGAGGAGCCTTCGACCTCCAAAAAAAGAAAGCTTATTTCAACAGACAATAGGAGTCGTACTTAAAATACGGGTTTATCGTAACAGGTGATTCTCACGCACCAATTACGCTCTGTTTAATATGTGGCGACAAGCTAGCACCAATGAAGCCTTTAAAACTGCTTCGGCACATGGAGACCAAGCAACTGATTCAGAGTTTTGGTGAGTTGTATTTTTCATGCACTTAACGTTTGTAATACAATGGTGTTGGCAGCAAATTAACTCCACCTAACGTTAATGTTACCTTTTGTGTATGAGCAGACCGGGCTTCATTCTATCAAATTCGCGGTTGCTTCACGGGTGCAATTGAATGATTCACATCAATATGAATGGATGACGTGTAAAATGACACCTTGAAGCCGGTCCGTGAAAAAAATCCCTACATTAAACCGGTCCGTGGTGCAAAAAAGGATGGGGACCCCTGCAATACACTACCTTGGTTAAAAATCGAATTACGATAGTCATGCTAGCATTGCGCTAAATAATTAGGCAGCTAACATTAATAAGTGGGGTTTACATAAAGTCACTTATTGTATATGGCATAAATATGATCCTAAAACACCTTCACTAGTTGTTTTAAGCAGACTTGTGAGCAATTCATCACGTATGCAATGCACGTCAGCGAATATGTTCTGAATAGTAGGGGTGGGAATCTCTTGGCACCTCACGATTCGATTCGAAATCGATTCAGAGGTCAACGATTCGATTTAAAATCGATTTTGTAATTTAATTTTTTTTTTTTTTTCACACATCCATTTATGTTGAAATGCAAGCTGCATCGACTATTGCATTGCTCATAGAAAGTCAAAATTGTGACCATTTCTTCAATTTAGACGCTGAGTTGCAAACTCAAATGATTCAATAGTCAAAATGCATCGATAATCGTTTTATCGGTTTCAAATTGATATTCGATAATCAATCGATAATTGCATTTCAACATAATGGATGTGTAAAAAAAACGATTATCAATTCTAAACCGATAAAACGATTATCAATTTCGACTTTTAAAACATTTGAGTTTGCTACTTAGAGTCTTTGCTACACTCTCTATTTTTTATGAGATAAAAAGCTTTTCCTTGTCACAATTTTGACTTTCTATGAACAATCCAATAATCGATGCAGCTTGCATTTCAACATAAAATGGATGTGTAAAAAAAAAAAAAAAGATTTTTTTTTAAATTACAAAATCGATTATGAACTTTTCTGAATCGAGACAGAATCGTTTTAGAGAGAATCGATTAAAATCGAATAATCGATTTTTTTCCCCCACCCCTACTGAAAAGTATGTTTCAAGTAGGCTACAGCCGAACTCTCGTTCTGTTTTGATCAATAGTAATCGAGTTGATAAGTCTAATCTATACGCAACTGTGAGGTGCGCGAATGGACAGAGCCAATCACTTAATTACTCAACCTGCGGATGCATCCTGACTTCATCAGTCGGCGGTTTCAATATTCATGGCTTTCAATTTATTAAAATATCTGCTATGTTGAGAACTTACACAGGTGTAGGCTATTACTTGATTTGTCTACGCGTTTAAACGAGTACCAGTAGAACGCGGGGCCTCGGGAAGGCAAGCGTGAAAGGTCAACTCGTTTGTGTTGCATCTCGAATATAATAATATTAATATTATTATTGATAAACCGGTGTGGTTGAAAACTGTCGTTCCACTGCGAGGGCCAGCCCGACGTACACGAATACACCTGTACAAATGCACATTCAATTTCCACTCAAAATACTGTCAAAAGTTTGAGTATTGATTTCCAACGCAGCCTCCATTGGTGAAAATAATGGTATGTAGGTTTGTATAATAAACATGAATAGTAATAATAGATAGACTTTCATAATTCGTGTGTTCCATTTTTGACCACTGGTTAGTTCTAGATTCTATTGATATAGATTTCCGTAGTTTGCATAGGTAAACCTTGATCTTGAATCTTTGAACCATACATGATAGCACCATGGGGCTTGGACTATTGTCAATATATTAGCCTATCTATTTTAATTTAAAGTGGAAGCAAAATGATAGCCTCCATTATTTATGAAATGTAAAATAAAAAAAAAAACCATTGATTTCTGCTGATAGGAAACACAGACTGTGCGCGCTATGCGCGCCAAAACATTTTTGGGGAGCACCGAAGAGCCATTTTGACCCAGGAAAAACCCTGGAGACCATTTAAATGAACCCAGCCATAGCAAATAAATCATCTTCTAATGCAATATCAAACTTAGTACTCTCTGAGGGACAGAGGTGGCCACCCCACATTTTGGGATGTGGGCGACTGGAGTTGATGGTGAGGTTAGGAAGAAATGTTGCAGGAGATGGTAACATTCTTATGCAAACAATATTCATATTTATTTTACATGGGGAATCTCTTCATTGACCCCCTAACATGTACACAAAATAAACAAACATCCAAACGCAACAAGTATTAGGCACAAAGTAGGCAAACAATATTTACTCTTCTAAATACTGTTTTCACTTGACCTCACAGCAGGTAAGAGTTCTTTCTCTCACGGCTTTCATGCCTCTCAGACCCCGTTTACACGGTGGAAAAACGCATATATTTTCCTGCAGTTTGGCCTTTCATTTATACGAAAACGGAGGTTTTATCACGGAAAACGATTATTTCTAAAACTCCCGCCAAAGTGGAGATTTCTGGGTCAAACGTAGTTTTAGGTTCTCAAACGTCACAGTATGCGACTAAAAATGCATCACGTCATGTGAGATGCATTCTGATGCATGTCATGTTTGGTATCATTGAAAAGCTGTGTGTCTCCCACACCAGGGGTCCCCAACCTTTTTTGCACCACGGACCGGTTTAATGTAGGGATTTTTTTCACGGACCGGCTTCAAGGTGTCATTTTACACCTCTTATTATTCACGTCATCCATTCATATTGATGTGAAACATTCAATTGCACCTGTGAGGCAAGCGCGAGTTTGATAGAATGAAGCCCGGTCTGCTCATACACAAAAGCTAACATTAACGTTAGGTTGAGTTCATTTGCTGCCAACACCATTGTATTACGAACGTTAAGTGCATGAAAAATACAACTCACCAAAACTCTGAATCAGTGCGTGTCGCCACATATTAAACAGAGCGGGCTTGGTCTTCATTCGCTTTGATGTTCGACTCATCGAGCAACCCTCTGTCCCTCCTCCTATGGTTTCGTTCCGGCGCAACCTCCGCAACCTCTCCCCCACTCACTTTTCCTCCCTGGTTTCCTCTACTCTTCCACCTTTATCCACCTTCTCCTCACTAGGTGTCAATGATGCCACAGAATCTCTCTGCTCCACTCTAAGCTCATGCTTGGACAGTTTGTGTCCACTTTCTACCAGACCTGCGCGAGCTACCCAGTCTCATTCATGGCTGAGTGATACCCTCCGAACGCAGCGCTCCAATCTCAGAGCGGCTGAGAGAAAGTGGCACAAATATGCAGCACAGGACGAGCTTGCAAGCTACCAGACACTGCTGGCCTCCTTCTCAACCAGCATCACTGCTGCTAAGAAAACTTTTTTCAATGACAAAATCAACAGTGCAACTGATGCTCGGAAACTATTTTCCACCTTCAAAACTCTGCTCTACCCTCCTCCTCCTCCCCCAGCTACTAACCTCACAGCCGATAACTTTGCTTCCTTCTTCACAGAGAAAGTGGCAGCCATTGGGAAACAATTCAACCAACTGTCTTCCCCCCCTAAGGGCGCTACCATCAATAACTCATCGTTTCCCTCCTTCACCCCCCTCACTGAGAGTGAGGTCTCCAAAATCCTAGCAGGTAGCCGTCCAACTACATGCCCGCTGGACCCTATCCCATCCAACATCCTTCAAGCCATTTCCCCTGCCGTCCTACCGGCAATAACAGGTGATTAATGCCTCTTTTAATTCTGCAACATTTCCTTCTTCATTCAAAGTGGCTCGGGTGACGCCGCTGCTCAAAAAGCCGTCTCTCGATCCCACTCAGGTGGAAAACTACCGACCGGTCTCACTTCTCACTCTCTTATCTAATACACTTGAGAGGGCAGCCTCCAAACAGGTCACAGAGTTCCTGTCAACAAACAATCTCCTCGATCCAAACCAGTCTGGATTCAAAAGCGGTCACTCCACCGAAACAGCCCTGCTATCTGTGACAGAGGCTTTAAAAACAGCTAGAGCAGCAGCTCAATCCTCAGTTCTTATCCTGCTTGACCTATCAGCTGCATTTGATACAGTCAACCACCGCATTCTTCTGTCCATACTATCAAGTATGGGCATCTCAGGCAAGGCGCACTCCTGGTTTGAATCGTACCTCTCTGGGCGCTCATTCAAGGTGTCATGGCAAGGTCATCTATCTGTACCCCACCACTGGGGTGCCCCAGGGGTCTGTAATGGGACCACTTCTCTTTGCCATCTACACCACCTCGCTGGGCCCTATCATCCGCTTGCATGGTTTTTCCTACCACTGTTATGCCGATGATACTCAACTGGTTCTGTCCTTCCCTCCTGAGGACAACACTGTTTCGGCACGGATCTCAGACTGTCTTGCTGATATATCCACATGGATGAAAAACCACCACCTCCAGCTGAACCTGGCCAAAACAGAACTGATGGTCTTACCAGCCAAACAGTTCATCCACCACAACATCAACATCAAGACTGACTCTTTATCTCTGGCTCCATCCAAAACAGCAAGAAACCTCGGGGTCATCATTGACGACCAACTAACCTTCACAGCCCACATTGCCTCTGTCGCGAGGTCATGCCGCTTTGCATTTTACAACATCCGCAAAATCAGGCCGTACCTAACCCAGTATACCACCCAGCTCCTGGTGCAAACCTTGGTGAGTTCCCGCCTCGACTACTGCAACGCCCTCCAAACGGGCCTGCCGTCATGCGTGGTAAAACCACTACAGATGATCCAGAACGCGGCGGCGCGCCTGGTGTTCAACCAACCAAAGAGGGCACATGTCACCCCGCTACTCACTGAGCTCCACTGGCTGCCAGTAGCTGCTCGCATCAAATTCAAGTCACTTATGCTTGCCTACAAAGTGCTTACTGGGTCTGCTCCCACCTACCTAAATGCTCTTGTAAGGGCAAATGTTACACCCAGGACGCTGCGCTCATCCAGTGAGCGTCGTCTGGCACTGCCCCCAGTGCAAGCAAGGCAATCCAGACTATTCTCAGTTGTAGTTCCACGTTGGTGGAATGACCTGCCTAGTACTACCAGAGCAGGAGCGTCCCTCCCTACCTTTAAGAAGCTCTTGAAGACCCAACTCTTCAAAGAGCACCTCTCTTCCTAAACTGGCACCTTGGCTCAACCTGCACTTAAGCAGCAACAGGCCCGCACTTCTTTTTTTATTCTTTCTATGTCGTTTTATAAGCAGTATTTATTGCAGCTTTCTTTTTTTGAGGTCGTAGGCTCCTCTACTGGCTCCTTAGTTGGCCTTTTCACCTTTGCAAAGAAGCTCTCCAAAGATGTTTTTTTTTTTTACTAATTTTCGCTAGTTTGCGGGCTTATTTTTTGAGTGACGTATCACTTGAACGGGACAAGCGTCTTGACGTGACAAAAGGCACAGGCGAATGTGACGCTTGGGAAAATCCGGTTTTTCAAAATAAAACACCTTTCAGACACTAATAATTAATACAGCGGAATTTATATAAATTATTTATTCTTTCTGTGTGGCCCGGTAACAAATGCCTCACAGACCGGTACCGGGCCGCGGCCTGGTGGTTGGGGACCACTGTCCCCCACAACGCTATGTAACCCAAATAAGGACATTTCCTTTCCAGCAGTAACCAATGATGTTAGTAAAATGGGCTTTAAACCTAAGGACGCAATTTCATTGGTTTGCGGTGGTTTCTGATAACGTGATTCGTTCAGACGCATCACGTGGTATGGCTTGACACTTCCTTGAATCTTTAAATGCGATTTTCTCAAACTGAGTTTTTTTGTCATTCCCCGGTAGATACTTCTCAGCCTATATAGCACCTATGTACACCAAACTTTCCAGTTATACACTTAGCAGTATTCTGAAGATATTAACAGAGGGATTTGTTAATAAATCATTTCTGGCCTGATGTGACATTTTGATCAAAATCGATTTTGGCGAAAATCGATTTTTATTTTTATTTTTTTAAGGCTATAGACAGTATATTTAGATTTTCTAGGTAATGAAAGCAGATATCCTGAAATCCCTCTGTAAATTTGTTTGCATGTTGTGTGTTAACAAAATGAAAATTAAAAAAAATCACCTGGCTTTATCGTATGTCCAGAATATGTCCGTATGTCCGGAAATATATGCACATTTGCGCATATTTAATTAGATAAGGCCTAATTTGCATAATCAAACATAATAATTTCAGAAACTTGTAATACATTTTTTGTTCATACATGTGTAAGTAATCAACTGAGGAAGTTTCATGATGATATCTATTATTTAAAAAAATTACCCTATTCACCTGTAGTGTCTCGCCTTAATATAAACGAACGATTGCATTGTTTCAACCCTATAACTGAATCTCTCAACCCTTTCCCAGTGTATTGGCTTTGGCAATGGTATCCCCTGGACTTCGACCAGTGGACAACGAGTTTTCCATTCCATCTGGTCTACCTGTTGTAGTAGCCCAGAAAAACGTAAAGGATCCACTTAAATATCTAGGACTCATAGCCAATTTAATGGATTAGCGTACTTATGCAAACCTACAGGTTTGGCATAGTTATGATGGTGCTTGGGGGCGTATATGCGGGTTCATGTAAACAGAAACTTTTTTGAAAACGGAGGGGAAGACATATTCGTTTCTGTAAATACCCGCCTATGTGTAAATGTGGTCTCATACTTCTCCCTCAAGGGAACTTAATTGGTCCAATAAACCGAATTGGACCCAACCATTGTAGTGAAAGACCAGAATGAGCCCAACTCCATTTTGGTGCCACTGTAAGATGGGGGATTTCACCTTCTCAAATACCCATAAATCCATTTTTCTGGCCTTAGTTTAACCCTAGTGTGGAAAAACAAAGGGAGAAAACTAGAGACAGGTAGTAGAGATAAGAACACCAGCAGGGGTCTGGTGTGGTGTGAGTGAATCAACTCAAGGGGAGAAAGACAAGAATGCACATTGAGTCACAGAGTGGAGAGCAGAGAGATGAAAAAGACAAACTGCCCCAGTGAAAGACCAGAAAAAGACGTATCTTGTATTCCTGGTCCGTGCTGCCAATACCATAATCCACCATCTAGAAGGCCCCATTTCCAGGCTTTTAGGAGTTTTACCATGCCTGGTGTCTGAGGGAGCTTAAAAACCTGTGCAAGAAAGTGCAGCTTTGAAATACCACAGCTCCTACCTGCATATCTGCATAAGTTCCAATGGGCAACCAACACAAACACTTACAGCATGAGAGAGCTCTGGGTCGTGAGTTAAACCCTATAGCTGTGCACTGATTCTTAAATTGAACGTGCATTCTCTCAAACCTGAATTTGCATACATAAACTCAGCCAGCTCTTTATGAGGGCAACTACAGAGCAGCGTGCAAAACAGAATCCACAGGCACCGTGAAAGCAACTTGAGCCTGATCAAAATCATGTAAAAACAAAAAGGGAACACAGATGGTGCACCTGCCAGTAAACGCGGCTTATTTCACTGGTACAGAGGTGGAGGTACTGTTGCAGAATGTAGATGTGTCCATTGTATTCCACTATGGCTATAACCACGGGATTGAGTTTAATGCCCATTTATTATTCACTGACATTGTGTTCGTGTAGTGCTTTTATTTATTTATTTTATCACCAAGGATGTCTGTAGAATTGATGTGAACGCAATCACACAAATGTCTCACAAATTCAGCCCTTAAGAACCAAGTTTTTAAATTCTGTTCTGAGTTAAGAACGAATCCCAGATGAGAAAACTTTCATGAATGCCAGAATTGTCCTGGGAACTTCATTTATGGAGTTAATAAGAATTGTTGGCCTGTTTTATTATTTTTTCTTTTCTTCCTTTTCCCACAGGCAGTGCGTCGCCCCAATCGCCCTTATGGACGAGCCGCCCCTGTTCCAGAGGCATAATATGTTTTTTTTTGCCTCTGCGAGGACAATTTCAATGTTGCGGGAAAACTGGAATTTGAAATGGCACCGGCCATGGACTAGAGCGGCATGATTTAGGGATAATAATGGTGTTATGTGAGCTGGGCGATGCAGAGTCATCCACTTGAGGGGACATTTCATCATCTGCATGGCAGGTGTCCACTTCGCTCAGTGCAGAGGACAGTCCAGATTCATCTAGTGGAACAATCATAGGCTCTTTTCTTATTATTTTCACAGTGGCCTTGTCATGCAGTTCGGCAGTAAGGTAAGACTGAACAATTAGTTCCCAAAATCTATGTCTTTGTATAATAATCCAAATTCCCTGTGTACATCGAATGTTGTAATGACTATTGAAACAAGTTCTTCCACCGTACCGGGAATTCCTGATGGAAGCCTCAACTTTTGTATATCGTGTTCCTCTAAAATGACTCGTAACTGTACTGCCATTGTCAATTGGAGTACGTTGTCCTCAGCTGCAGAGGGAAAGAGAAGACATTTTGAGAGTTTGTTAAAAAAAAGAGTAGTAAAAGTTTACTTGCATAGGTGTGGACCAGTGACGTGCAGTCAGGGTAGGCAAGGTAGGCACTGCCTACCCTGACAAAATTCAAATGTAAAAATGTTTATTAAATCATTTTATTTAATAAACTTGTATTTGTATTTGTACCGAATATTGTTGTGATTTATATATGCAATACAAACGTTATTCTAATTGTTTAGACGTTACGATGACAATTGTATCAGTTACGCATAGACAAATACAAAAAAACGGTAGAATAAGCAGTGCCTTTACTGTCCATTCATTGTGAACGGCAACTGAAAAGTCATGTCGCGCATGCGCACTTCGATTCTGTATTCTTTAATATGTACGTCGAAAGGCACAACTCTACTGTGCCATTGCACGTAAATATGTTATGCCAGTAATCATCTACGTTACGTATCAAACATGGACCAATTAAAATCGAGACATTACTGGACATTTGCACAGCTGACGTCATTACACCAGCTAAGCGTAATCCCCGCGAAAATCAAAGTAAAAATGACAACAGCGGTATCTACCGATATTGTGGAACTTAGACATTTCTCTAAACTCGACTTTAATAGAAAAAGGAGTAACTAGCAAGAGGGAGGCCTATTCCAACACTAAATTAACTTCTGCAGAAAAAGGGACCAAAAATTGTCGTTTCAAACGGACTGGTATGACAAAAAAGATTGGCATTGTGGCTGTGCTAGTCAGGTGAGTTAGAAACTATTTTGAGCTTAATTTTGAAATGATAAGTGTGGGGTTGAATTAATGCCGCTTGCGCGCCATTTGCTTTCATATTCAATTGAGCAGTGTGTTCTCATTGCTGCTGATTGACATACCGTAAATCCTCCAATTGTGGACGGGATTCAATTAGAAGCCGGGCTTCAGATAGTAGCCGGGGTCGTGGTCCTTACGAACAAATAAAGGCCGGGCCCCGAATACAAGCCGGGGGTAAAATAAAGTAGCCTATTACTGTAGCCTACCAGCATCAGTCCTTCGGCTCAAAGTAGGCATCACAATTTAATTGAATGCATTTCACAAATAGATGTTCTCCTCATGTTTAATATTATAATTTGTAATATTGTTGGCTAATTTCATGGGCTGTTTGCAATAAAAAAAGAAATTTCCCCACGTAGGACTACTAGGCGAATGTTTAGCCTAAATGCACGTATCGTATAGCCTACTGTTGTTTATCTGTAACGTTTTAGTTGGCTAGGTTACTTTTTCCAGAAGGTATCATAAAACAGTTGTAGACTTACGTAACTTTGATATTAAATTCAAAGAGATGGTGTATGCTGATTGATTGCTGAAGAACATTCGGGAGAAAAAGCAGCAAAGAAGTTTGACATTGACCCGAGACGAATGCGATAGGCTACGACTAGCAGGTGGAGGTAGAAAGAAAGTTAGGCTGGATATCAAACCAGGTCGTTGAATACATTTCAGTCCGCGATAAGCATAATAGAGTGTCTAGAAAAATGATTAAAATCAAGGCTTTGGGAATCTTTTTCTCCGTGACTGACAGTGGAGACCATAACTCCGATGTTTATTTTTTACGTTGACACACCGCACCTAAAGCGCTACGCGATGTGCAGGAAGTGTTGAACGCATATGCAATGAATTAGATTAGCCTACTGCAATTATGCCCATTATTTAAATAATACAATTCTATAACAGATGATCAGTAAGAAAAAAAGGCCTGCCCCTAATACAAGCCTGCCCCAAAGGCCGATGCGCTGTGCAGCCTAAGTAAATAAAAGCCCCGGACACAATTGGAGGATTTACGGTACATAATTGGCCGCTGTGCGGATAAAGATGGTTGCATTTCTGATGATGGACATTAACTGGTGTGTGCGTGCGTGTGCGAGACTGAGAGTAGTAGGCCACACGATATGTTATCGTGATTGGATTTTTTTTTTTTTAAATAAATCGATCGACCGTGCCTGTGTGCCTCACTTGTACCTACTGTTGTGACGTAGCCTATTAGCCTAAACAATAAATAAGGTAATCTGGCTTTCATAACTCAGTGCCTACCCTCGTACTGACTTCACTGCACGTCACTGGTGTGGACAGTTCTTTATACTTTGTGCCTTGTTGCTAAACAATTACAGGTTTTATTACTTACATGCAGTGCGCACTCTACTTCCTCGCCCTAAGGAAGGTAAACACACCAAACGTTCCCACTGAATGGGCTGTGATCTGAGATATTGTTGATGCTGATTATTGTTACCTATGTTCCCCAGCCTGGGCTGAGCTGCTAGCGCACAGGATAACGACCTGCAGCTCTTTCTGGACTTCTGTTGGCTAGGCCGTGGGTTGGGCCGTGAGGAGCCTAATACTGGACTGTGATTGGCCTTTGAGCCCGTCCCTCCGTTAAAAAAGTAAATGGTGTTTTTTAGACAAGTGATGGTTAGACTTTCCACTGGCT
Source organism: Sprattus sprattus (assembly GCF_963457725.1). Lineage (NCBI taxonomy): Eukaryota > Metazoa > Chordata > Actinopteri > Clupeiformes > Clupeidae > Sprattus > Sprattus sprattus. The sequence goes on from NC_137923.1 coordinate 14,235,160, forward strand.
GCCCGAAGTGTCTGTACATTGACAATCCTTTGCCTAGGATATCTATATTTCCGTGTTGTAACGTTATGTGGTGGTCTTACCGATAGACTCGTTTAGCCTTTAGCTGTTTGCACAAATGATTGCAGTGTTGAAGAGTTGTATTTTGCACTTGCTGATTGCCGTGTTGGATGGCTTGTATTTTGCACAACTGATCTCAGTGTTAACCACTGCCTAGTCTTTGCACATAGTCGTTTAGAGTAACTCTAGCCTTCTCTGCAGATTTGCACGTAGTATTTATTGCCACTGTCGGCGCCTAGTCTAGCCACTCTGTTTTAATCGTGAATTGATTAATTGTCTTTTTATGTTTTCTTTCTATGCCACTATTTAGTCCTTATTAATAAAACCAAATATTTTACAACTACGTTTTAGTATTGTTGTGTACTCAAGGGTCAAACGATTCAACCTGCACGGTTACATAAGCCATGGATAATGTTCAAGGAAGTGGTGTTTCGGTTTCAGTTTCTGATCTGGGAACAAATCTAAATACCTGTAGTGGTGTTCACTGATCTTGCTTTCCATATATCCTAATGTCTCATCTGTGTGGACAGGAGCCATGACAAGCTTGACAACATCTTTCAGGGTCATCAAAACCTCCCATGCTGGGTCATCTTCTGGTACTTTGTCACCTATCAAGAAAGGAAGACTCCTCAACAAGCACCACTTTTCATGTGCGTTGCCTCCTACACTCTTGCGTGAGGCAAAAGTCAGGGGAACAGCTTGTGGACTGTTTATCTTGTTGTTCCACTTGTAAGGAAACCGATGTATGGAATGATTGAGCTCCTGAAGAGAGAAGTATTTCTTTTTGATAAACACTCCAAGACAGAGAGCTATTTCTACTGGTACGATCCCTTCAAGTAAATCATGCAAAGAGTCAGGGGGATAACCTGATGTGACATGAAAGTAACTCAATGTGTCAGAGATGGGACACTGTCTTTTTACTCCACAATGATGATCTCCAACAAGGTCAAACAATGCTGCTCTGGCATGCATGCTATGGCTGGACTTAGTCCGTAGAGGAAAAAGTCCTTCTCTTACTTCATGCTCCTAGATCTGCGAACGCTCTCCAATGCAAAAGCGACAGAATTGTGAGGCGGGAAAACCTTCAACAAACCCATCTAGACAGTGAGCGCCAAGATTGTCTGCGACTACAGCAAGTACAGTAACTTTGACCACTTTACCCAGACTTGGTACAAAAATACCATTATCTTCAAAGGATTTCAAATCTTGAAGCAGTGGCTCCAACACTTTTGGGTATCCATATTGCTTGACATCATCTGCCTTACAACTAGCATTTTAAGCCATTGCTTTGACTTGTACGCTTAGCCAGGCAGGCATTATTTGATATTAGCATTAACATAGAGGTATACATGATGTCTTCACAAGCTTATTGCGTCTATGCACATAAAATGTTATTCAATTACTTGCGACTCAAAATTATTCGAGACATGTGTCGTCGCCACAGCGACCTTAAGTTACTTAGGCTCAACCCCTCTGAGACACAAGACACCAGGCATGAACACTTTTAACAGTTTTATTGTACAGGACCGGCAGCCACACACACGCAAAGCAGCATCCACTTACAAGGCAAAATGCAGTATATGGTTGTAGTAATGACCCCACCACATTCCCCACCCCATTCAGCCATATAGGAATGAGGAGGCTATATTCGTAATAGCCGGTCAGGCACCACCAGGAGGGAGAAGTTCAGCACTAGTTGTAAGGAGGCCAATAGCAAATAATAAACACAATAAATAGAAAACACCACAAGGCAACTCAGAGCACAACCCCCATAAAACACGATAGGCACCACACTGGCGTTACAATGCACACACGGTCACAATTCATAATAGGGTGGCAGCACGCAAAGGCTCGCGCACACACACACGTAGCACAGCAAACATCACGGCACAATAATGAGGCACTCGTCCCTTTAGGCTGACGCTCCTTCCCCTTAACGGTGAACAGGATAAGAGGGGCTCACCCAGTTCTGTGTCTGCCGCGCTGCCGGATTCCGAGGGAGAAAAACACCTTTGGTCGGCGGCATTCCCCATGCCGACCAAACAAACAAAACCCCACACACACACCAGTCAAATAGTCCAGGAGAAGATGAAGCAAGTCCTTTCCGATGCGCGTCGAGGGATGGAGGATCACGACCCCGTTGTAACTCCGATACCGCTCCGTCTCCCCTAGCCGCATCTCCGGAACACAGAACACAAAGAGCACACACTCAACCAACGGCCGGCTTCAAGCTGACCCATTCACACTGTATATTAGCATGCATTGGAACAATCACTTCCCTTTTGTCGGTATGCGAACATGCATATCTTTTCCACGCCCGCTTGCTTCGGTTTGTGGTCATCCACCGTCGATGCTTCCGGACTGTCGCAGCTTGATCGCGTCATTGCCCAAGGTCCCCTGGGAAAACGAGTCTTCCCACAGCCTCCGTTTCTCTGTATAACAAGGATCTCCCCTCCAGTCCTCAATCACCCAAATTACCCTCCTCCGTGGCCATTCGTCCACCAATTCATTAGTCCATCACATTCATTAGTCGATCACACTCATTAGTCCATCAATTCATTCACAGTAGTTTGCCACACCGTTCCCACCTTCCCACTGGTTACAGCACAGCACATACAATACAATACAATACAATAAGCATTAATACACAAACCAGTGCACAGCCATAATTCATAATGTGACACATGGATACCCCTGGCTATGTTCACAACATACATTTTTACATTCGCGCCTATGGTCCACGAATTTAAGAAAGTGCCACCATTTAAAACGTTGAGTTTTTTTTACATTCCCGACACATTTAAAATAGATACGTACATTTTACATCCCAATATATGTTTACATTCACAGCAACATCATAAACAGGAATCACAGCTTACCTTCAACCCAGCAGCTCCAACGACGCACATGTCCCTCTAACCGCTTTAGAACTATTCCTTGACAAGCGCGCATTGTAAGCTGTCTTTGAGTATATTATGATCGTTTATTAGGTAGAAGTTGTTACTGTTCAAAAATAGGTAGTGTAGGTGTAAGACCTTATAGGTCCACAATGTAGCCGACTACGCCAGCCCAGAAGGGCAGTGTTTACAAGTTACTTTAATGCAGGCACACTAGGTTCGTTTGAGCTTGTGGCTGGGCAACACACACACACCATAGACAGCTTATCCAATATTGAAGTTTAATATCACAATATAAATAGAACACAGAAAGAAGCAGTGGGCAGTCCACTAACCTCCAATACATATGCACAATACAGGATGTAATAATTAATAACAGCCAGCAATAAATAGGCATATAGTATTAAAAATAGAGCATCAATCCTAAAATCTGGCAACAACATGCACCATTACTCACAGTTTGGGAATACTATAACCTATCTGGCAACCACACCAACTCACGTAACAATGATGGCTCCACCAGTCTCAGGCTGCTGAAGGAGTTTGCTAGTCCAACACATAAACAAACAAAGTGTAAAACCTCCGGAGGTCACAGGTTAATTAACCGGCAAGGAAGCACAGGAATCTTTGCGTGCCTGATGGAAAGACTCCCCAGGTGAAAGTAGCAACCTGTAGCGAAGTCGGCTTGAGGAGAACAGCAAACTCGGAGGTGCAAGATACCCAACCGCTTGTATGCTACCAGGCCGCTGGTTGATTCCGGTGCTCCCTGTACAACGTCCGATTGAACTCGTTCTGGATTTAAACCGCGTTCAATCGTGTCCTAGGCTCACGGATTGGTTGGGCTAAAGTGAGGGAGAGAACAGTAATGAGTGGACAACGAACCACAAAGACAGACGAGAACAAGGTAATTGGGGCTAATCTATATGTACGGCACACCACTCATGTGTTAGCAATTAAAAACCACTTCAATCCCGTGTTTACATTTAGGTTACAATGCCACTGCAGTCTTGTGTCTGTCACACGTGATCACTTCAAACAATACAATAAAGGCCCCCATTACATAGGTAGAATGTACCCATTATTATTTATTTCACTTGCAGATTAATAAACGTAAGTACATTTTAACCAATTTGCAGGGATTATATTTACCACCCTCTAAAATATTTTTTTTTACAGTGTACAACTCTTGCACTCCATGTTTTTTTTCCAATCATGATTTGTTCAATCTTTCAGTAATCTTTGGGCAGCCGTGGCCTACTGGTTATAGCCTGGTGACGCCAGCCTACGTATTTCCGCCTGAATTGATTTCAAGCTCATACTCAGTCTGGCCCAACCCCATTGACAATCGTCTCCAGAACTAAAAATTTTGTAGGACCAATCAGCGAACAGTTCAGAGTTGTGACGCAAAACTCGCCTTGGAGGAAAAGACACGAAAAGCTATCGGAAAAGTTGTCTCAACTCTCGAGAACATCAGAAAATTAAAAGGAGAACAAGAGTATTTTCTTGTAAGTTTTATGATTGGAAAGGACGTCGTAGCTCTTCTCCCAACTGGCTTTGGGAAGAGTTAAATCTACCGAATGCTTACTAAACGTTGCTGATTGGTTAAGGGAACTCCAATGATTTTAAACCTCAAGATAAGCACCCGCCCATCTCGGAAACCAAAATGCATTGGGTTGGCCCAGACTGAAAGACGGAATGAAATGAAGTCACAGGCTGGTAATGGCCAGGCTATACTGGTTAGGGTTTCAGGCTGGAAAGCGGAAGGTGGCTGGTTTGATCCCCGACCAGTAGGAAAAATGTGGGCGAGGGAAGTGGTAGAGCACTGCTCTCCCATGCCCTCATTCACGGTTGAAGTGCCCTTGAGCAAGGCACCTAACCCCAATCACTGCTCCCCGGGCGCCGCCAAACGTGTCCATAACCAGGGGCGGACTGGGGGAAAAAAGTGGCCCGGGAGTTTCTGTCAGACCGGCCTACTCAATACACGGCACGCAGCCCACTTAGTCCACGCCGCAATGGATTGGCGTATCGAACAGTCAGTGGCCTTCTGGGAAAAATACCCATACACTTAACATTATTTTGGATGATTACAAAGAAATTACATCATATATGTATGTTTGTTTTTTAATAACATTTGGATCCACCAATTTGCCTGGATGGACACATGGAATAAAATGATTATTGGCTATTGTAACACTCCAAAGTAGGTATAATTTGCTAGATGAATATGCTAAACTCTTGGCTAGTATCAGATGGTTATACAAGTATAACTACAAAGCCTTAAGGAATGAATGTCAGCAGAGAAAGACCACACAATAAAGAAACTGGAATCAGAGGGTAGAATTAGTATGAACAATATATTAGAAATGAACAGAACAGAACATATGATGGGGTGTGAACATCAGTGGTATCAGTAGTGTTGCATGCTGGGTGTGTGATTGTTTGTGTTTGTAGGGGTGCTGAAGGTGCATAACAAAACAGTAAGTTACATAACAGAACCTAAACTAACTCTGTCAGCCCAGGTCCTTTAAGGTCATAAATAAATATATATGGATATAAAAAACAATATCAGTATACTCTATACCATAACAGTTTTATTACTAGAATGCGTTTCGTGAACGAACTGCGAGAGTGTGCTTGCTCTGTGACAGAGAGAACAAGTGCCTATGAATTAACATGTATTTACATCTACTCAATCAGTGTATTGGGGCCTTCTTCCAATATATTTTAGAAAGAAACCAAGCTCAACCATTATTTTTTGGCTCCACTGACGTTTAGACATATGAGGGCATCTCAGAGTTTCGTTATACTGACTTACTGAGCTAAGTTAATTGTTGAAATTGCTATCTTGGTAAAAGGAAACATCTCTGCAACAATATTGGAAAGAATGCGGTTACATAGCCAGCTTTACTTAAAGTTTATTGTAAGATAGGCCTTTATGTTAGACTTAATGCAGTTAGAGTTAGACTGTAGGTCTAGTATCAAACGTAAGCAACACTTTTACTGTATAGATAGAGAGCACGTGTATCACATTGGTTTATAGTCTGTCAAATTAGTTCTAGTTATTGGTGTTTGTTGGCATAAAAAGTTAGTCTTCTCTTATAAGCCTAGGTAGTACATCTGATTAGAGCTAGCAACCATGAATTGCAGATTAAGGGGTCCCCTATCTCAGTGTTCATTTTGGCAGCTATTTTTAGATTCAGTCTTAAGACAAAAATGCATATTAGTTTTAGTCACATTTAGTCATAGTTATCCTTCTTAGTTTCAGTCTAGTTTTCGAAAACTCATTACAATTTAGTCTAGTTTTTGGCACATTTAAAATTCCATATTATGTAGTAACCTGACCAAAGACACGGACAACGGAGAACGATGTATCAACATGTAGCTTTATGTAGAATCTTAGAAGTGTCGCCATACAGAGTAGCCACAGGTCTTTTTACTCGTGCATTCACAGAACAAAGGAAATGCATAATGCCAGTGTCACTTTATAGTAGAGCCCCGCCTGGTGGTACAACAGAGAACTACTATCTTAAACATTACAACAGTTTTAGTCACATTTAGTCATAGTTATCCTTCTTAGTTTCAGTCTAGTTTTCGAAAACTCATTACAATTTAGTCTAGTTTTAGGCACATTTAAAATTCCATATTATAGCTACATTAAACTCCTTCCCTTCCCTTCTCAGGCCCAGGGACCTCCTGTGTTGTGTCAACTGCATAGTAGTCTAGCTTGCAGTACTTAAATTGTGGACGCAATTAGTCTCCAAGATACAGATCTCATGCCTACAGCTGAATTCGAATTTGTTTGTAATAAATAATCGAATGTGATGATGAAGTACGGTACGCAGCGTCTTAACTGAAGCTCAACTCAACTATTACAGCAGCTAGCTTGCCGCTAACGCTAACGCTAACTGAAAACACATCGGAACACATAGTGGCTAGCTAGGTAGCTAGCTGCTAATAAGTAACATATATAAGTAACACATCAGAAGTAATGAATCAAGTGTACTGATATTAAATGTACTACTAACATGCCATTCTTAAATTAAAGCCAGTGACATGATGGTTAACGATTAACGAGTTAACGATGGATACCGACAATTAGCATACCTAGCTAGGTAGCATTACCATTGGATTTCAATGGCAGTTATGCTAGCTCTGGCTATCCAGTCAAAGGAGCCTTGTTTCTGGACACGTATCACTTGACGAGCGGGGACAATACAGTCATCTGGAAAGTTTAAAATGATACTAAACGAAGGGAAATCTACTGTATGGAGATATTTCTGCTCAGTAGACAATGCAGATTCTAATTAGGCTGGTGGATATGTCCAATGTAAGAAGTGTGAAGTTTTAATGAAATATGATTGATGCAACTGTCGTTCTCCACAACAACTTGGATTAACCTGGATGGCTGTAGTTTCAGAACGAACGTCAATGGTAAGACTTGTCGGTTGTGCCTCTGTTGGTGTCTCGTAAAAGGTGAGTTTTATTAAAGCATAGCGTGTGTATTGTGTAGCTATTTCATTCCGAGATGGCATGGGAGTAAAATACTCCGCTCTGCTGCTGGTATACAGACAGCCGGAAAGGTTAACAAACGGAATGAAATAGCTACACATTACACACGCTATGCCTTAATAAAACCCACGTTACTCACATACTGGTTAACACTGTTAGAGCGGGTGTATAAACTGTATCTGAAACTGTTGCCACTTGCCACTACATTCGTTTTAATATTTTGCACTCTATCTAACCACTTATGGCATTTAAGAGAGCTTCGCCTTCTTCTATCTCAACTGATCTAATTTCAGTTGGCTAGAGCGTGTGACGTCACAATGGCTCAACCTTCCACCATGTTAGTCAATGAGAGAAAAAGGGGATGAAAAAGAGGGATAAAAAAGGAGTGGCAAGGGGTACCGCCACGAAAAGTCATAGCAGCTTGCACCGGATCGGGCCGGATGTTTTGGTGTTTGAATGGCGTCTCTAGCTCAATCGGGCGAGGAGTAGTTAGCTGCAAGAAAAACGTACGGAATAAATAAATAAATAAATAAAGAAAACTTGACGATAACAATACTGTGCTTCCCTTCGGGCAAGCACACTAATAAGCCCACTACATGAGTAGTTTTTGCAGCAGCTCACTCTTTTCTGCAACACCGTCAATGATTTTCTCACTGTCCAGCATCTGCAAAACATCTGTTTGAGTAGCCATCAACATAAAAGCCTCCAGGTGCTGTTGAGAGAGTGAGCTCCTGAGCCTGTTTTTTATGTATTTCAGTGTTGAAAAGCTTCGCTCACATGCTACCTGTGTGACAGAGAGGGTAAGCAGGAACCTGTATGCAAGGCCTATGATGTGGTATGCATCTGTCAGGAGGTTGTACTGCTTCAGAACTCGGTAGCAACAGATTGGACAGTCCTTGCAAGATGAGCACTTTTTGTACACTATCTCTGCCTCATCTTCAGCATCCTCTGGCCCGGGTTCTGTTGTCTTTGTTGTGTATTCATCAAATACTGATGACTTCAGCCTATCCCACTGTCGTGCCAGACTTTTGAGTTTGCTCTGTAACTCTGCCTCTGAAACTTTTGCCGTAGGATATAACCTGGCTGAAGTTTTTTGGGTCCAGAAGTGCCAGATCAGCATACAAAGTGCCATTCTTGAGGAAACGTTGGTGCATGCTTCCTGCGACTGTGTCCATTATTCTATTGTGAACCTCAATCTTGTATGATGCTTCGGCATCTGTCACAGCCTCATCTCGGGACCTCTCTCCAGGCATAGATTTTTTCCTTCTTCCCCGTTTCTGTGGCAGAGTGGTCTCCACCTCCAGCTCACTCTCCTCCCCAATTTTATTGTTGGCCCACTGGACGAATTTGTCGGCTGCTGTCTTGATGCTCTGAAAATCTCTGGTCATTTCTTTCAGCTCTGCTTCTGCAGTCGCAACCATCCGATGAGCTGTCAGGATGTCCATTCCACTGGTTTGAAGATATTTTGAAACTGGTGAAGTGACCTGGAAAATTTGCAGGAAGATCTGAGCTGTTAGTATAGTTTCATACTTAAGAAGCTGGCCGATGTATCCCTGGGCATTGATGGTCTCTCCATCTTGAATGGCTGAGAGGGTGTAAAGGACATCAAAATACAGGGCCCCGTCTGGCTTTCCAAAAGAGCCAAACACCTTCGTCAGAGCAGCATCTTTGGACCACCAGCGCGTTTCTCCTATAGAGGTGAGACGTCTGCGTCTTGGCTCTCCTTTTCCCAGATGTTCATCCTCTGGTAGGACTCTCTGAAGAAGACAGTGATGTGGTTCATAAGAGAAAAAAGAGAGCCACTTGCCAGCACACACTGTGTTGTGTCTGTCAGCACAAGATTTAATATGTGTGAATAGCACCACACATGGATTTGTGTTGGGCACTTTTCAGAGAGCAGTGCAGAGAAGCCTTTATATTGGCCTTGCATATTGGAGGCCCCATCGGTGGAATTCCCAATACACTGCTTCACATCAAGATCCATGGCCACCAGCACGCCATTCACAAGTTGGGCAAAGTACTGCCCAGTGGAAGCCTCACATCTGGTCACAGCAACTAGTCGCTCATGAACAGTGTCTGTCACATACCGTATGACAACAGAGCACTGATCTTGGGCTGTGATGTCCTGTGTGGTGTCTATCTGGACCGAGTACATTCCAGATTTCCGGACTTCAGCAGCGATGGTACTTTTCATGAGGCGTTGAATGGTGGTGATGATGTAGTCGATGGTCGTTTTGGATAGGAGAGTGACAAGGGCACCTCTACCTTTTGTTGAACCAGACTGGTGAATCTGCTTGCTCTTTTCGATGCAGACACTGCACGAAAAGCAAGATTATCAGGCCCGTATACGCTGTGATACAGCCGCGAATGATCACCATTCCTGGCTGATCGCGGACATTCCCCCGAAATATCCGTCTGCCGCATACGAACGGAATTTCCCGGAAAGGAACCTGCGAGGGGAGGGGGGCCGATGTGTTTAGCATTCTCACCTCCCGCTGACAGAGGTGCGAAATGCTCTTATTAGCATATTGACTGTCAGCAGTCTAGCCACTAGTGATGCGCGAGAGGGCGTTATTTTAACACCCGCCCCAACCCGACCCAAGACATTTCCCAAACCGCCCCGCCCGACCCGTGGGGAATTCTGAAGCGGCCCGCCCAACCCGCCCAATTTGACCCGCAAAAAAATAAAAATAATAATAACAACAAATAAAATAAAAAGCCTGGGGCTGAGGGTTATGCCTAATTTAACACGTTACTAAATGAGAAGGATTTGCGCTAAATGAATGAATGAAACTTCAACGGCAGGTCTACATCAAACAACAACAACGACAGCTTTACGCAATTATTTATTGCAGAACTGTTAACAAATGCGTGGAAGACATAGCCTATGTCTATCTATGATGTTCCCACAAACAGACACATAGCGCAGGCAATAATAACAGATTTGATGTACCTGTTTTATGCCCATCATATTTGTACAGCGCCTCACATTGAAGACACATGACGTAGTCTGCAATGGTGTCATCGGACAGCACGAATTGTCCAAATGTTTCCCACACCTTGCTCTTTTGGTAGGCTTTCCGTACAACCTTTGCATCGCCTTTTTTAATCTTCTCTCTTATTAAGTCACCCGCGATACTGCTACCCAACCCACCCGGCCCGCGGGTAATTGGGTAACCTGCGCATCACTACTAGCCACACACACCCTGCTGCAGCCATTGGTTGAAAACGACAAGGAATTGAATTAAAACGTCTTGTGATGAGACGGAATGAGATTCTGTCTATAGGTCAGCTTTCAACTGACAAAACGTATCCCCTCCCATTTACAGCTATTGCCCCATAAAAACGAAATTAAAATGTACACGATAATAATTTAATTCATATTCTTTCTTTAGGGTTTTGCTCCGGGGTTATCACATTTCTTGATTTGCCTTCCGTTTTCAGAGTTCTGTCTTTAGGGTTTTGATTTCGGGGATATCACGATTCTTGCTTTGCCTTTCATTTTCAGAGGTCGGGGGTTGCAATGTACTGTCGAGGCTGTTCCACTCATATTCCAGAGCTTCCTCTCTGTAATGTTCTTGAGATTCACTTTTGGCATGTAATTATACAGAGTCGGGCTTACTCTGATATTGAGATAGTCAGTTCGCAACTTGAGACATGTTTGCCACTCGTAAATATCTAACCTGTGTCTTTTCAGGTAGATTTTGTAATCTTACGCGAGCTTCGCGAGATCCGAACCTGTGCTCTTCAGGTTAGTGGTACTGTGTACCTAATGGTGCTGTTTCTAACCGCTTAGCCACCTTTGCTGGTAAGGATCTAGCTCGTCGGTGCGACCAAGTACCTGGTTTATCATTCCTCCCTCCTCTGGGGTATTTCTCTTCTGTTACTGGAGCGTGCAAATTTGGAATTGTTTAGTGGACTTATGTGACGTTTTAATTATGTTCACGTAAAGGCGCCCGAGGCAACATTAGAAACTTTATACTCGAATAATAAACGTCCAATTTCTAGTCTTTTTTACACGTAGTAAGTTTCAATAACACCATGCCATTACATATCGACATTCACAGTGGTGTAGTGGTCCCTGGAGAAGTGGGTATACTCTTTATTTATTCATATAGCACAGGATAAACACCCTGTTTTGAGAAGTAGGTATACCCAATGCTGACTGAAAAAAAAGGGGGTATACTCCGTATACCTGCGTATATGTAGCGGAAATATAAAGTACTCCCTCACGCGTCAGTGTGTCACACAGTTTCACATTCAGCTCCACACTAATTACAGGCTACTCAAGACTGGGGCATACACATAAAATACACAATAAGGCGAAAGTTGTAAACTGTACCTGAAGAACAGAATCAGTGTGTCTCACAGTTTCACATTCAGCTCCACACTATAATACCAAAAATGAAGGATAGAAGCTTTAGCCACTACAACCACACCAGCAAGCTAACGCAACGTGGTTAGCTAACACTTTGCAGCTAAAACTAAAGAAACAAAACAAAATGGTCTCTAATATAAAATGAGAGACCTCCCGTTTGGGTCTAAATGCAGCCATACTAAATTATCACAAATACAATTAGGCTACAGTTACCATCACAAATATTTAAACACATTAATCTAACTAAAGCGGAGCTCAGCATATGCGACTTACCTAATTACAGGCTACTCAAGACTGGGGATAGTCGGTAAGAACGTGCCCCCCAAGTCTACAGAATTGCACCAATAGATGGCGCTCATGTTACATAAAACAAAACCTTGCTAGCCAAATGAAAAGTTATCTCTAAATGGCAAGTGGAATTATTAACTCCGCTACATATACACTGGACTAAACCACTGGACATTCAAATAGCAGAGATGAGACGTCGTTGTGTGGTGAGAACTGATAAAAAAAATCGCCTGCCTTCTGTTTTCCTCGGTAGCTCGCATGTTATGCTAGAAATGGCTTAGCATGGGTGGGATGGGGAAAGATAACACCTTTCCATCCAGACACAAATTTAGCTAATCGGAATCTGTAAGTGGTATCTCTCTTATTTGACGAAGCAGTGAGTTAGCTGTCTTTCAATGTCTCTTGTCGAATTATCTCACATGTTTATGGTGGTATGTGTTTAAAAGTTTTAACTTAGGCTATGTGTAATGTTCCTAACTTATATATTATTATTTCACCTTAATGTTCTTGAGATTCGTTTCTGGCATGTAATTATCCAGAGTCAGGCTTACTTTGATAAGTCATTAAGAGTCGTTAACAGTCGTTAAGCAACTTGGGCCATGGTTGCCACTAGTGGGGATCGAACCTTCAGGTTTTTTAAATCAGTGAAGCAGTGGGGGGGGGGTGTCGTCATCCAGTGTGTATGCTGCCTCTTTCTGCCTGCCTCTGTAGCTCAAACCTCTTTTGCCGATGAGCTTTATTACATCTATAATGCGCTCCAACACTTGTCGCCATCTGCGGACTTGCTCTCTGTGAAGTGACATCTGAGGTCCCATGAGAAGGTCCTGGATCGTGCTTCTTGAAGATCTGAGAAAATATGCCTCAGAGCAACCTCTGTGTAGGTGGCTCTTCTCATGCTCTTCAACTCTCTGGTGTATGTGTGTGAGGTTGGACATGCCAGTGATGAACGTGCTGCTTTCTGTGTGATTAGCAAAGGCGAGACAAAGGGAACAGAAGAGGGCTTCTTTTTCTTGACTGTATGAAAGCCATTTTCTGTTTGTGCCGTCTTTACAAAAAAAGCTCTCTGCACTACAGCCTTGTCTGCCTTCTGCTGGGGGTGAAAACGGAAGAAGTGGTCAAATGTGTCTGACTTCGGCCTGGTGAAATAATCAAAATCTTTGTCTTCACTTTCTGTGTCTTCTTGCCCTTGATCATCCCTGTCATCTTGGCCTCGACTTTCTCTGTCATCCTGGCTGCTATCCTTGTCCTCTTGGCCTTGACTTTCTCTGTCATCCTGGCTGCTATTACATTTAAGTGTACTAAGAATACTTTTTATACTTAACTTTCCACTATTGGTTAGTACACTCAATGTGTATTAGATAAATATACTTGAAATGAGTCAAACTATTAAAATATTTAAACACAATTAATCGCAATTTTTGAATGTCCCTATTATTGTAATGCTCTTATCAACATGGAAAAGTGGATTGGCTTGCTTTATGCAAATGTTTTATTTTATTGAAAAACAACATTGCCAAACAGGGCGCTACAAAATATAATTATAAAGTGCATATTTCACAAAGACTCAGCCTATAGTGTAGTCAAACCATGGCTTAATAATTTCTTTTTTTCAAGTTTGCTGTGAACCTCGCAGTCAGGCCTCTTGTTTAAGAAACAATGAACCTTAACAGTTAGGTTACCAATAGAAAGTAGACAAGCCTGTTGACATTTTCAAACAACAGTGAAGCTTGCTTCATTTGCGCATAAAAAAAGCCCAAACGGCATGCCTATTGTTTTGTTTTGCTTCCGGTCTAGCTGTATCCGGAGTGGTGCTGTAGTTTTTCTAAGGTTAACAGTCGTTGCAACAGCATGTAAAAAAAAAAAAAACTACAGTTTGCGAGACCAAAAAGATAACATATAAACATTATTTATAATTTTAGATTTTAGCATAACAAACTAGCTGGTTAACTTATTTGTCACAGGTTAATAGAAATTATAAGATTGCCCTATTTACAACTACCACCATGGATAGCTTGCTCATCGATTGTAAGCCAGTGACTACGGCAGGGACGTGCAGTCATAGGAGGCAGGGGAGGCAGAGCCTGAAAAGTTAAAAAATAAATAAATATTAAAAACATATTTTTACATTTTTTTTTTATAATAATCATATATATTTATGTATTATAAAATAAATATTCATATTTCTCTAGTTATCTGTGTTACGAGTGTCATTTCAGCATGATTCCGATCATTTCGAGCATTTTTATTATCAAAATCGCTGAATTTGAGCATTTCCGGTTCCCAGTGACAGTGATCAGCCAATGAACATGGACGTGCCGTCAAGGGAGGCAGATGCATTGGAGTCTATGGGCAGCTGAGCCAGTGCCGCACTAAAGATTGCGCAATCACTCCAAACTGGGTTTTACGCATGCGTGCGCAACCGTAGATGAGCTCAAAACACATTGAAAAATATGGTTAGTGAGGCAAACAGTACCACTGCTTCAAGAAGGGAGGCGAGCGAGAGCGCAATTGTCGGGTATGTTGTTTTTTTAAAAATTGGGCTTCTTCTAGGCTTCTCTAGGCGAACATGGAAGGTTGTATTGCTAAGCTGAAGCAGTTCTCAAAATTGGACTTGCAGTCCAAACGTGAAATGATTAATAATGAGAGACCAATGGCGGAGCTAAAATGTTTGCTTCAAACGACGGGACCGAAGGTATTGACATTGCATTGGAGTGTTTCATGTTTTCCAACGGGACATATTCATGCGGAACACAAACCTCGCTAAAGGCTGCTAGGTGCAGGGGAGCCGTGAATGGATTAGGAGCTTGCGAGTGCACCAACTTTCAATTATACCGGTCAGTCGAACATTTTGGTATTGTGTGCTATGTCTGTGGTGTTTAACTGTTTGCTTGTTAATACGTTGTGTAAATACATATGTAAGTGTCAACTTCTAATTCAAGTGTCCGAGTTGCAGTTTTGGGCAAGCTACTTGATTTTTGTAGTGAGCTAAGCTATCAGCTACTCTACAATAAATTCAGCTTCACTACACAGAAGCCACCACTCAAAAAAAAAAAGTAGCAAGCTAAGTTACATAAACCTGTCAAAAGTAGTTTGGTACATTAGAAGCTACTTTCAGTTTAACAAACTGCATGCCAAGTCAATTCAATTTTAGGGATCAACACAACTGTCAGCCAGATAAAAACGGTTGAATGGATGAAATTTGTGTGTTCGTACTTCGTATGTTTGTGTTGGATGTCATTGACGTTGACAGGAACTTTTTCTTTGGATTACAAAGAAGGCATCTGAAAACATATTTAGTTTCACTCGTCTCTTATAAAGTGACGTACTTTTGAAGGTATGGCTGTTGAGTCAGGTATTCAAACGCAGATGAATACAAATGCAGAAGACCTCGCCTACCCTCATCTTTTGTCTATTTCTAGCATTTTCGCAATTCAACTCCCTGAGCAGACAGCACGGACTTTTCACTTTTTAACTTTCATCATCTTCAGCTGTATCTAAATATCAACAGCATTCTAGTTATCCGGTTGTCTAGAATCTGCATGCAAACTACCCATTTAAAATTAGGGGAGAATTAATTTTAAATGTATGAGCAGCGTCTGGTGTACTTGAAATGACGATATCTATCTATCTATTTTCACTCGTCTCGCCTACCCAGCTAGCAAAAAGTCCGCGGCCCGAAAGCGGCGCTACTCCGCCAGTGACACTCGGCCGAGACTCGGGGTGAATCGCGGCCCGATTAAGGGCCGAGCCTCTGGCGCGAATGCGGCCCGAGTATGGATAACCGGATGCTAGGGAATCGGCCCGCTTCTGGCCCAGCAGCATAAACAACCGCGGCTCGATTACGGCAAAAACGTCCTGTTGTTGAATCGGCCCGATGCCGGATCCCCGAATCTACTTTTTCCCGCTTATATATGCGGCATAGGCTAGGTGCACGAAATACTCAGTGTGGGCAGTTTGTTTCCTGTTTAGCCAGGGGTGTTTGAACCTGCCACTATTTTGAATGTAATTAGTGTCTACACGTCCTTCTTTATCGTAACGCTGATTCACTAGGTGCAACACCCAACCAGCTCCGTAGACGCTTCAGACACATTCAGAATAGCGGCAGGTTCAAATACACCTAGCTAAACAGGGAACAAACAGCACACTGAGCATTTTCGTGCACCAAGCCTATTGGGAGGACAATATGAAATACGTACAACCAAGCATTTTCATACAAAACTTTTACTGAAACAGCAACATGTTAGTCATTACAGATAAATTTAACGAAATACTGTAGGCCTACATTATAAAATTAACAACTTCATATTTTTAAAAAAAAATATGGGCTTCGGTTTCACATCTGAACTCTTCAAATACAATGGTCAGTATTGTTTGTTAAAAAAAAAAAAGTCAGTATCATCAATTGCTATTTCTGAAGTGGCATACTGTTGGGAAGTGTCGTTTTGACTTTCAGTGTGCCATGTACAACGGTGCATGACAATCATGAATCTCTGCATCAAACATTTCAATATTCAATATTCTTATATTTGTCAATATTTGTCAAGAGGCAGTAACTACAGAGTTCAGATGCAAAACACTGTCAGTCCATTTGCAGCGACTTTAACGAAATACTATACATTTATATAATTAACAACTTCATTTTAGATTTTTTTTGGGGAATATGGACTTCAAGGGTTTCACATCTGAACTCATCAAATACAATGGTCAGTATAATCTGTTTGCTAAAGAAAACAAAACATAAAGGTCAGTCCTTGTCCGTAGCATCTTTAGTTGCTGTGTGTGTGTGTGTGTGTGTATGTGTGTTTTATTGTTGAAGTGCTTGTGGCAGTGACTGAAGCGGTGAACTCTGACGATTTCCCCTCCGCCTCCGACCACCAACCCGATCAGAGGCCAGTTGGAGCCAGCGGGTGATCGCTCAATGTCCTTGTCGGTAGCGTCTTTAGTCATTACATTTCTTCTTACAGCATCTGAGCACAAACAACAAACAATAAACATCACAATACATGCTGATGAATTATGCACCCAATGTCTGCAATAATTAAAGTAACTTAGTAGCTATAGCTTACCTATTACCACACACTTCAATTTCGTGCTTTTGAAGGCCGTTTTCTCATTTGCACCGCTCCAGTTCACTGCCTTTGCAAACGTTGATGTGAAAACTCGCGTCATAACACGCCACACAGTCTCCTTCACAGTAAGGCCTCCTATTATTCCCAGGTGTGTGGTCTAGAAGAAAAGCATGGATCTCACTACTCATTACTGACCGAATGATTAGTTTGTGATTATTCAACAATTAGGTCTGGTCACACTATTTAGAAAGTCATATTTTGCTCACCAATTTCTTTCTTTCTTCTGGGTTACTTAAAAGTTCCTCCAGGCTAGACAGGTCTTCCTGGGTTGAAAGTGGAAGATAATTTGCCATAGTAGGCAGTGCTTGAGTGTGTGGGTTAGTGCTTAGTCGTTGGAGCTGGACAAGAATTAGCGTCTGCTGTTCCTTCAGGGAGTTTAATTGTATCAGTATCTCCCTGAGAATAGCTGCAAAAAGAAAAGATAAAGACATTGGTAGAAGCAACATTCATACATACATTACTGTTAACAGTCCACCATTATAGAATACATACGTGTAGGCATCGCCTCCCCAGAAACATCAGTGTTCGGCACGGTTGAGATAAGGGGCACTGGATTCCTTTGCACTGGTGAAGAGCTCCAGAGAGGAGAAAAATGAGTTGGAACTGCGGGGATGCTGGTTACAGTGGCTGTGGTGTTCATGGCATGGGTTGGAGACTGATCAGCTGCTGTGAAGGTCATCGTTTCATTGGTTAGAAAATCTGCTGCTGTGATAGCAGTTCCAACGCAGGAGGACCAACGCGCCATGATGTCTGTTGCAGAGGAGGGAGATAACAGATTTCCTCTGGCTAGAGCTATATTGACATCAATAACGCTTCTTGGAAAAACGGCTGCTGTGAAATAGGCCCATAACAAAATATTTTAAAATGTTAGTCCTTACCTTCAGGGGCAGTGATCGGGGGAGCATTAACTAGGGCCATGTATGTCTTCTTCTTGGCTGAAACAATTCGTGCCGGGGCTTCGTTGCGTGCCGGGGCTTCGTTGCGTGCCGGGGCTTCATCATCATTGTCATCACTGCTGCTGCTTTGTGGTCTTTTGCAGCCTCTGGTTGATTAAAGATGACATAAAATCAAAACTTGTTTACCCTCTTTGTTGAATAATCTACCCACATTCAAGACGACACAAAAAGTGTTAAAACATTCCTAGCCACTTGGTTTCCTGTAAATTTCTTGTACAATCTTGCCAGAAATAGGGCAAATCTGATTAAGCAAAAACACAGGTGGAATTTGAATCTCACTGTGCTGTTTGGCTCATTACCGATTCTTTCTCTTCATAAATTCCGGAACACTGTCATCTTCTGCTTCCGTTTGCAGATCGGACTGAATAGTTGCCACAGGCAACTTGGTCAGGGCATGTTCGTATGATCCTGTTAGCATAAATACAAGACTATACAGATTAGGTTCAGATGGGAGGATTAATGCTTGCTATTTCAGTAAGAAAACATTAATAACTAACAGGGTAAAAGAATTACTATACCATGAGGATAAAGCACTCGACTTCTATACAGAGCCCACAAAGAGGTAGGCTCATCTCCTCGCTGAGCAGCCTTGCGGGACAGAGCTATGGTCTTACAAGGAGGCCAAAAACATTTCTCCCCATTGAGCCATCTTGTTGGCACAACTTCCACCTCATTGCTCTCAATGAATTCGACGATGTGGAACATTCTAGAAAAAAATATTTCCAACAATAGGTTATCAAACAAATACCAAATAGAAAATCATCTTGTGAATGTAAAACTTGAACAGAAAATGTAAAACTCTTTTCTCTATTTATTTATTTATCTATCTATTCTATATAAAAGTGTCTGGTTTCGCCTATGGGTCGATTAAAGTATCTAGGGTTATCTACTTTATCTCTCTACCTATCTTTTTTATCAGAATCCACCAGCCACGCTATTTATCTAGCTATTCTATATAAAAATGGCTGGTTTCCCCAAGGGATCAATTAAAAGTATCTAGTATCAACTCTATCTCTATCTATAAGTGGCTGGTTTCCCTAAGGGATCAATTAAAGCATCTACTCTCTCTACCTATCTACTCTATCCATCGGAATCCACCAACACTATCTATCTACCAGTATCTACTCTATATAAAAGTGGCTGGTTTCCCTAAGGGATCAATTAAAGTATCTAGTATCTATCTACTCTATCTTTCTACCTATCTATTCTATCAGAATCCACCAGCCACACTATCTATCTATCTATTTTATATAAAATTGCCTGGTTTCCCCAAGGGATCAATTAAAAGTATCTAGTATCAACTCTATCTCTATCTATAAGTGGCTGGTTTCCCTAAGGGATCAATTAAAGTATCTAGTATCTATCTACTCTATCTTTCTACCTATCTATTCTATCAGAATCCACCAGTCACACTATCTATCTATCTATTTTATATAAAATTGCCTGGTTTCCCCAAGGGATCAATTAAAAGTATCTAGTATCAACTCTATCTCTATCTATAAGTGGCTGGTTTCCCTAAGGGATCAATTAAAGTATCTACTCTCTCTACCTATCTAGTCTATTCATCAGAATCCACCAACACTATCTATCTACCAGTATCTACTCTATATAAAAGTGGCTGGTTTCCCTAAGGGATCAATTAAAGCATCTACTCTCTCTACCTATCTAGTCTATTCATCAGAATCCACCAACACTATCTATCTACCAGTATCTACTCTATATAAAAGTGGCTGGTTTCCCTAAGGGATCAATTAAAGTATCTAGTATCTATCTACCTATCTATTATATCAGAATCCACCAGCCACACTATCTATCTGTCTATCTATAAGTGGCTGGTTTCCCTAAGGGATCAATTAAAGCATTTATCTACTCTCTCTCTCTCTACCTATCTACACTATCTATTCATTGGAATTGACCAGCCACACTATCTATCTATCTATCTACAGTATCTACCTATCTACAGTACCTGCCTACTGTAAATGCAACAAAGGCATTCCGACATGTTTGTCCTTGAAGGGGAGGAGAACAGATTTACGAAAGCCATTGGCAACTTTTACACACTTCAAACTCTCCGCTAACTGTGAGAGAAGAAACACGCCCAAGCAAGAGGAACTGAGGGGATATTTGTAAAATGGCTCAACAGCACGGAACTGGTAGTACACCAAGTATGTATCGCCATCAAGCAAGATTATATTTTGAACCAGGCCGATGTCATTGCCTATTTTAACACAATTATCTCCCACTGAAATTTTAACACAAAAGCGGTAGCATGCCATTATTCCGACGCCCCTTTGGTCCGACCCGTCAATATTCCGAAAATTTCCCATTAATCCTACAGCCCACTAATTCGAAATGATTAACATAAACCCATTGCTCCGACAGCTCAATGTTCCGACCAATGGCTGTTTGGGGTCGGTCAACATAATTCCCCAGGTCGTATATTCCTCGCCCCTCTTTTACCGGGTGCCAAGTAGACTGCCGCTGTAACGACTGCAGACGCACGTTGTTGCTTCTCTACTTTGCGCCCAGACACCAGAGACGCAATGGAGACAGACACGGACAAGTTATTTCGATTTTTGGTCGAGCTAGTGAAGTCTAGGCCAGCAGCGTCTTTGCAAATGTAAAATAAACAAAACAAACCAACTACGGATGGGCTAACAGCAGCATAGGTCTACTGCAGCCACGCACAGTTCGAGGACGGGAGGATAGCTTAATGGAAAGAACCCTGTTTGCGCTGCTTTTCGAGAGCTGTCATGGAAAGATGATTCCGCTTTGGTTTTGAGATTCACAGTTTTCTATCGATTTAGTCTATATAATTATAGTAACAATAATAATAATAATAATACTATAGGCCTGTAGGCATGCATTATTTTATCATGAGGTGACGGTGATCTAAAGCAGCTTTTGGTCGGAACATTGAACTGTCGGGACAAAGGGTTTCAATTTATCGGTGAAAATCTATCTAAGACTAAGGGCTGTAGGATCAATGGGACATTTTCGGAATATTGACGCATCGGACCAATGGGGCGTCGGAAAAATGAGCTGACCCCACAAAAGCGACCTGTGTGCAACTCTCTAAACTCCTTAATTGCTCCTCTAACAACTTGTGGTAAAGGGCCACCAACATGTTCTTTCCTCAATCCAGCTTTTACATCGCCATCATGGACCTTTCTGTTATTGTTATGCTCAGACATGCGACGGACCACCTGGGCAACTGGGAAATTTGGCCCCCTCACCATGCGCTTCACATCACCAAGAAAATTCTCAAACGGAATCCCGGATATCCCATCGATACACCCATGCCTTTTGACATCATCGCTCAAATGAACAAGCCCATGCAAATTGTACACCAAATAGCCCTCACCATAAAGTTGACCAAAATGCTCAACAAAAGACACAAGTAATGTCTTTGCACAATCGCATATCCCTTCATCCACCTCTGGATTGGCCAGCATTGAAATGGCAACCGACAACAGCATAAAGTTATTGTAGACTGGGGCTGCCAGAACATCGACAAGAACAACAGGGCCTGTATACAATAAGAATTGCCGTAGCTCTGTAGCCTTCCATCTCCCCCTTTCTTCAAACGCTCTAGGCTTTCTTGCAAACTCGCACGGAATACAATTCCTCAACTCCACTAAGTTCTGCGACAGCACTTTAACGAGCTGACCAGGCATGCGTGTTGGCAAAGGCCCACTACACCACAGGTCAAACAACCGACGCACAACCCCTAGGCACACCAAATGCATATAATCATGCGGGAAGTCAAGAACCATATCTATACCGAGTCCAGTAAGTGGAGTCTGTCCTACATGATGTTCTTCATCTAACATCTGCCGGAAACTAGTATCGGTCCTTAACGTTGCGGCAGTCAGAGGAAAAGTCATACGATTCCTTATGTACACACCAGTCTGTATGCATTTCTCACATGCTGAATAGCCAGTGTGACCCTTTACGGCTTTCACAAAGGCTCGGGCTGGAGCGTCACACACAACAGAACAGACTTGAAGAAAAAACAGCTTCCCCTTGAACCGAAAACCAGACTGAAGACTAGTCAACTCATTCACCAGGTCCCCCAAGTACTCAGTCAACGATTTGGGTTTGCATTCCCCTCCAAAAACACCAATCATGAAGGGAGACTTACCTACATCCTTCAAAATACCTAGAATGGGCCACAGCTGTTGGTTATTACTCTTGAACAATGGGAGCCCATCAAAGTTCAATTGTACCTGCAGGGAATGCTTATCTGGGAGTTTCATCCACACACTATCAAGAAGGGCCGTCATAGAATTTAAAACACCAAAGTAATAGAAGGCACCTCCTGCTACAGGTCTGATTGTGTAATCTGTAACTGTTTTGAGGAGAGTTCTCCCGTCTCTTGGCAAATTGGGGTGGTGAACATGTAGAATAGACAACAAGGCCGTAAGGGCAACCATAGTGACATTAAACTCCAAAGCCCAATGAACTAAATCATCAGTAAGATCAGGCTCACGCTCAGAAGGGCTATCCCCTTCATCAAGATCACTGTCAAGGTCACACTCAAACTCATAACAGTCATCATTGTCAACACAGTCCTGTTCCATATTGTCACCTGCCAGGTCATCGTCACCTACATTACCACCTACATTACCACCTACATTACTACCATTCTCAATTTCCTGCAACAAATTAGAGACTGATTTGACAGATTTGCGTCTCAGATTGGATTTAAAAGAATGCATTCTTACCCTAACCTGTCAACTTTGAGCTATGAAAGAAATGAAAGAAATTAGATATCTACCTACCTACTGTACCTATTAGAATCCACTATCTATCTATCTATCTACGCAGTTTCTGTAGTTTTGAATAGCTGTAGAGATACACTGTAGAAAAAACTAGGTGACCTGAGGAACACACAGAGGTAATTATATATATATATATGAATTTTCATGTGAATGTCTATAAAATATTCCCTGGCCTTCAAATGATCTAGCTAGACCTGCGTTTTCAGCGCTAACTTCCTTAACGAACTTCTTCCATGTCTCGACAACTATATATATACTCCTACAATACCGTACGTATCATCGTCATGGTGGGTTTATTTTTGCGGAAAAAAAAAGTAGCAATTTAGAACAACAGCACATGATTAACCTACAAACACTGAAGAAACAATAAAGAAAAACGATTCAATGAAACAAATAAGTTATTTTCTTTGGTATTTTGTCATTCAGAATTTCAGATTTGCAATGGGTATTTCTGGGAAATATGTATACCGTAGGTCAGCGCCTGCAGTACTGTTAATGGACAAGATCATTTAAATATTCGTCTCACGAGAAAGGTAACAGAGTGACATTAAGGCTGCTAACTGTCAATAGCAAAGGAGCAAGACTGCTATACCCTATTGTGAAGGCTACACGAGTCTGTTGAAAATGTCTTATAAACACAAACGTGGCAGTAAGAAAAGGCAAGCGATAAAAGAACTGCAGGAGAAGGTGGCAAAGCTACCTAAATTAGATTATTTAGTTTTTTCAACAAACGTTCGCCAGTCCGTGGAGTCTGCTAGTGCTACGGACTACCCTCCTTCTAGCACGCAAGGCTTGTCGAATGCCATTCAAATAGGTGAGTAGAACAAGGGTATTTGATGGGCTGCCATGCCCCCTTTAACAAGTCGCAGTGGAGCACGCGTTTCATTTTGTGTTTTTCAGATGTGGGTAAAGCAGGTGGTGTGTCACTTGTCAACCGTGTTTTAAGAACGCTTTAGCACACTTTGACCTTGTGTTTACGTTACCGCGAGTCGGAGCGCGTCGCTATCCATGTTTCTAATACATTTGTCACTGTCCTGTCTACTTTAAAAGAGCAAGAGGACTTAGGGCTCAGATACACATACGCGTTTTTGTAAAAACGCGACGCTAGGAAATACATTGATTCCTATGGTACGGCGCGCTTTCACGCAAAGCGCCCCGTACCATAGGAATCAATGCATTTCCTAGCGTCGCTTTTTTACAAAAACGCGTATGTGTATCTGAGCCCTTACAGTGTGAGAGGTGTCGGGCCACCGCACCATGGCCAGGAGGATGGAACACAGAACGTGTGTGTCTGTGTTTAATAATTTTGTTAGTTTCATCGTGTCTGCGTTGCTTGTATACACAATTTAAATATCCTATTGAAACTTCTTCTTGTAAATATTGTTAATACATTGTTTACTGTTCTTCTTAATAAATTAGTTAATTACGTTATGTGGGACGTCTGTCATTTTTAAAATCAGAGTTATCGTAAACAGTGCTATCTAGGCTACTTTCTGACAATTTCTAACGAGTTAAACAAGATTTTGTTCTTTGTGTACACACCTGTCACAATCATATCGATTACAAACATCTTTGTTTAGCGTAATAGGGAACGCCAAAGTAACTATAGGGCCCGTCAAAATAGCGTGCACCGGGCCCGTCTAACCACGTTACGCCACTGAGCGAATATGTGGGTTCACTTTATTTCACATAACCTTGACAAACATTTCATTCAATACAAATGCGTGGAGCCTACAAGATGCAACAAAACCATGAGCTAACAGCGTTGGCAGAGCCCGCGTCTTCCTATTAGACATTCTCTGGCGTTAGTCAATTGAGGCAAGCTTCCAGAGTTAGTTGCTAAAGTAAGCAATAAAGAACCCACCCACGAGCTAACTTTCAAGCTAAAATGTTAGCTGTCTTGAGCTATAGTCTCAGTTCGCACCATAAAAGTAAATCACTTCTAATTACCCCGAACATTACTTCTAGAAGAGCTACTAAGAGCTACTTAGAACTACCTTGATGACCGAATCGATACTTTTAATTGATTGAGTTCTACATTAGAGTACTTTCAAGGATTCATCCGGAGGGCGTACACGTCTAACCCAGAGTAGCGAAATGGTCGAATCAACTTTAACCAGAGGGTAGAAGTGGAGCAGTAGTAAAATATAATAGTTTTGTCAAATCTTTGCTAAAAGGTAGCACTACTCAAAATAATCTGGAACAGCTATGAGTTCAGATCAGGATGTTTAAGGATATCGAATTAAACTGTCATTGACGTCAAATGTTAATGTTTTATGAAGACAGGTAAAATGCAACTTACCAGTTCTGGCACAGGATCAAAAGAGGCTGAATGATGCTCAGACGCGAGGTTTTGTCACCAGAAGCGGGAACCGTGGAACCGTTGAAATCGGCTTCATGTCGGCAAACTGTATCTGAGCCGAGCCCCTCTACACCCCTCACCACCCCAACCCCCCACCTCGATCCCCCCGCTCCCGCTGCGCACTACAGCAGGCAAAAGTGACTCGGCCCAACTGCGGTTGCCGCGACTCAGCCAATTCCGCAACTCAGCCGACGGTGCCGCAGGTTTTACGGAATCGGCCCGATTCTCCTTGCTAGCTGGGTAGTGATGTACTGCTTAATTTTTGTGTTTGATGGCTGCAGGAAAGCCTGTTATGAATGAACATCAGAAAGGTCCAGGATAAATTGGCTTTCGAGGACGCTACTGCGGTACTTGATCAATAAAAGAGCTTAGCTACTGAAAATTTACTTGGTTTTGTAAATAGCAACGTTACTGCCAAGCTACTGACAAATGTAGTTAAGCTAGTAGCGTCGCTACAAGTAGTGACGCTACTGCCCATCACTGCCGAGTTGTGTATAAGGTTATACTTTCCCTAGACAAATTGAAATGAGCCATATCATTGGTGGGAGGGCTACATACGCTACCTTGTTACTATTAATATCTTATTTGACATGGTGTAAAAGTTCAATTACCACACCGATTGTACGTTTAGCTGTAGGCCTATAGCCTCGTAAAAGTCAGTTGACAAGAACCGCATAACTTCTTATAATAATAATCGTTAAAAAGTTATGGTATTAGACAATAAAATATAACGTTTTTTCAGTTCTGGTGAGATGACAATTTTAAAACCATAAGCATATATACACATGTATGATGTATACATTTCTATTTTTTTTAAACAACTAGAGATCTGAATGACGTAATCACTTCCGGTTTCTGTGCCTCACCAGCTGCGAACCTTACCGCACGTCACTGGACTACGGCTAACATGTTAAAATAGATAATCTAGATGTTGACAACAACACCAGCTTGCTTATTTTACCAGATCATAACGGTCTATATATGCAAGGCTAGCTGTAGGGAACGTGACCTCATCTGCGAATAGAAAGCTCACATTTGGCAAGGTCAACGCCACATCTTACCTTTTCACTGTCACCAGTCGGTGGTTTTCCAAAGAAATTAGATATTTTAAAATGTTTTGAGGCACCTTCCGACAGACATTTTTTCTTTTTATCTCTTAGCTTTTCAGCTCCACCTTTTCGTTGTGGTGCCGACGACATGCTCTCTCACTCTCAAAAACAACTTCGTCTGCTAGAGAATGACGCAAGGCAAGGAAAGGCAACTTTTTTCATTTTTTTTATGCAACTCAATGTGCTATAAATAAACAATAAAAGGAAAGGGCACAAATAATTAAAATAAATAAAATATAATATAAGCTAGAGTGAGTGATATTTAATAACACCTAAAACAAGAGTTTGGAAGAGGCAACGAAGAGCTGGGCCTCATGGGTTGAGCGCATGCGTAGAACTGGGTGCCGCGTTGCGTGTATGTATGCAAATCCAAATTCTCTACCTCAATCCGCACAGCTGAGAACACTTCGGCTGTGTAAGAACCAATTTAGAGGTGTTTATTAATAAGGTGGAGCTCTTTTCTTACTTTTGACTTCCGAAGTCTGTAAAACACATATTAGAAGACACTTAAAAAAAATCGAAAAATAGTCACCATGAGTGTGAAGACCGATTGCGAGTAGCAGTATTAAAGTCAGTCAGTGCTATTGGATAGGTATTGCTCTTGAAGAAAATTACACTTGTGCCGCTGTGGTAACCACTGTAGGGCTGATGCAATGATGGGCGTGGGCCGGTAGATAATAGTGATGAGCCGGTGGGTCTATATTTTGGGCCATCGGCCCACCGGGGATGTCCCCGGTATTCCCGATGTCCGCCCCTGTCCATAACTTTACTGTGTGTGTGTTCAATGGGTGCTGTGTGTGTGTCACTAACCTGGATGGGTCAAATGCAGAGGTGGAATTTAGAGTGTGTGTGTGTGTGTGTCAACTTCTGCCATAAAGTAACTTTCTGTAGCATATTTTTTATGTTTAGATGAACATGGATTAACTGTACAGTGTGAAAGTCTCACTTTATGAAAGGCAGACTAGGCGGGAAGCAGTAACCTAGCCATACACATGATTCACTGATCTCAAAGTCAGCACTAAAAGACACGACACAGGCACATTCAAAGAAACTCCCTGTTAGGAGGGGGTCTCATAGGATCCCAGGGGAGCCAGACACGACACACTCACACACACACACACACACACACACACACATAGGGGGTGTCTCAGGGGAGTTAGGGTAGAGGGAATAGTTCATTCTGATTGGTTTTGGCAAACAGCCAGATAGAACACACCCCACAAGTTACAGGCTTTAAAATGGCATGCAGAACGTTCATACAATGAGATCGAGCTAATCCATGGTCCATCTCCTTATTGTGGCTTAGTGATTACAATTATAAACCTCCAGATTTCTACATCCAGTCACTGGTCTTCTGATTGAAAGAAAAGATGTAGTGAGATCCCATTCTTGCCACAACACTTCTCTCACCTGTGGGGTTGAAAGCACTCCGCTCTTGTATGTGGGAGCAGTATGTGTTTCAGAGTTACTTTGCTGTCTTGAGATAGTTTTACATTCCAGTGAGAAAGCATGTTAGATGAAGGTGGAGCGTTTACAGAGAGACTCAAGAGAAGTTTTGCTCTGTTTAAACCATTATACACAAATACAAATATGGAGACAATGATGTTTTGTATATCCATAAGTGGTTACCTACATATGGTTCCTCTTACAAATGTTGCCTTGGTACAAGTATGTGGACTAATGCTGCATTCGAGAAAGCTGGGATGTCGCATTCATCCCACTTGGAGTGTACTAGGTGCGACCTCAAAGCGTTCGAGGCGAACGAAGTTGAACGTAAACAACAAACATGGCCGACCGTGCCAAGCTCTTATTCGCGTTGTCTTTAAATAGAAATTTTGACGTGAAACAATGCTGTCTTCTTGCATATGCGAACCAAGCAGAGGAGGGGAAAAGACGGATGAGGTATTGAGACACTGTAGACTGTCTCTTTTATTTATAATCTTGCTAAAATATAGCCATCAAAAGCCATCTAAAATATCCATGAAGTTAACAGATCTACACCCTGTCTACTACTAGGCTGATTGTCTGACATTACACAAATTGTTAATTTAATGTTAATTTAATGTAACATCAGTGCTTAAATAAACATCTAAATGCCAATAAATGTCCAATAAATGTCCATGGCACACATCTCCACGGGCGCCGCCATTGTTATGTGACGTCAGGTTGCTCCGACTCGTGAAGTCGGGGTAGATCATTTTGCCCCCACCTCACGACTAGAATCTTCCACTTCAAGTGGCGTTCGAGTGCACTTTTCCTAGTTGGAGGTCTGAAATCTCCGATCTCCTAGCTTTCTCGAATGCAGCATATGTCCACCTGCCACCTTGCCATTGACTCTTCCCAAAGTATGCTGTTGCTGCTTTGCCTGCGGATCCAAGTAAAATTATTTAAATGTGTCTGTGTGTATGCATGGAAGAGAGTGGATTTCTATGTTTCTGTCTCTCTGTTTGCGTGTAAGTGTATGTGAGAAAGATGGAGAGAGAGAGAGCCAGCACAAGATAAATGAGACCACTAACTTAATTATTTACTACCTTTCCATGCAGTCATTCTGATCTTTATCCTGGCGTAATCACATCTTCTTACCATTACAGACATGCATAGATGCTACACATACACGTGCTTCAAATAACTGGTCACCATGCCTTAAAGGCACCCAGTGCAACTTTATGTAAACATTAAATGAAAAATAAACATTACATTTCTAGTCTTTTTTACATGTAGTAAGTTTCAATAACTCCATACCATTACATATCGACATTCAAGGAGCAAAGATGAGACGTCGTTGTGTGGTGAGAACTGATAGAAAATCGTAAACAACAACAATCGCCGGTGGGGAGAAGCCATTTTTCCATTGACTGGAAGCCTGCTTTATTTATTGTAGGTTACAAAATATAAAGAAAATGGCGGCGATTGTTGTTGTTATCGATTTTCTATCAGTTCTCACCACACAACGACGTCTCATCTTTGCTGCTTGAATGTCGGTATGTAATGGTATGGAGTTATTGAAACTTACTACGTGTAAAAAAGACTAGAAATGTAATGTTTATTTTTAAGCCTCGAAAGTTGCACTGGGTGCCTTTAAGGAGGTGATAATCGACATACAATGTCCAAATTTCACATACATACCATCTAATTCTAAATGTACAAAGGAGTATGTATTACTGGAGTATGTACTGTGGAGATATTCCTACAGTACCTTGCGTAAGTATTCACCCCCTTGGATGTTTTACCCTTTTATGGCTTTTATAAATCAGTCATGGTCAATATAAGTTGGCTTTTTGGACAAAAAAATTCACAAAATAGCTCTCTTTAATGTCAAAGTGAAAATATATTTCTACACAGTTATGTAAATTAAATACAAATATGTAATGAAAATAAGTGCTTGCATAAGTATTCACCCCCTTTATCACCCCCTTTATATAGACTCACCTAATTCAACAGAGGTCCAGCCAATTGGTGCTAGAAGTCTCACAATTAGTGATATGGGGATCAGTGTGCAGTAAATGTGTCTCAAGTGATTGTAGTATAACGACACCTGTGTCTGGAAGGTCCATTCACTGGTCAGTATTCAGTAATCAGTATTACTGGCTATTGTTAAACCATTAAGACCCAAGATCACTCTAAGCAACTCAGAGAAAAGGTTATTGAAAAGTATAAGTCAGGGGAAGGATACAAAAAATTGTCCAAGGCACTAAACATCCCCTGGAATTCTGTTAAATCCATCATCAAGAAATGGATGGATTGTGGCACATGTGTAAATCTGCCTAGATCAGGCCGTCCTCTCAAACTGAGGGGCCGTTCAAGAAGGAGACTAGTAAGATAGGCCACCAATAGACCTATGACTACTCTGAAGAAGTTTCAAGCTTCAGCAGTTGAGATTGGAGAAACTCTGCATACCACCACTGTTGCCTTGGTTCTTCACCAATCTAAGCTTTATGGAAGAGAGCCACTGTTGAAAAAAAGGATCGACTACAGTTCGCCAAAAGGCATGTGGAAGTCTCCATGGTCAAGTGGAAGAAGGTTCTGTGGTTTGATGAGACCAAAGTGGAGCATTTTTTCAACAGTGGCTCTCTTCAATGAAGCTTTGATTGGTGAAGAACCAAGGCAACAGTGGTGGTATGCAGAGTCTCTCCCATACCAGCTGCTGAAGCTTGAAACTTTTTCAGAGTAGTCATAGGTGTCTTGGTGGCCTCTCTTACTAGTTTCCTTCTTGCATGGTCACTCAGTTTGTAAGGACGGCCTGATCTAGGCAGATTACACATGTGCCATATTCCTTCCATTTCTTGATGATGGATTGAACAGAGTTTCAGGGGATGTTAAGTGCCTTGGACATTTTTTTGTATCCTTCCCCTGACCTGTACTTTTCAATAACCTTTTCTCTGAGTTTCTTAGGGTGATCTGTGGTCTTCATGGTGTAACAGTAGCCAGGAATACTGATTACTGAATACTGACCAGTGAATAGACCTTCCAGACACAGGTGTCGTTATACTACAATCACTTGAGACACATTTACTGCACACTGATCCCCATATCACTAATTGTGAGACTTCTAGCACCAATTGGCTGGACCTCTGTTGAATTAGGTCAGTCTATATAAAGGGGGTGATAAAGGGGGTGAATACTTATGCAATCACTTATTTTCATTACATATTTGTATTTAATTTACATAACTGTGTAGAAATATATTTTCACTTTGACATTAAAGAGAGCTATTTTGTGAATTTTTTTGTCCAAAAAGCCAACTTATATTGACCATGACTGATTTATAAAAGCCATAAAAGGGTAAAAGGGTAAAACATCCAAGGGGGTGAATACTTACGCAAGGTACTGTATATCCTTGTGAGCAGCATTTGTTTATGTGTGACTTGTATGCAGGAAAGTAACCTTGGATTTGTGTGTGTGTGTGTGTGTGTTTGATAGTGAGAGAGAGATTCACAGAAAGTCCCCAGCTCATTAGCGCAAACGGTAAAAGAGAAATGTACTGTGAATGACATGCTGACTCCATTAGAGAGCTGCTACTGTTTTTGTGTGAGTTAGGAGGTATCTGCAGTGTGTATATATATATATATACGTATATGCGCCCAGGAGTTTCTATATGAATGGGTTTTGGGCAGTATGAGTTTAATACATTCTATTTGCGTATGTGTATTCTGTCTGTGTGTGTGTGCGGGGACATGCTGTGTGCCTCTCACAGAAATCTCGTTAAGAGAGAAGCCGAATCCTCAATGACACCTTGGCTGTGCCACGAGCAGGGGCATGATTTCCATTCATGAAATGTGCAGCGCAGGCAGAGCTGCCATGGTGAGTAGACAGGGGCGACACATCCACCTCGCCTGAGTCACTGTCACCATAAACAGCCGTGACTGTCGCTGTGCCCGCCTGCCGATGGTATCGGGGTTAGACAGACATCCATTACACACACACACACATGCACACACATACAAAAGCACCGATCAGCTTCCACAGATCTACTGGGCTTACTGCTGCTTGGATGTTGGAAATTCTCGGCAGAGGAGCAAAATGCCAGGACTCAATTTGGCAACTTTTTTTCTTTTTTGAATACACAGAACGTCTCAACTCCAGGCAAGGCAGACAGGGTCATAACGCAGAATACTACTGAATAATTATATAAGTAATGTACTGCAATTTTGGATTCCCTCCACACAAACGCTGATTATCGCTCTCTTTTTGCCAATTTGCCTTTAAACCACTTTATGGAGGTGCCTGTTATGCATTTAATCATCAATACAATGCAGATTCTTGTGTGTAATATGGTCCTAGTGAGCCTGTATGTGTAGGTGTTAAAGTCTGGTGTGTGTGTGTCTGGGGAGGGTTGCTACTTGCAGCTGAACAATAGGGTGTATAACTGACAGCTTCCTGTAATAATATACACATTCATCCTCATGCAGGCCGTGGGGTAATTCCCGACAGTAACAGTAATTGGTTTCTGTTCCACAGCTTTAATGACTATTCTGCTGGCAAGGGCATTGCATGCAGCTGGGAGAGCAAAACTAAATGGATAGATGTGGTCTGTACAAGGTCACAACATTGGCAACTGCCTATATAGTTCTTCTGTAGCTTAGCAGCCTGGAACCTGTGGAAAGGGAACTATGGCAACAGTAGAAGTTCTCTTTACTTGACTCTGCCTCTACTCAGTCACATCCAGGTGGTGGAGGTGGTGGTGTTTTGCTTCGACTACACAGCTCAAATCACAGTCACAGCTGAATTTATAATGAAACTAAATGAAGGGGAGCATCTACACAAGTGTCTAAGATATACACAGCAAGTGTACACACACACACACACACACACACACAGACCTTGCAGAGTAGATCATCTCACAAGCCAGCCTACCCCCACCCCATCTGCATGGAGCCTGGGAGTGACAGACCAGTGAAGGGAAGCCCCAGATGTGGCCACACACATTAACATCTTTATCTCCATTCTCAGTTTGGCCTGTGTGAAATCATTCTCGCCCAAACATTCTAACCCACAACTTCAAGGGATATCACTACTCCTATTAAGGCATCTGTGCATCTGAAGTGTTACGGCTGGGGGAAAAAAGAGCTGAATCAAACCCAGTGAGGAGTGGGCATTCAACTAGACAGTTTGCAACCTACCAGGGGGTCTCCCGGACAAACATTACCCCCCATTAACCCTCTCCGGCCTGCGGCTGATCTATTATGAAACTAATGGAAAGAAAAATGGCTCCCTGTGCACACTGCAGCTCTGGCATAATTGTTTGTTTTTTTGTAAATGTCATCTTAGAGGTCGTTTACATGGAGCCTAGTTTGTCAATCTGATACGGATAGCTAATACAGATAGCCCTATCATACATACGAACACTCTCTATCCGCACCTTGTTTCCGCAACGATCGCAGTCCGGGGTAGAAAGTGAGTAGATTTGAATCGGTACGGGGGCTGGTGTTCGTCTGCACGGTTTCACGCAACCTGATGACGTCACTGCCCCACGTGATCAATTCGCGATCTCCAACCACTATTTATATCCCTTGTTCTCCCTCAAAATCTCACTCGTGGTAGCCCTCGTATTCACTCTCATTAACCCAGCCTACTGATTTTTAATTAGCCTCCTATCTTGATCTAATTCTTCTTATTCAGACGTAACATAACTTTCATGACCACAAATATAAATTGGCCAGCGATTTAATTGCTTTTTTATTCATAAATGTATGTAAAATGGCCGAAGGAAAGGCTCATGGGAAATGGGATGACAGACATGTCATGTTGTACTGTTCCAAACTCTTTATTATCAATAGAAAATATAATTCATTTTCGCATATCCTTTAGTCTGACCACTAATTTTATTAACCACCATAATGTAATGTTGCTAATTGGAGCTTGAATGTCTTGTGTAATGTGTTTATCCGTTTGCTGCTTCCTTTACCTTGTGCTTTTGAGTCTCTTCTTCTAGGTTTTTCACGTTTTTTCAGTTGTGTAAATAAAGCGCTAAAGCGCCACCCACAAGCGTGGGGTATGTACTACAGTCGGTTCACCACAATCTGCTGCCTCCGTGTTTACGCAAATCTCTCGTTGCCAGCCTCCGTATTTACGAAATTAAAAGATTTGATTGGTGTGAAAAGTAAATCCGATTCGGAGGCCCTAGACTTCGTGTGCATAGCACCTTAAAGCCTCAAAACAACAGTGCAACCTAATTGCAGTCAAGTGCAGGAACACTTAAACAGCAGTGTATAAATATTTGTGTGTGTGTGTGTGTGTGCACGCGCTTGCGTGTCTGTAGGGGTAGTGATATCCAGGGAGTTTAGATTTTTAAATTCTATTCTGAAACTCAGCACAAACAATTCTCATGCATCTGCTGGCACACAGGAAAACTTAAGCAGGTATTTCTTCAGGGACAGGAAAACACTACATAGACATACATCTACACATAGGTCTATACATCACTCTTGTCCTCAGCTGGAACATTCCAGATCCGAGTGGGACATCCTTAAAATGAAAAGGTGTAGTAGCATTCATTAGAAAAGATTACCATCCATTCCATTTGCAGACAAAGGCAATATAATTCATTCAGCTTTGATAAACAAAGGCATATATGAGACATGCATTGTTAGGTTTTCCCATCACTGTAATGGTGTTGAATTGATCAACTGTGAACTGATGACCTAATATGGTTTGCCTGTCAGACTCATCTACAGATATTAGGTCTCTAATGTTCCCTTTCCAACGAGACACAACCCAGAATTTCCTCTTCCTGATGGCTGCACATTGTGATTCCCCCAAAAAGATCTCAGCACTCACGCTTTCACAGCTGTTTGTGGGAGTACTTTAATTTCAGATATGTCTGACATGTCCCCCAGATATAATCACTGTCATTCCGGCCATTTCAAACTGTCCGTCAAAAGCAGTCAGCCCAGTGAGTGCCGAAAGTAATGGTACATCCACATCTACACATCTATACATTACTCTTGTCCTTAGCTGGAACATTCCAGATTCGAGTGGGAAATCTTTAAATTGAAAAGGTGTAGTAGCATTCATTAGAAAAGATTACCATCCGTTCCATTTGTACAAAAAAGGCAATATAATCAATTCAGCTTTAATAAATAAATGCATATGAGATACATGCATTGTTAGGTTTTCCCATCACTGTAATGGTGTTGAATTGATCAGCTGTAAACTGATGACCTAAGATGGTTTGCCTGTCAGACTCATCTACAGATATTAGGTCTCTAATGTTCCCTTTCCAACGAGACACAACCCAGAATGTCCTCTTCCTGATTTCTGCCTCTGCTAATACATTTATCCAGAGGTGCATGTGTATGGAATATGTGTGTGGACAAGCATGTGAACCCTAACATTTATGTTACCAGACAAAACTCGAGAAGCACTTAGCCACACTGCCATTCTTCAGCCCCAAATCAATTTGTGATTCAGCTTTCCTGAAAAAGCGTCCCTCTGTTTGTTGGTGTTCCTGTTGTGAAAATGGTGGAGGAAATAAAATGATGGGAGAGGGAGGGGCGACAATGGAAAACAGTGGGGATGGAAAAACAAATCAGTCATGGGTTTTCTGTATTGAATGTGTGGGTGAAATTTTGTTTGCAAAGCTGTTGTGAGTTTAGCGACACGATCCCCCCGACCACCCCTACCTTCCCCATATGAATGCATATGCCCCCAACACACTGGTCCTGACCCCCCCACCCTTACCTGTCACCACGTTTCTAGTGCACGGCAAACTTTTGCCAAGCCTTGCGTCAAAACTATTCCTCCATCCCACATTACACTAATTGCTGCTGACGTATTTAGTTCACGCATCAATGGACGAAATAAACGTTTCCACGGAAAACTGTCAACAATCTTGACATCACTTTAAGCGAGTCCGCCACTGCCGCAGACACAGGAGCATCTATGCGGCGCACTTTAAATAACATCATAGCGATGAGCTCCGCTCTTCCACTGAGCCAACCTGGGCTGTTTGATGCTATCTCTAGCCTGACTCTGCTGATACATGAGAGAATCTGCCTTTTTATGGCCCTTTCCCTAAATACTCACTATATTTCACTGTCATATTATTATTCATTCACACATATGTTTGTTTCCAATTCAGTAGTTAAAAAGCAATCTTTGTGATGATGTGTCTGTTAAAAGCTCAAGGAAAAAGAGACATTCCTTCCACTGACCATCAATTTAGTTTGAACAGACATGTACCAACAGCTTAAGAGGAGTAAGAGGTGAACTTGACAGTGGCCATCCTATTTAGGTCTGTAAATGGCTTAACTAAATATTTGAATGAGGGAAGATTCCCATGTTTGCCTTCATATGTTTTTCTGCGCTTTGTTGCA
Source organism: Sprattus sprattus (assembly GCF_963457725.1). Taxonomy (NCBI): domain Eukaryota; kingdom Metazoa; phylum Chordata; class Actinopteri; order Clupeiformes; family Clupeidae; genus Sprattus; species Sprattus sprattus. Next base: position 14,271,444 of record NC_137923.1, read on the forward strand.
CATTGTGATTCCCCCGACAAGATCTCAGCACTCACACTTTCACAGCTGTTTGTGGGAGTGCTTTCATTTTAGATATGTCTGACATGTCCCACAGATATAATCACTGTCATTCCGGCCCTTTCAAACTGTCCGTCAAAGGCAGTCAGCCCAGCGTGTGCCAAAAGGAATGGTACATCCACATGTCGGGGAACAAACAACAACCTGCACAGCCGCTGCATTTGTCACTGTCTCATCAAAGCCTCCAGGTCGTTTCTCTCTCTCTCTCTCTCTCTCTCTCATTTCCCCCCTTCTCACTAGTGCTTTTCACCTTGTCACTGGCAGTGTGTTATGTAATTAGAACAAATTCTTGCAGTCGGGTTTCCTTTTGTGCTTGGGCTCTTGTCACATTTGTTACAGTCTTTGTGTGTGTGTGTGTGTGTGTGTGTGTGTAGACCAGCAGGTGATTCTGTGAGAATGTGGTGAGTCTACGCATCAGTGATCATGTCTCCCATCAGCAGCCTCTCTTCCCCAAACTGCAGGAAAAACAAACTCAATTACAAAATCATACTGCTGTTTACCAACTGCCCGCAAGCAAAAAGCAATGGAATCCTTGTATCATTTATGTGACCTATTACCTTCGCCAGCCAAGCGCTATCTTAAGTAAACGTGGGAGGCAAAGGCAGCGTAATCTTAGCCTCCTGGTAAATATTTCAAGCATATAAAGCTCTATCTGGATTAGCCTGCATGCTTTCAGAAATAGCACCAAGTCTCGTGCCCTGTTGAATTATTGAGAGGCAGGTTTAAAAGCACACAAGTAATATTTCCTTTACCGAGATGCAGAGATGAGAGGAAGGCACTTATTTATTTCTAAAATTTTGGCTGATTCTGTGTAATGGGAAACTGCTTTGGGCCGCCCGATCAAGCAGTTTAGGCAGAGGTTGAGGGACTGATAGACTGACAGCTGCTGTTCTGATTTATGCCCTCCGGGACTATGCTTCACTGTGGTTTTGACACTTGCTTCAGGCCCCGCTCGCGGCAAACAGGAAGGTGTTTATGGGATGCAGCTAGCCTGTACACAGATAATTCCTGCAGAGTAGTCCAAAGAGAGTTTCACCCAGGCTTTCGAAATGATTATTCATTATTTTTATTTGATTGATTATTTCCTTTGTTGAATCAAATAGTAGTATAGTCTGACTTGTCTTTTTATTTGCTTGGGTTGAATTGTTTCTCTCTCTCTCTATGTTGTCGTGCTCTTGCCATGTCTTGAATCTGTCGTTAATCTTTTTCCTCACGCCCGGCCGTTTAGTTTGACAGCGCCATGCTGCCAGACACTGGCACTGGCTCCCAGAGGTCCACTGCTAAGGGTCACCATTAAACAAGCATTATAATGGAGAGACCATGAAAGATTGAAACCGGCCCCTAAATGAACCCCGTCTAGGCCCTTTTGGCCCAGGCCTCCGCTTCTGGGGTTGACTCTCTGACCGCAGCATCACCTGTGGCAGCTGCTGACCACTGCAACGTGAACGGGAAGATAATGTCCACTTTGCAAGCATCATATTTTATTAATGGCCATTCCCCTGTTTCCAGGCTTTTGGATTTATATATTTTTAATTTAGTCCATTGTCTGCACAAAGAGTAAGGACTGCTGATTTGTCAATGACTGAAAAGGCTCTTATTTTCACAAGATTATTTGAGGTAGTTAAAGGTGACCTCAAGTTGGTTTCTGATAATGGAGTTGAAACACTTTGCAAGATGATGAGCACAGACAATGTGATAGAGATTATTTCCAAACACTGTTAATGACTTAAGAATATAATAATCAAGTGCCTTGTATTAATATATTTCTTGTTTGAATCATGTGCTTATGAAAGCAGGAGCATGGCTTTTCTCTCTGTGTGTGTGTAACTAGAATATTAGGTGCCACTAAGTCTGCATATGAACAAGAGCATGTTTAGACCAGAGGAGATAAGAAAGGAACTGTGCTTCTTCTGACCTTGTGCAAAACTGCCATCCTTGCAAGACAGGGAGCCTCGGACGTGAGAAATCCACCACGTGATCATCCCTGCTGAAAGCTAACTTCTGACTATATAAACCTTGTGCGATGGGTTTATCAGGGCCTTCACTGTCAGCCTTGTGCTGGTAGGGGAACCCGATTGCAATTGTATGTGTTTGTCTGTCTAATAAATATACTTTCATGCAGCTCCAGAGTCCTGAGATAACTAGGGTGAATTTTCACCTATCACAATGGGAGAAAGAATGTTCAGCAACTTCGTCTTAGATCTGTCTATGTAATGGCTGGTTCACACTACACGATTGTCGAACATTCCTTCACGATTTAACATGTCACACTATGCAATCACAGAGCCACGACTTCGGGCTTCGTCTTGGTCAGAAGACTGGCCACACTACAAGATCATGAATCTTTGTATCCAGTTGCCTAGGTAGCAGCTAGCTACTTTTGAAAGGCTACGTAAACTTTTGAGGTGATCAAACGTCAATTTCCGGGTAAGACTGGAAATAGACTACTTTTAAACCAACATTTTGTAACCTACATTTACAATAATAAAAGTTTAATAGGCTGGATATTTGTTATACGGGCCAAAGTGAGGTTTATGCTGTGTCAACAATGGATACGTCATTGCGATTCCCCAAAAAAATCTGACATGCCAGACTTTTCGTTGTGGGGTTTTCGAACGTCACAGACGAAAACATCGCAGGTCGCAAGCATGTCACACTACAACACCTTGCCTCGTCGCAGATTTTTCAAAATCGGCCCCATCCTGCAAATTTGTCGGCGACGAAGAAATCGGGGCAAAATCGGGCTGAAATCGTGTAGTGTGAACCGGCCATAAGGGATAATGAACAAAACAGCGTTCAGGTAGCAGAAGAAAAAAAAGTTTGAGGTGGTAATGTAGTTCTGCTACCTAAATGCCAAGTCCATGGTTGCCACACTTGTGTTTTGTTAAGTTGATGATATAGTTTCCATGTCTAAAATTCCTTGTTTGCAGAACTACTTCTTTCTGCTACGGGTCAAAACTGCTGTTACTAGTTCTAAATGAATGGTTGCCATGGCCGAAACCCAGTCGTTAGGACAATACGTCTTGTTGCGGTAACAATACTAAAGGCAATTTCAGACACATGGAACATGTTGCTCTCTCTGTACTTCCAGGGACTATTTATATTTCTATAAAAAAACATTACTGCTGCCAAGGTTTTTTTGTTTTTTATTTCATCTTTTATCATTCCACAAGTAACCCGTTCACTTTTTGCAACAAAATGTTATTGTAAATTCAACTCAGCAAGTAATATGTTGATATGCAACACCTGAAACTTCTATTCTATTCTATAAAAGTTATATTTGCATGACAAATATTATCAATTAAAAAAATTGGACCACTGAATTTTATCATTTGGCTACATGCCAGGGTCCTGTTCTTCTTGTCAGGATTTATTTTGGGCAGTTGACTATACATTATCCCTTACTTAATTTAACATCACAAAATGAACTTCAGAGTCGTGGTACAACACACAACTATTTTAAAGTTTTATTAACATTAAGGGGGGTTTCAAGGTTTTGTCTGAAAGCCATATCAACATTGCACAGAAAATTGAATTCCAGCACGATCCACCATCCCACCCACCCACCACCATTCCTATCAATATGAGTAGATGGATTGAGCTGAGATTAATGTCATGATTTTAGCCTTTCATGTGTTTTTCAATTAACAGTGAAAGAAGACGGTAACCTAACCCATTGGAGACTGCAGTGAATAATTGCTTCTACTATTTAGCATTTCATTCTTGAGAGGCCTAATTGCATAGTAAATGAAGCATTCAGGACTGGCCAACTGTGCAAGGGTGGATGTGTTGACATTTATGACCTCGATGGTGTATGACCTTCACTAATCTTCAGCCCCTCAGGACCCGACAGGGCTCTTGAATAATTATCTGTGCACACCACCTCCTGCCATTGCTGTGTGATAATGAACATGAACCTCTCAGAGGCCTAGGGTTTTAATGAGCTTGCCTTTCCCACATTTAGGAGCTAGAATTAGTACCATTGTTGGCATCTCTGGCAGGCGCTGTGACTGAGCTGAAAGTCTGGGCAACCGACATATACATGACTTTGTGTGCTAGACACAGAGGGGCAGGTGTCACTGGGCTGCACTGCGAGTGGAAGACAACACAATCCAGGTTTGGCTGACATTTCTGAGCCGCATCTCACGCCAGACACAGGCTGTCCTGGGTCATTTTAAGGCTGGCCAGGTCGGACAATGCCACTGTTATATCGTCACCTTCCTAAAATAATTGCCTAAGTAATTTTTTGACAATATGACTTTTTTGCCTAAATCATCTCCTCGTGATGCTGGCCACCTCTGGTAAAATCACCTACATCCTCAGTTGAACAGAAAATGTGATTCTAACCTTGTATTATAATGAGTGTTACTTAGGCAGTTTTACAAGCTTTGCAAGATGAATAAGTCAATTTTACAAGTTTTATTGTTGACAGAGTTGAAGGTTTAAAATTGCTTAAGTCACAAAGGCATGTTCAAAAATGTGCCTACGTTATTTATTCCTGTTGTGTTACATAATTGACATACATTGTTATTAATATGTCAAAAGTCATCTTTTATCATAACCTTTTTGAGTGAAATTATCAATAAATAATATAAATTTAATAAGAAGACATTCCTGGAGACTGTACTTTTCATTTGGTGACCGTTGGCCTCATCCAGCCTTAAGGAGCCTAGGCTTTAGCGGGGCCAATGTGAGGTAAATGGGAGTGGGTTTGACCGCACATGTAATGAATTTTCACAAGATGCCATTTAAAGGGATGGACGCTGAAATGATTATATCTCAATTACCATATGAGAGGAGAGGATACATTAGATATATAGCTCATAGGACTGAAAGTAAAGCAATACAAATTTCAACGAGTTCAAAACCGTTTCCCATCAACATAAAAACCCCATGTCTTTTGCTGGTCTAAATCTAATTTACTGAATACAGAAAGGACACAGTGAGGCCTCAGTTGGAGGCTGAGAGTGTGTGAACCTGTCCAGAAAGGCACTGGGGTTAAGTGCCTAGAGGCTGCAGAGCTGGAATCAGGAGAACCAAGGCAGATGAAATGACAACCATTTCTCTCCATCAAGTCACTCCATCTCTCTCTTTCTCTCTCTCTCTCATACCTTTTCCTCTTTCACTGTTCCCTTTGCCCTTTAATTTTTAGTCTCTCCACCTGACCCAGTAAATCTGTCACCTATATTCACTCATCCATTTTCCTCCCCATTTCTAAATGTTGCCCACTCTGACTTTGGGGACATTACTTTTTGTAACTTTTTTAAAAAGCACTGTCCTGCGGTGTGGAATATTTAGTCTCAGAGGGTTCCTCTGTTTTCCCCCCCCCGTCCTTTTAGAGGGACAGAGATGCAGTCGAACTGAAGCCTCCCTGTCTTTCATCAGAGGTGTTTTATGGTTTTGGAGGCAAAGGGAAATCGGTGACTTTGCTGTGCCACTCAGTGCCAAAAATACAATGCCATGAAAAGTGGATGTCCTCTGAGCTCTTAACCGCCGTTTATTCTCATCCTGACCTGTCAAGGACCAAGCAGTATTGTTATGGTGGACCATGGGACATGATACAAGACAGGAGAAGACTCTTGTCTCAGAATGAAGGCAGCTTTTTCCCTGTGATTTGTGTAAAGCTGAGGAGGATGATCCTGTCCTGTCTCGGGATATCATAGCTATTATATGATAGATATTAGCCTTGTGTTTGAGGAGACACTGTATATCTTCCTTTAATTTAGATCAAATTGAAATCTGCTGGAAATGTCAAATGTATGACTTAACAGCTTGCCTGTAGCAGTAGAGAGTGCTAGAATTACAGTAAAGGAATTTTCAGACAATTTGCTTCTACTGAGATTTTCTCATTTTGGGTCTTGGGTGTAGAGTTGTCCAATTTCTGGTCAGCTTATCACAGCCTTGTTCAACCACCATGTAATTACTTCCATTCTTGTACCAAAAGATCACATTTCCATCTCATAGCCATTGTGTCCAGAGTGAGCCTGCAGCTCTACTGCTTTACACAGCTGAAGCATTCTGACTGGCTTGCTCCTGAAGCCCAGGAGGATAATTGTTTCACTGACTGATACTCCCTCTCTCAGCCTTGCTTCCTCCACCCCTCACCACCGCAGTACCTCAGCATGGACAGCCAGAGTTGTCTCGACTGAGCAAGACCTCAGTGTGTCCTGGGGCTCTTCTGAGACGAGTCTTCCTAACAGAGTGCAGTCGGTCGATTGATGCCTTACTCCATTTTCTCTTAATTGTGGAACTCTCTCTCTCTCCTACACTTGGCACACACTCACGTTTACATCCATGCCTGTGACATTTCCATAGACTCACACACACACACACACACACACACACAACAGGTTGTATGTGTACAGTCTTAATTGCAATTATTTCTTCTCACTTCGACCTTATTGCAGAAAGCACCAGTCAGAGCCTGCCTGCTTCTAGAGCTAGTATGTCATTAACTGTGCCCAGCGTACCCTTATAAATTATTCACTAAGTGATACCAGTACCCTGCACCAGTCCACAGTTTTAATTATAATGTAAGTAATACACCATTGGAGGAGTCACAAGCTGAGACACAAGCCGGGATTGGCTTGGACAATGTGGCTCCCATGGCGGTCTTCGACCTCCACCCTAATTAGGCAGACACACACACTGCTGTCAATCCTCCCTCCTTTTCATGATGGCTTGGGATTGTATTCCTTTGCAGCACTGATGCAGAGAGGAGAGTGAAACAATTAGAGATCATTTTCCGTTAATTTTCAAAACATCTGCGGCTTCAGATGCTCTACACTGAAAAAGGAATTTTTCGGCCAAGGGTTGAGCAGGTAACTTTTTAGAGAAATGTTCTGAAGCCATGTGAAGGTGAAATAAAATGGGAACTAGATTAAATAAGGTTTTTTCCCCCAATAATTGCACAAGATGTTTTCAGAGTTGCCCCAAAGTTTCCATTGAATAGTAAGCCACCATATTTGATCTCATTTGATTGTACGTATCTGAGGTACGATCAACGTCTGTGAATATTATTATCAAAGAATGTAGGGATATTAGAGGGTCATGGAGTGCAGTCATTCATTTGTTCAATATAATATACATAACTTAAAGACTATTCGGGAAGTACAGCTTCCCTAGTCTGGGAAGTCCCGCCCCACTTCTTCCGGCCAAATTGATTTTGCCTCAGAACTGGGTCTGGCCAAGTTTGCATACCCGTTCATTTCAAGGTTTCCAGAATCCTTGGAGCCAATCACAAACTGGCTTTTGGCTACCTGGCGCGCCATTGGCGGATTTAAACTTACCACGGCTACGTTACAAAATCTACTGCACGGAGAGTTTTTAAACATTGGACATGGTGGCCGCCGAAGCACCGCAAAACTTCGATAAGGCAAGTTTTCTTTGAAAACAGAACAGAAACTTGCCCTGGAACAATTCATACAGAAAAAATATGTGTTTGCTTTATTACTGATCGTTGTATCGTTGTATCGTTGTATAGTATCGTTGGTCTGATTGGTTAAAGGACTGTCCAATCAGGTGGCTGAAGTGGAGCGCCGTTGAGAGTTGGCCAGACCAACTGAACAAATGGAATGCAGTGAAGGGGCAGGGAATTCCCAGACAACAGCTTCCCCCTATTTTTTTCTGTTTTAAAATCGTTGTGTGTGTCATTTACTTCACCATAATATGCAGTGGAAGTGTAGCCCATGCCACTTCATTGCAGTGTAGAACATTTTAAAATGTATGGAACAATAGACATCATACCTCATACTTTTTGGACACACCTGGATACGTGTGAGGGCACAGAACACATTATGCACAGGTAAAATCTGAAGTTTGATTGGAGAGTAGTCTTTCATAAATCATTTTTGGTCATACCTGGCATGGCGCAGCATCTATGAACACAAACAAGAAGTTTTTACAAAGGGCGCTGGGCTAAGTCACTTTGCAAGTATTAGCCGTCAATCAGTTTATAACTGTCAAAGATGGTGGTAGCAGCATGGCAGTTTAGTTCACCATGATAACAGTATTGGAGCCCAAGGTGAGATTGTATTTTGCCCCCCAGCCCACCCCCATGGTGACATTATGTCACATATACTATGGGCAATGAAAAATAGAACGGACACACTATGGTCCAACTCCAGTCGAGAATGCAACATTGGTTGCTTAACACAAGCATGGACTATTTGTGTGTGTCATCAAACTTGTTCATTGTGGTATACCTGACGAAGTCATATTTTAATGTTAGCCTGACAGAAAGGAGCTGATGTTAGCTTGTAAGAATGGAACATAAATTATAGCCTTGGCTGTGTGCAAACTTAGCCTTTCTGTTAACTAGGAACACAGGGTTATAATAAACCCCTTTAATTGTTAATGTGACAGAAACTCTGCAGCCCTGAGGAGTTATCTAGTACACTATGGTCTCATAACGTGTGTTAGTTGCCTACCTGTTTGTGAAGGTGTAATGGGTCGTCACACCATAACGTTCTCATGGAGACCAGCGTTCTTCAACGTTTAATTTGAATTTTTTGTTTAACAAACATTCGCCGAACGTTGCACTGCTTTGCAGTGAACAACTCACACTATGGAGGATCCAGAAAGACAGAAGCCCCCCTCACACCTTTTTTTCGTCTTGGCGGCATGATGTTCACGGTTCAGAACAACTGAATCCACTATGATTTTCCAGCGTTTTATACCTGTTTGACCATAAAACTCACACACCAGCAAAACGCTATTATGTCGTTATTCACACGTTAGTCACATGCTCAACACGCTCGTCTAACGTTGACTAATCGTTCGTCACGCGCCACAGCATGGGCCACCCCTGTGTAATAAAAACGTGATAGGCATGTGTCACAGTCAGTTGTGTGTTTCCTCATCATTTACTGTGCAGTTTAAAATAAGTAAAGCCTTAAATGCAGACTTCTGAATTTGGTAAACTATGCTTGTTTTGTAATTTAACTGTTTAGTGGGGTAATATTTAGTGCCAGGCTACCTAGATTACCAATGAGAAGGCAGTGCTAGCAATCTTACTCAAATTATCTTATCTCTTTATTTTAGTGCATCATATTTTAGTTATGTTATGCATGCTAATCAGATTATGTTCTTATGTACTTACGTTCTTATGTACAGCTACACTGTGCTCTCCATGTGCTTTAAAGCACCAACCGCCACTGATGTATAGTACGTTTTGTTCATTGCTCATTCATTTCCCCTGTTCAGGTGGACATGTGGCACAGCTCTTCTCAATGGCCAACAGTGGGCAATGTGTGCACATAAAGGGAAGAAGCAGGAGCCTGTCTGCACAGTGAAGATCCCGATTCACAGCACTTTATCCCGTGCAGCTTTGAGCCTCTCAGGGCAGATGACTCAGCCGTGACGAGGGTCCTCCTACTCATCCACTGTCTCGTTTTTGGGGGATGAGTTGGAGGGCCCCTGGAGTTTTTTTCAAGAACCCAGACCTCTGACAGCAACGGCACACTCATCCATCCGACTCACACTCTGCGAGAGGAGGGGGAGTAGGAAGTAGCAGACATGGGTGCTTGAAAGCACTTAGCACCCACGCAGTATTAGTGAGCAGACCTGCAAGGTGACAAGACAGTGGCCCGGTCTTAGTACATGGCAGGGGGCCATGGAGTTATGTCATTTCAGATAATGTCCTCTTGCATTTGTCACGGTGCTGAGCACTTCTTTGTTTTCTCTCCCTCTATCTCTGTCCCTGTACTTCTCTTTCTCATTATCACTCACACACACATATCAGGTTTTTATTTTACAAATTAGAAACCTACCGGCGCATGTTTAAAGAATAATCCATACATTGTTTTGCACAACCTACTCTGCTGCGAGTTATGGCCTATAACGTCTCGGTTACTTACGTAACCTCGGTTACTTAAGCACGGAACAACAACGGGACATGACCTAGTGTCATGGACTAGTTCGAAGAACTTATTCATTCACGCCGATAGGCAGGGAGAAGTGCGTCGTGCTCTGGCCCGGAGCCCATAAATACCGCAGCGCGCATCTCCATCTTTCTTGGATCAAAATCTGAGCGTTGAAATACCCACCCAAAAGAAGAAAACTCTATATCACACAACTATTGTTATATCTTTGTTCCGTGCTTAAGGAACCAAGGTTACGTAAGTAACTGAGATGTTCCTTATCGCAGTAACTGCGATATAACAACGGGACGGTTTCCATTAGCGCGTGTTAATACAGTGATTGCCATATCACCCCAACTTTATTATGCTTTGCCCTCACAGAGGTTTATACAGCAGCTGGTGGTAAACGTTCATAGGGCCTTATTTGTGCATGTGAACACCTACTAGCACTTCACCGTGCACATATGTCGAGGGAATCACTATCCCCTTGTCCATAGAGTCAACCCTTGGTCGGTTCGTTGCGTCGTGACAAGCAGAGGCAGATGAACCTATGTTTAATTAAACATTCTTACGTTTAGTACCTTGTTCATGCATTCTACCACGTAGAACCTATGAACAAATATCCCATTCTAATCATTCTCAGGCTCTGGCGGTACAGCATTGCTGGCCCGCAGAACGCCTTGCAAGAAACAAGGCTGCGTCAGATCTAACATATAGAACCTAATGAAAGTGTGGCGAGAGCTCCAGCTTGATGCCTTGCATTTATCTTCCACTGACACGCCTTTCAACAAGGCCCAGGAAGAGGAGACCCCACGCGTCATATGAGCACGAAGCTTCGCGGGGGGGTCAAGAGACAAACTTGTATAAGACAACACTATAGCCTCCACTATCAAACGGGATAGGCTGGTTTTAGATAGAGGTCTGCCTTTTGCTTGCGCCCGAAGCAGCTGATCTGACCGTCAGAATGTTTTGGTGCACTCTACCACAAAGAGCGCGCACCGGGCACAATGTATTCAAGCGCTACTCCTCTGCTGACGCAAACGGGGGAGGCGAGAACACTGCCAGCTCAATCACCTGATTGCGGAACGGGGTTGTTACCACCTTAGGTGTGTATGCTGCATTCGGTCTCATCATTACTTTGTCCCCAGCTATCGAGAACTGAAGGCACGATGGACTGACAGACAGGGCTTGCATGTCACTAATGTGTTTTGCTGACACCAGTGCCAATAACAGCGCTGTTTTCAATGAAACATATTTTATGTCCGTTGTGTCCAGGGGCTCGAATGGAGGCCCTGTCAGCGCACGTAATACAATCAGTAAATCCCATGACAGTATCAGGTGCCTGTCCGGCACTCTGAGACGTCTCACACCTGCCATGAAGCCTGACGCTCAGTGGCGGCTGTTTTTTTTTTTTTTTTTGGTGGGGCTATTTGAGCGGGGGGTCTGGGGGTTCTTCCCCCGAAAATTTTGAATTCCGTAGATGTGATTTCCTGCATTCTGGTGCATTTTAGGGTGGCCAGCCGGAGATCCCAAATCATTCACAATGATAAAGTTGTGTTTCACACATCGACTCATTTGTTGTTCGCTATTTCATGTAGGCCAATAAATTAAAAACGAGACGTGAGCTGTTGATGCAGAGAAGTGCTGCTCAGTTTTAAAACAGCCCCTTGCCTATACCAATAAAATAACTCAAACCAGTCAATACCAATGGTCTTAAGACAATATTAATATATCTGCCATGTAGAAATCAACAGTTTCACAGGTAATGATAATGAACAAGTTACATGTTTATTATGGTCCATGTCCAGATAAAAAGTGCAAACACATAACGATAAATTATACTAGGGAACAACAGTTTTTTGTTACTACAACTACTACAACAATTTAGTTTTTTAAAGACATGTAGCCTATACTGCAGCTGTATGAGTATGAGAAGAAAGATTATTTTAACTGGTATGAAACAGTAACAGCTCACAACTTAGAAACAACAAATTGCACTCTTGACCGCACATGTTTTTAAACGCGTTCTGACCAATGCCTCAGTTCTGTCATTCCTGTCTGTGTCCACGAACTGTCTATCACACGCACTTGTTTTTAACAGCAGGCAAAGAAAACAAAAGATGGCATTGACATACCCACAGCTAGCCTAGTTAGCCATGCCTTTCGATCGAACCAATCTCGGGAAAAGGTTCTGGTGTATGTCTTCCCCTTTTCTCGCGTCTGTTGGGTTATTTTCACTTCTGGCTTGTCTGGTCCGAGTTGTTTAACAATTAGCTTTTCCGCAAAAGTTCTTCTTCCAAAGGGATGCAGATGTAAGGATTTGACTGAATTTGGGGCTAGCTGAGCTCCCACAACTACATCCGACGTCGCCATGCTACACACTTCTCTGCTGGAATGAAAATACCTGTTAACAAGCAGTGGTGCATCTTGGTAGGGGCTCTATCCTTCAGCGCCTGTAACCCATAAAATTCCTCGACGATGATTGCCGGATGTGTATTCTTTTTTGCCTAGTAACAGGGGAGCCATTGGCTTAAATACAGCACAACCGGGCTGATCGAACAGGAGCCCCGGCAAGACAGCCTATTGGCTACTACACCAAAAATGATAAACGTTCACGTTTTAAACGTGGAACTTGAAAGTGAATGTAAATATAATTTTGGAGAGTTCTAAACCCATTCTAAAGCAAAATCATCAATATCATGTTATTAACACAGGTTATTTTTTCAAAATGAGAGATTATTTAAAAAAGAAAAGAAAAGAAAAACAGGCAGTCAGGTCAGCGGGAGGGCGGAGCCCCAGCGCACCCTATGGGCGAGCCGCCACTGCTGACGCTAATGGGTGACAGGCCGGGGATTTACTATTAATTCCTGCGTGGCAGGCGGAGATGGCTGCCAGGTAGACCTTGAGAGTGGAAGCAGCCTTCCCCTCATCAAATAACTGCTGGAGGTATTCCAGAATGACACCCAGTGCGCAGTTGATAGGATCCTGTTGACGCTCAACACACCACTTCTCGAACCTGCGCGACTTTAACGTATATAGCGACCGGGTCGAAGCTGCCCGCGCTCTCTGTATCGTTGCCACCACCGAGTCAGACAAACCTGAGGCTAGGAGTTTGTGCCTTTCAGGTGCCAAACTCTGAGCCGTCACAGCTCTGGCTGGGGATGCCAGATCTACCTGTGCGCCTGCGTTAGGAGATCCCTCCTCAGAGGTAGTTCCCATGATGGCTGCATAGACATTCTGATTTGATCCACCAACCACAGGTGACTGGGCCAGCGGGATCGGGGGAAATGCATACAGACGCATGTCTGGCCACTGGTGGCTCAGAGCGTCCACGCCCAAAGGGGGACTGTCGCCCCCCAGTGAGAACCACAGGGGGCAACAGGTGTTCTCTCTGTTGGCAAACAGGTCCACCTCCGACGCCCGTAGCCCAAAGCAGCCTCCGCGTGCTCCCTACCAAGGTAGAGATCACAGCGGCGGTGGCGGTCGCCCTTCTCGTTGGCATGTCCACACCCAGGGTATGCCTGTTGCGACATTTCTGTAAGAAAAAAGAAATATTAAGCACACTATCACCAACACGAGGTAAGCAAACCAAGCTAGCAGACTAGTCAGAGACTAGCTAGTCTAACACGTTGCAGACAGTGAACTTGACTTTCTAAAAGCAAGTAGTACTTGTAGCACTCTTGAGGTAGCTCGTAATGAGTATTAAATCTTTTTTGGAAAGAAGTAGAAACAAGTATACGACCAGTAATAAGCGTTGAGTAATTTCTTGGAACTCCAAATCTTACGCGAAGATTTTGAAAAGGAAGATGGAGATGCGCGCCGCGGTATTTATGGGCTCCAGTGGGGGCGGGGTCAGAGCGCAACGCACTTCTCCCTGCCTATCGGCGTGAATGAATAAGTTATTCGAACTAGTCCATGACACTAGGTCATGTCCCGTTGTTATATCGCAATTACTGCGATAAGGAACTACACAAGGTTATTATCAATGCAATGGCACAATGAGCTCAATGTTGTTGGGGCGAACCAAACTCCCCCAGTGAAGTGATTAAGTCTGCTTGCCCTGCTGGCATTGCATCATATCAAACAAATGCAGAGAGCCGATGATGTCTCCGCGTTAGATTATGCCCTCCTCGTGGAAATAGAACAATTTGTTAAAATAATCTCCATGATTGGTCTGAAAATCAAAATGTTCTATTCATTGCCACTACTGTGGATGTATTGGAGATTTTGGGGCAGAACTCAGACTGGAGTTTCACAGAGATTGGATGAATCCACGTGCTGTCTTGTGGAAGTGTTTGGATTTTGAGACTCGCATTTATCAAAAAATATTCAATAACATATTGTTCCATTATTGATCTGTTTGCTTCGGTTAGAGCATAAATGTTCTGTTTAAAGATATGTTTTATGTTTTGTATGAGTAGCCTATTATCACCAGACATTTTGACCAGGATTTCTTTTTTATATAATCTTGGTGGGCAAAAGAAAAGGTAATTACCGGCTAAAATAAACAGTGACCCATACACATAGCCACAGACAAACAGAATAAAACACACATGCACTCACACAGGTACACATACCAACACAAACCTGCCTGGCATTCAGTGATTTCTGAATTGGTGTCTCAGTTTGCTAGCCTGGTGACACCAGCCTACGTATTTCCGCCTGAATTGATTTCAAGCTCATACTCAGTCTGGCCCAACCCCATTGACAATCGTCTTCAGAACTCAAAATTTTGCAGGACCAATCAGCGAACAGTTCAGAGCTGTGACGCAAAACTCGCCTTGGAGGAAAAGACACGAAAAGCTATCGGAAAAGTTGTCTCAACTCTCGAGAACATCAGAAAATTAAAAGGAGAACAAGAGTATTTTCTTGTAAGTTTTATGATTGGAAAGGACGTCGTGGCTCTTCTCCCAACTGGCTTTGGGAAGAGTTGAATCTACCGAATGCTTACTAAACGTTGCTGATTGGTTAAGGGAACTCCAATGATTTTAAACCTCAAGATAAGCACCCGCCGATCTTGGAAACCAAAATGCATTGGGTTGGCCCAGACTGAAAGACGGAATGAAATGGAGTCACAGGCTGGTAATGGCCAGGCTATCAGTTTGCACCAACACCGCCACACACACATACAGACACAAACACTGTAGCATTGTTCAATTCCAGGACAGAATTCTGATTGCCTGTCTTTCTGAGTGTGTGCATGAGGAGCAGTATTGTGATATTGTCTGTCTCTCTGTGTGTGTGCATGGGGGTATGATGATATGGTGTGCTCCGATCCATAGCTGGGATGCCATTAGTATCCTCTGGGCCTCGCAGACCTTCAGCAACAGATTCTTATGCTAATGTGATGGGCTACTCAAATGATGCCATTTGTGCCAGGAGCTAGTCTCTTAAGAATGCCCCTGATGCTCTCCAACACAAACACACACACACAAACATACACACACTCACTCACACATGCCTGCACACACACACACACACACATGCAGATAAACCCATCTACTCTCATTTAAATATCACCAATGCAGAAACACTCCAACTCTCCTTGAGGTGGGGTAGAGCACACTCATCTTTCAATGTGGCCTGGAAGATTAGGAATCCACTCACTGTATTTGTTTGGATAAATGCCAGGAGAAATAGGAGCAAGGGTGGTAGGCAGGTAGGGAGAGCTGGAGTGATAAATAGCGGGAGAGAGACAAAGACATAAAGAGAGAGCGAGAGAGACAGCGAGGAGGGCAGAGCAATTACCTCAGCTTTTTCTCCAGGAACCTGTCTCAATTACCAGAGCAGCTATGAGGTTCTGTGTGCGTCTGCACCGGCTAAACGACCGCAGGGCGCAAGGATTTAATATAACACCCACTCGCTTTAAGATGTCTTTGTGAGACGTTGTTTCAATGGTGGTGTGTTTGTGTGTGTGAGGGTGTTCAATCCCTTTCATATGCTAAGAAGTGGCGCATTCTCTGCTCAGTCCAGTCTTAACCATCTTTGTGTGTGTAGATGCCCTTCAAACCCCGTTTAGGTTTAGAGAAATAATGACACAGTGATGGCACACTACATCAAGGATTATTCTGGGAGAGGCAGGATGTCAATAAAGTCAAGCACCAGAGTCCATACACTATGGTTTAAAGATCATCCGAGTCTAGTTACCCCATGGCAGTAAAAGGACTGCGTATAAATAACCATGTAACAGGAAAAGGATTGACTCAAAAAACTATATTCACAATGATAACTAATCTACTCTCAGGTTCAGTTTAGGTTCAGCTACCTGTCATTCTTTACCATGAGCATTTAACCGGCTCTTTCAAATCAACGTCAACTGTACTCAAAATGAACCCCACCACAATCCTTGATTCCTGTTCGCCCAGAGAGGGCACCTGTCTGTGAGGTCCTGACATGTGTGATTCCGGAAATGATGTAGTTTGGAAGCTGGCCAATCACAGCCAAGGGGGTATCCGACTCTCTCCGACTCTCTAAGAAAAGTAAGAAAGCATTCCTCTCCGACCAGCTCTCCGAGGGCTCGAATGGGCGTTTACACCTGAGTGAAGGTGTTGCCAAGGCGTGCCAAGGTGTTCCTCTACGACCGAATGGGAGAAGTATAAATTAGACTTTAGGAGACAGGATGTGGGGAAGAGGGTGCACACAGCATTTCACATGAGATAGCGGCACTTCACAAGGAAGAGAGAGGGGGAAGGGAAACGGTGTGGATGCACACGTTTTGCCTTAAGATAATAAGAAAAACAGCAAGAGAGAGAGGGGAAACATTACATTCAGATTGGAAAAAGGAGTAAGCTGAGAACATTGAAAAAAGGGACGAGAGATGTGAATAGGAGTAAGTACAGTTACAGCAGTAATGCAGCATTCAAAAAGCTCAAATGTGTGAAATGGTGAAAAGCGTGAAGAGGAACAGCCAGTGAGAGACTGCGAGTAGGGAAAGAAGGTGGGGCATGAGAGAGCACTGAATGAGGATAGTGGAGTGAGAATGAACGCTTGGATGAGAGTGAGGAGAGAGGAGTGTGAATGAACGCTTGGATAAGAGTGAGGAGAGTGGAGTGTGAATGAACGCTTGGATGAGAGTCAGGAAGAGTAGCATGTGAACGAACGCTTGGATGAGAGTGGAGTGAGAATGAACGCTTGGATGAGTGAGTTGTTACGGTTTATGATGCGCCTCTGTCCCTTTCATGTAGTACCTGGGAAATCAGCATTCAAAAATAATAACGTAATGTATGTACATGTATGTATGTGTAAAATGAAAAATACAAACTTTGTGTATGGAAGAAGTTTTGAGTGTGTGTGTGTGTGTGTACATGTGTTGAATTTGTTCTGAATCATTTGGAAATTGGTATTGGCTGACATGATCATTCATGCTGTTTTAGAATGCCTGCCATTCACAATGAATGGCTGACATGCCTGTGAGTGTGCATGTGTGTTTTGTGCTTGAAAGGTCATACACAAAGGCAGCATGTGCCTACAGTCGGTGCTGATCAAACAACAAAGACAACAAAATGATATATTCTACACGTGTGAATGTGTGGAGGGGAGGGTGGGGGTAAAAACAAACTGCTCCAATTTCAGGAAAACAGATGGAGTACACGTGAACAACTCATTCTCACTCCTTTTCTCCTCCTACCATACTGTATTTCTCTCCAACTCTCTCCCTCTTCCTCCATCAGTCCATACTACCATTTCTGTCTTTCATTCAGTGTCTCATGTCATCTCTCATTCACTCCCTCTCTGTTAAGATCCTAGTTCCCTGACTGCCTGCTGTTTGTCTTCCCCTCCATATTCCCTCTTCTCCCTCCTTCACCTTTCCCCCTCTCTTATCTTCTCTACTGTCTTTTCCACAACTGTCTCGATGCCTTCTCTCTTGCCTCTCCTCTCCTCCTCCACTCTTCCTTGTCTTGTCCTCTTTCCATCTCTCTAGTCTCTTCTTGGACTGTCACAGTCTCCTCTCTAATTTCCTCCTGTCCTCCTCTACCTCCTATCCTCCTTCTCCCATTCCCCTCAACTTTCCTCTCCTCTCTTCTCAGGGGCCGATCACACAGGACGCGACTTTTATAAGCGCAGTCGCATCGAAAGCGCAAGATGCGCCTGGGGAAAAGCGCCTCTGCGCCTGTGGAGTGGACAGTGCCTACAGTTAGCTAGCCAGCTAGCCTATTTGTTTGAAAGGCATTTATAAAAGGCATAGTGTAGAGACGGCCAATTGGTTGCTCACGCAGGTCCACGCATGTGTCCACCGTATAGAATTCGAATAATTCTTACAACTGGAGTTGTACAATTCCTCATAGTTATAAACTGCTAAAATGTGCGCCTCGCGCCTTGCGCTTAAAGTTGAGAATATTTTAACTTTTAGGCGCGCCTATAAACCGCCTGAAAGGCGCGAGGCGCGGCGTTTAAAAGGCGCACATGAAAGGCGCGCCGTACCATAGGAAAACAATGGTTTTGCTAGCGACGCGCTTTTAAAAGTCGCGTCCTGTGTGATCGGCCCCTCAGACTGGCATGATCTCTCCCCCAGTTTAACCCCGCCATTCTCTTCTCCTCCTCTGCACTGCCATTCTCCATCACCATTGCTCTCTCCTCTTCTCTCGTCCTGCTAGAGTCTAATCTGGAGCTGCATTCATCCCAACAGACTCTCTGCCCACTCACGTTTCAGTGCACTGTCTCAAATCCCCCCAGAGGAAAGGCTGAGAGGGAGAGAGAGGCAGGAGGGAAGAAAGAAGGGGGGAGGGGGACTAAGATAAATTAAACTGAAGATTGATGGAGAGAAGAGGAAGAGATGAAAGAGAGGGAGAAAAGCAGAGAGAGAGAGAGAAGCATGCACACTGTCCCCTCTTTTCACGTGTTCTAAACGTGCCAAGCCTCTCCCCCTCCCCTCTCTGCTCCCTCATTCTCCTTTTTTTTACTAAATGTATTTATTCATCATTTCAGCTCACACACACACACACACACGCCACAGAGTAAAATCGCTAAGGGCAAGGCACGGGACATGATTCATATATTAAACTCATACAAGTATGAATGTGCATTGACTAAAAATAGGCTTTATTTATTTCCCTTCACCCTCTCTCTCTCTCTGCCCGGATTCATTCAATTCAGGATCCTTCCTTGTTCTTGTTGGTTTGTTATTGTAAATTCACTCTTTCTTATTTTGGCTTTGTCATTAGCTGTTTCTATTTGGGGGGGGGGGGGGGGTATTGTTAATCTATCATGACTTTAATTTGTGGGGGGTGGGAGCTAGTGCACGGCATTGCCACATGAATTATGTCTGCTAAAATGTGTTCGCTCCGCAAAACGTGAGAAAAGGAGGGGAGGGCTGTTTGAACACACACACACACACACACACACACACACACACACAATGTTTATTTTAGTATTGTCTCCCTGTAGCCCTAGCACAGTTACATGACAAGCATATCTGAGACGGGCTCTCCTCAGCTACGTGGGCAAAAGTGTAAACAAAAAACACAAAGTATGCACACAAACACATACCCACACAAGTACACAAACGTACACATACCCACACACTTACATATCCCCACACACAAGTACACACACATACACATACCCACACATTTACATATCCCTACACACAAGTACATACACATAAACATACCCACTTACTTACATATGCACATACACATACCCACATACTACATGCATATCCCTTCCAAAGGTTGTGTGCTGATCGAGTTTTGTGTCTTGTCAAATTGATAGGAATGCTGGATCTGCACAGAGAGCAATCCTCTCTTAAGGGATTGTAGGATGTGATTGATTTCTCGGTTTTTCGTGTGCATTAATATACAAAGTTATAGCTGCATTTGTGAAAAGGGCATTTGCTAAGATTGACTAATTTGCACAAACAAGATAGCTAATGAGTCAGCTGTAAATGAATCTTCCAGGCACCAAGAAGGTCAAATCATTATCTGCATAGGTGAAAGAAAAACAGATAGTTTGAGTCAGGCAGAGAGAGAGAGAGAGAGAGTATTTATGGTCTTGTCATATGAGTGCATACACACAACGTATGTCATGACGTGTGAGAGCATATTTTGGGCATATTCACCACGATCTCTCTCTCTCTCTTTATCTGTGCATGTGTGTGTGTTTGTGTACTGTACCATGCAAACGTTTTAGGCACTGGTGAGAAATGCTGTAATGTCAGGATGCTGTCAAAAATAATAACATTATATTTTTTGTGCAATGCAGTAAACAAAATACATCAAATAAATATTTATCTCCCTTTGTCTGTAAAATAGCATCAATTTGTCTATTGGTACACTTGTAGTTTTCTAATGTACTTAGAGGTAGACTCTTTATGTAATCTCAAGTTACACTCGTCTCCTCCAGTTCTGAGGTATGTTACTTTCTTTCTTTAACAGCATATAGATGTCTTGCTGGAATATTTCATACTTCAAAAAGAAAATAACTAATGTTTTGTGACACAACTTAACTTTTACACTGTACAGTACAAGTGCAAGTTTGTTTATGTTTGTGTGTGAGTGTGTGCACGTGTGCGAGAGCTCACATGTGCTTATTTTTCTGCATATGTGGCCATATTAAAAGTGTGTGTTTGGTTGAGTTCTGCCAGAAGTGCCTTTGTAAGGCTGCACGCAAACTATGTGCCACAGATGGCCAGCCACTCTAACATACTGCATCGCCATGGAGACCTCACACTATTAATTAGCTTACCCTGAAACTGGGAGTGAAGAACGCAGAGGAGTCACTGATCACTGAGAGGAGTATCACCAGCACTGCTTTCTCACCTCCTCACACACTCCATGTCCTTCACACAAACATACACACACACACACACACACACAATCACACACAATCACACATACACTTCTGGACATATTCATGAAGACACAACCCTATTCTTTTAGACACACAAATATGAGCACACATACATTGCCAAAGATATACACAATTATCTTCATATGTATACTTAGTGTACATCAAGACACAAGGGCAATCACACTTTCATGTAAATTAACTTTCAGACAAACACACAGCATCTCACAAATAACATTTACTGATGCACATACCATTGTACAGGCATACGTGCACACAAACACGTGCCTTTAGGCCCATTTATACACAGACACAACTTTTTTGCTTCCATTCTCAATCACACACAAACATACACACACCTCTAATTCCACACTCTGTCACCCATGGGATAAGTTCTTCACACCTTAAGGCACCACCCACTATCTTCAATTAAGACGGTGTGTGGAGCAGCCGGAGACTCCGACCTACGGCCTGCACAGCTACTGGGTCCTGGCATTATTCTAGCAGACCTCTTCCTCTCCGCCATCAGGCTTTCCCAGCCCATCAGGGGAGAAAGAACTCACACCTCTCTGCCTTCTTCCTTTTTTTCCCCCTAGGAAAGCCTCTAACCTCTTTAGTCCTTGCCGCTCCTTTTACCATGAAATTGCACAAAGCGCCAAGGTTATATCTTGCTGGCAGATCAAATATTTAAGGCGTGGCATAGGGTCGTATGACCACCGGAATACAGTTTAATAAAACCTCAGCATCTTCAAAGGCATGCATGCAGGTACACAAGCAGACTATTATACACACACACACTCATTCTCTCTTTTTCTTACTCTTTCTCTGTTATACACACACCTCTCTCTGTCACACACAAACACACACTCATTGTCTCTCTCTATCACATACAGTACACTTTCTTTCTCTCTCTCACGCACAAATTCATCACGCACACATGGTCATTTATGTCCATAGATAAACATGCACCTAAACACACTTAAATACCCCCCCCCCCCCCCCCCCCCCTTATTTTTACCTTATGGGAAATCATGTGACCCCACTTACCCCTTTTAATGCCTGATGGGACCATGGGGCCTCCACTGGCTTTTTCATTAGGCAGGCCAGGGCTGTTTATTTGCTTAGAGAGCTGCAGTGGACCCACTCCTCCTTTGGGCTCGGTACACACGTGTTAAATGGACTTCCATTTCACATGGACTTCCTAACTTCACATGGCCCCAATGCTTTCTCTTTTCTAACCCCAACCCCCACTCTCAAACACACATGCACACACACAACCTCCCTCCTCTGTCCTGGTTCGGATGGGAATGAACGACCAGTCTATGAATTTGCCCCCAGGGATGCTCCAATCACATGAGCTGGATCTAATATGATGCACGTCTCTGAGCTCTTATGGTGGCCGTGGTACATGAGAATGATACACATGATGAACACATCTGGGGAGCGGAGCACGTACAGATGGATGCACCCGCCTCGGGAAAGGCAATGTGTGGACACGGAGGAGGGAAAAATTACGTGAGCTCACACACTGACAAGGCACCTCTTGCAAACTTAACAAATCATGCAGATGCTAATTTAAAGGCGGAGATTGTAGGATTAAGGGGGATCTATTAGCAGGAATGGAATGGAGTATTCATAATTTAGTTTTTATAAGTGTGTATCACCTGTAACTACGAATTGTTGTGTTTTCTATTCTACATAAGAGTGGGTGGTTTTCCATGGAGGCCGCCATGTTGGGCCACCATTTTTCTACTGTAGCCAAGAACGGACAACACTGGCGCTTTAAGCTAAATTAATTCTGCCTCTTAGTTGTGAAGAGGCTGTGTATGTGTGCTTATGTCTGAATATGCTGTATGTGTGTGTGTGGTGTGTGTGTGACCATGCGTGTTTGTGTAATGAAGCCCATGTCTGAAGACATCTCTGTGCTCTGAGCTAATGGAAAGTCTGTGTCATGAGATCAATGCCTAAGAACACACTTGAGCCGCCCCTGCAATGACCAGCCGGAACCGTTTGACCAGAGAGGAAGGAGGAGTGGGGCAGTGGTTCTCCCTCTGCTCTGTCTGAGAGAGAGAGAGATAGAGAAGGCAAAAGATAATGCATGAAGCAGAGAAGAAGCACATGAGTGACAGCAAGCAACCAAGAGTCAGAGAGAATATATGCACACACCATAAATGGAGGGGAAGACGACAGGATAACAGCAGAGTAGCAGAGACCTCTTTTTTTCTCCCTGTGAGATTACACAGCTGCATGTTCAGCGTGTTATCGCCAGTATCGATGGTAATTCGTTTTCAACCTTAATCTCCCCCGACGAGCAGGCGATATCTGGCTGTGGTGTGCTAAAAAACAGACATCAGGGGAGGTATTTAGCATGTAAGGGCTCACCCACCATGCAATAGCATCCCCTCACACCTTTATCAGTCAATGGCAGCAATTAGCTCCTCATCAGATGAGCTTGCTGGGCTCCTCCACACCTCTCTGCCCACACAGTTGCCCCTTGCCCCTGGAGGGGAGTTGCTGCTGTTTATTTTTGTTTCTCTCAAGAGCGCCCATTTTCTCAGGTTGTTGCTCTTACAAATGCTTGTTTATGAGTGTGATGATGGATGCTTTCTGGTGTATGTAGCATTCGCATTTGCATGTGCAGGGAGGAGTGTGTGTTTCCATGTGTGTGTGTGTGTGTTTGCCTACCAAAGGCCAAGTGTGGTAGGTGCATTATTTGGTTGTTATGGTTATGCATGTGTAACCTACGGGACTAATAAGGTCTTGGCCCTGGATGCGACTACGCCACCTGGTGACTTTCACACCAAGATATAGTGTTATGTATGATGTGTACCCTTTGCTAGAGACAAGTGGGTTCTCACTCAGGTACGCTCTAGTAAGGACAGAGACAAGGTACTCAAATTATAAGAATGACAATATTTATTAATACACGGCTAGAGTTGAAAGATGGCGAGAGAGTTGATAATGGCTGCCACCAGGATGGTAGGGGGCATAGGGAGCTGCTGTTGCAGGGGGTTACCTGTCTGTAAAAAGGGGAGTGAGACCGACACGCCACCCGTGCTCTTGGTTCTTATGCCTACTCACACACAAACACCTCTGCACACAACACACATAGGCACAGGCACTGCAAACAGGTATTAAAGCAATGGTGAGGTGCACATTACCACTCAATAACATGCAGTGCGCAAAGAAAATAACTCAGATCCGGCGACCTGCCCTGCAGACAGCTGCAATACTCTGGTGAGGAAGGGGGAAGAGGAGTTGGGGTTAAACCTTGGGCTAAAACCAGGCAGAGTTCCAGCATCAGAAAAGGCTTATTTCAACAAGCTGGGGCAACACAACATTTATTGCTCTAGCACGGCGGGGAGGAGAGGGGACAAATAATGAAAGAAAATAGAAAGTAGTAGCTCACACCTAGGCTAGGTCAAACCAAACACAAAAGCAAACAAACCAAAAACTACAAAGGGCAAAAACTGAAATGAAACTAAATTTATAACAAAACAAAGCAGCAGTGGCAAATCTCCTGAAGAATGAAAATGATCTTCATGCAGCAATGACAGAACAAACACTGACAATTGGCTCTTTGGCGTCTCACAACCAACATCCACCAGTCTTCTCACTGTACCACAGGGGATATCACTTGTTCTAACCTTCTCTCTATCCCTCTCTCTCTCTGTTTGTTATGTTTTGTGTGTGTAAGTGCATGCGTGCTTTAGGACTCAGGTTGCAAAACTGCTCTGTCTCTCTTTCTCTCTCTCTGAACAGCCAACAGTAAGCCATTGTGAATGTTTTTTTTTTGGTTTATCTTGGGCAGCCATGAAAGCATCCTGTTCTGTGGTGTGATATGACTAGAATCACGTTAGATGTGAGGATGAATATTTAGACATGTCTATTTGTGTGTGTCTGACTCTAGTCTGTGTGTGTTTGAGTGTATGTGTATGTATGTATGTGTATATCTTTTTGTGCAATGCATAGTGCTGTTGGTGTTGGCAGAGTTGTTTGTGGTAACAGATAGGTGGGTGCTGTGAGCTCTGTATGCCTGGCAGTGATATGTGTTTGTGTGTTGAAATGTTTACTCCAGACAGACATTGCTCCTGTGGGATTTTAATTCAGCATTAACCTTTCAGCCCTCCAAAACACCACAATCTCTTTACCCTGGGCCCCTGCCAGGTGGGGCACGGAGCCAAGCAGAGCAGAGCACAGTACATGGCCAGCCATTCATGGCTGCTAACAATGATTTCCCTCAGTTGCTGCTCAATAACCTGTATTTGGAGCACGGTGATTATCTATTAATTTCATCCATTCTATTAATAATCCTTTTAATGGTGCTTTGGATGAGGGGAAAAAATTGAATGATTTTCTGATCACTTTGAGAGATAAAGTGAAACAGATTGTATGAGGGACATGGGAGGACAAGACCCGGGAAGTTAAGAAAGAAAATGTGCGGACCGAGATAAGCATAGAGTTTACAACATCACGCCAAAACACAAGGTAATCTTGTTTTCCGTGTAGCATTCAGAGTGCAGATAAACATAATTACCACGGAGTGTTTATCCCACGTTCTGCCTCTCGGGAAATGGGCGAAGTGTAGCCCTGTCAGGTCCCGTTTTAGTCATATTCAGCCAGAACCAGTGTCTAAAACGTAACCCATATGACAAACACCAACTGGGAGAGAAAGAAACAAAAAACGTCCCTTTTTTAAATAGTCTTCATGGTTGTTATGTGCTTACCTTGCACTGAGGATGGAGTCATATCTGACCCAAGCTTCTGACCTCTTCAACACCAAGCCTTGGGCGACAAGCCAAACAAGCTCCCTCCAGATGACCACAACCCTGAAGGGAGCCCAGAGAGAAAGAGACAGATGACCATGTCCCTGTAAATCACTGTGCAGACCATGTTGGCTTAACTGTGGTAAGGTAAACTGACAAGAAAACTGTACAGTCAGTCAGGGGAAGTTCTGTGTGAATTAGAATCCTACCTGTAGTGTTTATTTAAAAAACACACCAGCACACCAATTCACAGGGTTAAGAGCTCCTGCCGCACAGTGAATAGCCCACTGAGAGATACTGGCCTTTGAGAAATGTTGTAATAATAACGTTTTTTTTTTTCTTTCATAGTTTCTTTTGTTGTGAAGTGAGCAGCCTCTCTAAAGTCAGTGCACTATTTTGTGAAATTGGCTTCTTCTGTGGAGACCAATATTGTCTTCTTATTACAATGCTTCACTTTAAAACAGGGTGCTAAGTGAAGCGTGCCCATTATTTGGGTAGTCTGGCCTGGTACATTATGATTGGCACATTGTGTCTGGGCTCTGGGACCTTAGCATGCTTTGTGTGTCACCCGGAGAGCTGGCACCCCAGTCTTCTCTTCATTCAGGCACGTGTGGGCACCCACACACATACACACTCGCCCGCACATCCACTCACGTCACATTCACTCACTCTTAAAGTACAAAAAACAACAAACAAGACATACAGACTCACATACAGACAAACATTGATGGGGGCACTTACACACTCTTATGTTTACAGACAAATGTACATCCACACACACTCACACGTGTATCCTTGTTTGCCTGTATGTTTCTTTAATGTGGCTTAATGACACCCCAGTCTCATTTGCATGCCAGTTAAGGGTTTAATTTAATTTCTTTGCTCAATTTCCATTGGACCCGCTCTACTGTTCTGTGCCAGAGAGCGCAAGCCCTCTTGCTCTGAGTCACGCAGAGTTCCTTCACTGGCACCCCCCTGCTCCCCTCCCTCTTGACATTTATCCAATCAGCGCTAATGAGGATGACCCTATGGTGGAGGCTCAGGAACCCCTGACGAATGACTCTTAATCTCAACCATTATTAGCATGTCATATGCTAGCCACTTTCTCATCTTATCATTAACTACAACAGAGGCATTGGCAGAGGTGATAATGACCGAGCCACGCTTCAAAAAATTAACATGATGCCTTCACTGTATTTAATTGTTATTTCACAATTCTGTTTATTTAGTTTTGTTCATTCTTCACTCCTGTCCTTTGCACAAGAAAGAAAACTAGATACAAGAAATGAGGTGGGTGATTAGTCTAGCATGGTGTGGGAAGTTTCATTAGCCAGATAACGAATACAAATTAAATTAAACACTCTGTTGGGTTGAAAGGCTGGAGAAGAAGAAGCGAGGGAAAATGAAAACCGATCTCCTCATGTGAGTGTGTGTCGTGGTACGGGCCATCTGCTTTGTGTTCGTTTGATGTGTGTGGTGGTTAGATAGATGCATTGTGTCGCGTGCCGAACAATGAGTGTTGTTCAGAGTGGGTTGTGTGATGCATTGTTACATAATGGGTTGTGTAGCTGGTAGTGTGCATGGCTTTATGCAGTGCCAGTCCATGTGATTTAAGGTAAGTTGTGTTTTTTGTGGGAGTGAGAGCTCTGGAGCCTTCTCCATCCTCAGCCCCCACTCTAACTCCAGCCACACAGAGCAGGAAACTTAGAATTCAACCTCTTCTAATATCACAGACGGAGCTTCTTCAACCCATGCTAATTATCTACTTTAAAAGCTTCAGAGATAGATGCTTGAGTCCGCTCTCAATTTTTTAGTTTGAATACACTGTGGGAGTACTCTGCTGTGCAGGGACGTGCACAGGAATTTCGAAGGGCATTTGCTCTGCCCTGGAAAAAAGGGGCAATACTTTTGTCACCATCATTTGAACACGCCCCATCCCCTGATCGCAAGTTTTGCCAATGTCATTTTAAACTCTCACTAACCGCCGCTGCCACGCCCCCCCCTCCTGTGCACGTCCCTGCCCGTATGTGCTCATTTGGATAGCATCAGCAACAGGCACAAAGCAAGAATAGACTACACTTGCCTAGCCTAGCCTTGCATATGGATGCAAGCAGGGGCGGCTCGTCCATAAGGGCGATTGGGGCGACGCACTGCCTGTGGGAAAAGAGAGAAAAAAAATCCTGATGTATATATTCAATTGCCTTCTAAATTGCTTTGGATTAAAGCGTCTGCTTCACGACTACATGTAAATGTACATTTCATATTTTTTTTCTGTCGGATTCTACCACTAGACCGTCTGATCTGCCTCTGTATGTCATTGTCAAATCAGGTAACAGTCATTCAGTCAGCCTAGAGTCGTGATTCAAATGGGCCGCCCCTTCAGGGCGATTTTGGGCGAAATGAAAATCGCCCAAGACCTCTCCCATGTTAAATGCGTTTTTTTTTTTCACAAAACAGAGCTCACAATGCATTCTCTATGGCTTTCGGGAGGGCTCGCCCCTCCAGGTCTAGTCATAAGTAATCGACGCAAAAAGCCTATGGTAAAAGCCAATGTGGACGTCACACAGCTTCGACAGAGGCATGTCAAGATGGCACCTGTTAAGCACAACAACTCCATCCGCTCTTTGACAGAAACTTATTTTTAGTCAGCGTAATAATGAAGATAAATTGACCAAAAAAACAATTAGGACTTGGGCACGTTTGGCGTTCCATGGCCCCAGAGATCAAAGGTCCTTCCCGACCTTCCAACGGGTCGTCCCCTTGTCCTGCCCACGGAAGTCAACAATCCTCTGCCCGGCCAGCTCCGCTTCTGTCAAGCCCCGTACAACGCCTTCTGCCACATGCCGAAGGGAAGGCTCTTCAGTCACCGTATGTCTGAGGTGTGTGTCTTCACGGATGCAGTCCTGATCGCGGTGAAATCTGCTAGTGGTGTTTCTGTGTAAATAAACTGTGTGCTCGTCCCCCGTGCTGTCTAGTGTGTTTATTTTCACCCCGGAATGTATTACCAATGCGGTAACGGGCAGCTGCACCCTTACACTGATAAACAGAAGACTGCACATTTTATAAGAACTACAGTTTTGACTAAACACAGATCTAAATACGATCATACGAGTTATTGGTACACTTCGTCGCGGGGGGATGGGGTGGGGTCATCTGCATGTCTGCATTTGAAAAAGCTGTCAAAACTTTGCTGCAGGGCAGGAAGTGGGGTTCCGGCATGCTATACACTGCCCCACCCCCTCCCCCGCGTATCCTCTTTTCACAAACTCAAATCTGGTCACCCTACCTATGGAGTTGGACTATAAGACTGCAAAGAACTACAGTTTTGAATAAAGAAAGATCTGAAAACTGGTAGGGCTGGCTGATCTGCCAAGTGTTAACATTATGAAGCAAACTGATGAAAAGAGATAACGAGAGAGAAACGAAAGAAAAAATACATACATAGAGAAAAGAGGGGTAAAGCAATATGGCGAGATGGTGAGAAAGACACTAAGGTCAACAGAAGATGAAAACACAAACGATGGGAGGATCGATATCTGAAGTAAAAAAAAAAAAAAAAAAAAGAGAAAGGATGCGAGGTAGTGATGTTGGAGCCAAAGGGGATTTAGGGGGGTCTCCCAGGCAACAGACAGCAGCAGAACAATAAAGATTGCATTTCTGGAGATTGTCCCCCTCTGCCCTCTCTGTTCCCAAGCACCTGTCCGTGTCCATTAAGCAGGCCAGGGGTACCCACGGCTTTCCTGTGGGCAGTTGGACCCTGAGTGGTGGAGGTGCTCGTGGGCGGATGGGGATGGGAGCGTGGAGGGGGCTACATGGAGTGATCACAGGGCTGTGTGGAACCTAATTTGTTTGCTTTGATCACGGCGTGTCCAGCCTCTCTTACCAACCAGTGAGTCACATAACTTGCATGCCTGGGTAGTGATTGCCTATTTCTGAGTGTGGAGTCAATGGTAAGTCTAGGGGCCCTATCTTGCCGATCAGAAACGCAAGTAGGACGGCGCCAAGCGCAAGTAGCTGTGTGGGCGGCTCTATGGCGCAGTTGCTATTTTAACGGCGGAAAAAACACACTTGCGTCCAGCGCAAGTGTCAAAAGGGTTGGTCCAAAGGAGGTTACTCAGCCATAGGTGTGGTTTGGGCGTAATATGCAATAAACCAATCCGAGCGTCATCTCACATTCCCTTTAAAGGCTGATTTATGCTCGGGGACGTAAGCGCAAGCGCAAGAGGCCGCGCAAGCCCCTTGCGTGACCCTTGCGCGACTTTTCACGTCTTGCGTGCGTCGGCCCCTTTTTCTAGACTAGCGTCAATTTTTACGTAAGGTCTTACGCGAGCCTCGCAGCCTGCATTCTATCAACGAATGTTACGAGATGAGGTTACTAAAATATTATGCATGTCTACTCAGTTGTACAGTGCTTCCCAAGTAAAGAACTTCAAGTTTCAGACTTTCTGTTAGGGAACCTGTTATCTATCTGCAGAGCAAATGTCAGGCTCATACAAAATCATTAACGTGAATGAATTGATGCTAATACCTAGTGCGGTCTCTATAGGATTCCCCATATACGTTAGCATTAAGCTAACGTATTTTCTACCACAGTAAAACATGCAATACTATGTGATTGTTTTTAGAAAACGAATGTTACGTGATGAGATTACTAAAATGTAGTCTGCACGTCTGCTCAGTTTAACAGTGCTACCCAAGCAAAGGTTTGAAAAGAACTTCAAGCTTCAGACTTTCTGTTAGGGAAACAGCTTTCTATCTGCCAAGCAAAAGGCAGGCTCTTGACAACACGCGCAACCTTTGGGAGCATGAACTGCACTGAGTAAATTTTGCGCAACAATTAACCCCAACGCTGAACCAAGCAGCCGCCTTAAGGCTGAAGACGGCTGCATGCTACAGCGTTGGGGATTAACGGTTGCGCAAAATTTACTCGGTTACTTTCATTCGCGTTAACAGAAGTCACAATGGTGTCCGATGGTGTTGCGGGCAGAACGTGGACATAAGTTACAAATAAGAGGACCCCACACACAAGAAAACAGGTTACTGTATATACCTTGTGGAATTGGTTGTGTTTTGAGTATAAACGTCGTGCTGTTTCGGTGTTGTATGCGGGCAGAATTGGTTCCGTTATAGAATCCGTTGGATCCGTTAGGCTACAGCTAAACTTAGCACACTCTTGACTAGAGTAAATCAAGGTATTTTGAAGAAAATCCATATCATGAAATCAGGCTACAGTAGTCTTTCGTCAATTATGGTGTTAATGAGGTTGTCTGGCCGTATGTAAACGTAGTGTGCAATTGTTTTGTGACGTGTGTTGAGTTGCATGAGTTAGCAAGCTAGCTTAGCTAAACATTTGAATAGGGGTGTTATCGCAATGAACTCACAGGTGAACAAGGTGCAGTGAGTAAAAATGGGGTTAAATAATTGGGTTTGCAAAACCTGCAAATTCGAAACCGCAAGGAAAACGGCTCTTTTTAAAACATTATAGATTAAAGGTGCATTAAGGATTAATAGCTATTCGCTAAAGGTATGCTAGCAGCTAAAACTAACGAAATTTCTTGAAATGTGCTGACTTTGACATTATGACAAACTAATTACTCAACGACTGTCCTTACACAGTCAAACATCAATCATGTGCAACACAAGACTAAGCAAGACGGCAAATAAGCTACTTACTAGATCGGCAGAAGGTAATCAAAGTCAGGTCGGCGGGTATTGGCAGGCAAAACTACAGAAGGCAGTTATATGCCTATCGACCCTGCTATGCCATTGGCACGGACGCAATTCGCCATATTAAAAGTCATTGTAGCGCCCCAATTTTTTTTTTTATTAAGCTGTTATTTTAAGGTTAAACTGCTTATCCTAACCCTAATCCTGAAGCATAATTGTTGCATATTGTGCCTTTAAGGCATGATCATGAAGGACACTTTCCTTGCCTCCATTGGGAGTGCTATTGCACGTCTAAAACATGGGGCAGCCTGCAAACCCATCTCTCAAGAAGCCATTCAAGCCGTTCATCAGTGCGTCAGGCAGATATCTTGTCTTTTAAATGCCCATGTTGCCCTTTAAGCACCATCTCCACAGAAAGACAGTACTTTGAGCATATTGGCCGTCATTTAAAAAAACAAGAGACTGTCGATTGTGTTTTTGAGAATTGCCATTTCAAAAGTAACATCTATGGAACGTTTGCTTCTCACAGGAGCCGGAAACACACTCCTCATTCTCTGGACGATAACAGGGAAACAAAGGGAAGTTTGGAAAGCGAAAGAGTCGAGCTTCTTACTGAAATCCAGAAGAGAAACAACAACGTGGTCATTGCCGAAAAAATGGCCAAGACTTTCTCCATTCGAAGAGATGAAATTGTTAATCAGACACCACAAATCAGCGAAGTTAGAGACAGGTGGCTCTTTTCGAAGCCACACAGGTAAATATAGTTCCATATACAGTATAGCCTCTGAAGTATTGAATGATCATGTTTTCAGCCATGATAAACATTCTTAGTTGTGTAATATGTTGATAGATTAATGAAGAATTTCAAAGACTCACAATGGTCACCCTGGAGCCGACTTTCATGGCAAAGCTGGACCAGCACCCCCCAAAGATTCTTTCTTTGATGGTTTCAAGAGGGGGAGCTGCAAAACCGAAGATCCATCTCATACAGAACATGCTTCTACAAGTAAGTATTTGGCAGGTATTTTTTTCTCTTACGTTTTTAGAACATTTAGGAGTCTGTTGCAGAAATAATGTGCGGGTGAAACTGTAATGTCCCTCACTTCAGAGTATCGTGGGGCAAATAAACTTTATTATGTAGATTCAGCCCCCCATTTTTAACACTCAATGACAAATTGATTCTCTGTCTCTCTTACTTATCTATTATTTTGCCCATGCCCAATAAAAATGGTTACTGGTTGAAGCATTTCATTTAAATATAAATATGATTAAAGATGGGCAAGAATCCATGTGTTTGTGTCTAGGGGTGAAGACATGGTGAAGTTTGGAGACTATTTACTTGTGTGACTTATTCATTTCTTTTGTCTGTTTAAGGATGTTGACGATGACAGCGCTGAAGTGATCAAAATCATCACCACCAGATCTGATCCACCGAGGGCACGAGTGGTCATTGAGGGGACTTCTGTTCTTGAAGACATTGATGTCCCTAGGGCCTGTGCTCTGCTGATGGGTCTCATCTATGCATTGAACCTGAGCTACCCAAGAAATCTCAGAAATACTTTCGAGGTATTCCAGAAAATATTTCTTGAATTAGACAGCCTGAAAGCCAGCCACAAGGTCATGTCCTTGAAATCTAAACTTCTGATGTAAGGTGGGATGGATGCGGTTTTATTGCGTGTGTTTTGAATACAGCCATTGTTAATCTTTTTTATTTATCTTTTTCGTTGTTCATATTCTTTCTTCAAATGTGAAGGCTCTAATGAGGGCCAGAATAACACACATGTTTGTACGGTTGATTTTTTTTGACTTTCCAAGTTCCATTGTGTGCAATGTTTACTTGTTGAACTGTTGCAGTCATATGCAAATAAAACACTTTGATTTTAAAACTCAAATGGTTTAGTCTATTATATTTTAGTATAGAAAGTTGGTAAAACATGAAAAAGCACTAAGGTATCATTTAAAATGATATTAAATCCATTGAGTTAGTATTACTCACAACAAGCTTTTAAAAGCCAGCTGATTTTAGGTATAGAATATTTAACAATTTAAGTTGGCACTTAGGAAAATAAAGTTTTCTGAACATGTCTATGTTTTTAAAAGTCAACAGATATTAAGTGCAGCATACTAAAAAAAATGAAGTTGGTACTTGGGGAAATTAAGTTTGTTCAACATGTCTAAGCTTTTTGAAGCCCACTCAAATTAGGTTTAGCCTACTTAAAAGAATGAGTTGGTAGTACTTAATAATTGCTTTGTTGGGAATACTTAAAAAGGGTGATGCAAATACTTACCTTAATTTTTTAAGTTCTGCCAAGGTGTTATTTTTTAGAGTGTAGCCTACACATTGACCCAAATGATTCAGGTTAATTGAAGCTGCGTGACATTTGATTTATTGTATGGCTTTGTACAAAGCCGGGAGATAGATATATATGGGGATGCGAGAAACCCTCCAAAAGTAAGCAAAGTCAAGCAAGCATGTCAAGATATTGCCGTGATTGTTTCAGCAACGGGGCACCCGAAAACGTTGCCGAAAACGCTATAATGACGTCCGGAGACGTGGGACATCCAAGCTGGAAGGTAACACACGTTCTCGTGGCTTCACGGGAGGTGGATCTGACTCGACCCAGGATCTGACGGCAGCAGAGGACATCGCCACGTCTACCCTCACGCCTGAGAGCGTGCAGGGATTTGGGGGCATGGAAATCGGCACCCAAGCCAGTGCACCAGCTGACCAAACCCAAGGTACATAAATAAAGTCCACATACACAGAGATGAGTTTACAAGATTTATAATAATACTGGCATTAAATAAATGCAACAAAGCCATACAATAAATCAAATGTCACGCAGCTTCAATTAACCTGAATAATTTGGGTCAATTGTGTACGCTAGATGTATGCCTAGTTTTAAAATGTCTTGGATACGGATATCACAATGATTTCCTCATGTGGTAAATACTTTATTTTCCTTGTAATTATATATGGCTTGCCAAACAATTGGTGTAAATCTCTCGTGAAGACGACAGAAGTAAAGTGAAGCCTATAGGTCATATACTTTGCGGGCAAGCACATGCGCCCTTAAAATAGCGTTCTGAATAGCCTACGCGTTACAGACTTTAGCCATTGCGCCTCTGACATTAGACCAGCTTTTTTGTGGTCAATGCACGGCGTTGTTTTGAAACTGCAAAATACCACTTGCGCCAGAGAAACGCCTTCTCTGTTCCGCCCCCGCCCATGTCGACGCAAGGTCAGTTCGAAGCGCGCCTCTGGAGGGAAAATCGCGCTGTGCGCCGGGTGCAAGATAGGAATGATACATGCGTCGGTGACAATGTCAATTGCGCTGGGTGCAAGATAGGGCCCTAGGTGTGCGATAGTGTGTATAGTTGTGTGTGTGTGTGTGTGTGTGTGTGTGTGTGTGTGTGACAGAGAGAGAGAGAGAGACAGAGAGAGCGCAAAAGACTTGATGTGTATGTGTGTATGAGTAGGGGTTCCTCACACGTGCCCACTTGTTTTTGTGTATGAGTAGGGCAGGCAGCAGGTTTACAGAAACTGCAAGTGTAAGTCTACGCATAAGCATGTAACATATGTGTGCATGCTTGTTTGTGTATGTGTGTGTGTGGAGGGGGTGAGTAAGGGGTGATAGTGTGTGTGGAAGAGAGAAAAATCAAACAGAGGGAAGCAAAGGCACAACATAATCCACACTCACACAAACACACCTGCCAATGTGGCCCGTATAGACGCAGAGCATTATATACGTCCGATTAAGGCTGCCAGGATATTTTTGCATGATTTCCACAGCAACCAGTTCTATCACGTTCAGCGTGCCGAGGGACTAATGCCTCTAATTTGCACCCCAATTAAACAGCTGTTAAACGAAGACCCCGGAACATGACCCGCATGACACGACATCCTCCGCTTAGTGATCCTGACCTCATCCGACAGTGGGCTCCGTACGGGGGCGGATAACGACCCGTGATGGCTTTATGCAGTGCCGGTCCATGTGTTTCAAGGGAAGTTGCATATTTTGTGTGGCATTAATGCCTGTGTATGTGAGCCGTGTGTGAATTGTGTTGTCCTTTGTGAGTGGGAGCTGGGGAGCCTTTTCCATCCTCAGCCCCCACACTCACTCCAGCATCACAGCACAGTAAACCTAGAATTGAACCTTTTCTAATATCACAGACGTAGCTTCTTTATCCCATGCTAATGATCTACTTTAAAAGCTTAAGAGATAAATGCTGCATCCCACTCTCGAATTTCTGTTTGAATACACTGTGGGAGTACTCTGATGGCTAATTTAGCCCTTTAGGCTACTTTGGATAGCATCAGTAACAAGCACAAAGCAAGAATAGACTAGACTTGCCTAGCTTAGCACTGCATTCGGATGCGAGACTAAACTAGCATTGCATATGGATAAAGTGATTAAGAACTAAAGTTTTGAATAAACAAAAATCTGAAAACTGGAAAGGCTGGCTGATCTGCCAAGAGTTAACACTTTGAAGAAAACTGATGATAAGAGATAATGAGAGAGAAACAGAAACGAAAGATAATAAAGATAGACAGAAAAGAGCAGTTTAGCAATATGTCAAGATGGTGAGAAAGACACTGAGACCGACAGAAGATGAAAACAAAGACGATGGGAGGATAGATATCTGAAGTAAAAAAAAAATAAAAAAGGATGCAAGAGAGTGATGTTGGAGCCAAAGGGGATTTAGGGGGGTCTCCCAGGCGACAGACAGCTGCAGAACAATAAAGATTGCATTTCAGGAGATTGTCCCCCTCTCTCCTTGCTGTTCCCAATCACCTGTCCGTGTCCATTAAGCAGGCCAGGGGTACCCACGGCTTTCCTGTGGGCAGTTGGACCCTGAGGGTTGGAGGTGCTCGTGGGCGGATGGGGATGGGAGCGTGGAGGAGGCTGCATGAAGTGATGCCAGGGCTCTGTGGAGCCTAATTTGTTTGCTTTGATCACGGCGTGTCCAGAATCTATTACCAACCAGTGAGTCACATAACTTGCATGCCTGGGTAGTGATTACCTATTTCTGAGTGTGGAGTCAATGGTAAGTCTAGGTGTGTGCTAGTGTGTATAGTTGTGTGTGTGTGTGTGAGAGAGACAGAGAGAGCACAAAATACTTGATGTGTATGTGTGTATGAGTTAGAAGCGCCTCACACGTGCCCACTTGTTTGTGTGTATGTGTAGGGCAGGCAGCAGGTTTACAGAAACTACATGTGTACGTCTAAGCATAAGCATGTAACATACTGTATGTGTGCGCGCTTGTTTGTGTTTGTGTGTGTGGAGGGGGTGAGTAAGGGGTGATAGTGTGTGTGTGGAAGAGAGAAAAATCAAACAGAGGGAAGCAAAGGCACAACATAATCCACACTCACACAAACACACCTGCCAATGTGGCCCGTATAGACGCAGAGCATTATATACGTCCAATTAAGGCTGCCAGGATATTTTTGCATGATTTCCACAGCAACCAGTTCTATCACGTTCAGCGTGCCGAGGGACTAATGCCTCTCATTTGCACCCCAATTTAACAGCCGTTAAACGGAGACCCCAGAACATGACCAGCATGACATGACATCCTCCGACTGGTGACCCTGACCTCATCCGTCAGTGGGCTCCCTACGGTGGCAGATAAAGACCCGTGATGGCTTTATGCAGTGCCAGTCCATGTGTTTCAAGGGAAGTTGTGTATTTTGTGTGGCATTAATGCCTGTGCATGTGAGCTACTGTATGTTCGAGTTGTGTTGTCCTTTGTGAGTGGGAGCTGGGGAGCCTTTCCTATCCTCAGCCCCCACACTCACTCCAGCATCACAGCACAGTAAACCTAGAACTGAACCTTTTCTAATATCACAGACGTAGCTTCTTTATCCCATGCTAATGATCTACTTTTAAAGCTTAAGAGATAAATGCTGCAGCCCACTCTCAAATTTCTGTTTGAATACACTGTGGGAGTACTCTGCTGGCTAATCTGGCCCTATAGGCTACTTTGGATAGCATCAGTAATGGACACAAAGCAAGAATAGACTAGACTTGCCTAGCCTAGCACTGCATATGGATGCGAGACTAGGCTAGCCTAAACTAGACTAGCATCGCATATGGATAGAGTGATTAAGCACTACAGTTTTGAATAAAGAAAGATCTGAAAACGGGAAAGGCTGGCTAACCTGCCAAGAGTTAACATTTTGAAGCAAACTGATGAAAAGAGATAACGAGAGAGAAACGAAAGAGAATAAAGATAGAGTGAAAGAGGGGTAAAGCAATATGGCAAGATGGTGAGAAAGACACTAAGTTCAACAGAAGATGAAAACACAGACGATGGGAGGATCGATATCTGAAATAAAAATAAAAAAGATGCGGGAGTCAAAGGGGAATGAGGGGGGTCTCCCAGGAAACAGACAGCAGCAGAACAATACGGAAGTGGTGATGGTATGTGCAGAAGAGAGAAAATTCAAACAGGGAAGCAAAGGCACAACAAAAGACACACCTGCCAATGTGACCTGTATAGACGCAGAGCATTCTTACAGGGGTAAGGAGAGTAGGAACAGAAAAACATGTTGGTGGTGGCAATAATATATATAGCATATAAATGCTAGTATAGGGTATGTGGTAGAGTACGGCAGAACGTGGCGGTGGGTGCAGTGGGCCGGGTATTTACCCAGGTAGATCGGGTGGATAGATTTCAGCAGCGTCCCATAGCGGAGATAGGCTAGACCAGGGGTCTCAAACTCAGGACCGGGGGCAAATTCCTGCAAGTTCCATTGTTTAAAGAAAAAAAAGAAAAAGTTCCATTGATTTAAATTGGCCACCCCAACGTTTACTGTACAAATCTGGCCCCCCATTCACCAGACTGCACGCTCATCGGCCCCTGGGTAATTTGAGTTTGAGACCCCTGGTCTAGATAAACAAAGACGAAGTGAGTCGTACGTATGCTGTACCCGGTGTAACAGGCCAAATTAACCCCCGCCCAGATTAAACCTGGGTATACTTTGAACCAGGCCAGATTAAACCTGGGTATACTTTGGCCCAGGCCAGAGTATACCTCTGGGATAAACTGTCCTAGGCCAAACTATACCCGGGGGTGTAAAATAGCCTAGGCCATACTATGCCCCTCCGGGCCAGAGTATACCCCAGGGGATAAACTGTCCTAGGCCAAACTATACATGGGGGTGTAAAATAGCCTAGGCCAGACTATAACCCTCCAGGCAGGGCCGCCCCTTCCTATAGGCAACAAAGACGGTTGCCTAGAGCGCCACCTAGAGGTTGGTGCCAAAAACTGCGCTTAGCAAAAAAAAAAAGAAGAGTTTTTTGCACCCCTTCTATTTCTCCAACCAATATTTTTTACATTCAAAAAATATATAGCATAAGGGGAAAATTTGCCAAAAATCTAAACAGGTAGGGGTGTTGTCAGAACATGCTAGCGCATTGATGGGTATGGGGCGAGTGTGGGTCGATCGGACAATAAAACATTTGATTAATTAATTCATTCTTTTATTTAAAACTTCCATGCATCTAGTGCAGTACATTCTTAATATCATTGGTTGAATGTTGCCCGGTTCTGTATCCCTCATCCACTCCCTGAGATGCCCAGACATCCTAAGAGACGTCCTAACAAACGTTAGAGGATGTTGTTATCAGTGTTTAACTTTATGAAAATGTTTATTGTAGCGAGGACTTGCTAGTCTTAGTTGAAGTTCCAGGACATTATGACTTTTATTATATTATGTTACAATTGCATCATGTTTTGGGCATGTGCTTTTATTTTAATGCATAACACTACTGAGAAGTAGTAATCTTTGTGGATATTTTGATGTTGTTATCAGTGTTTAACTTTAAACATTTATATTGTAGTGAGGACTTGCTAGTCTTAAAAGTTTAAGTTTCAGGACGTAGTCATTTTTGATCTTTGTGTCTAAGTCTAATATTTTTTCAGTTTTTCTGGTTAAAGTAATAAAAGTCTATGTTTTAGAGTTTTAAGATTTAAGTCAGTTACTACTCACTTTACTTATCTGACAAAGCTGAACCCCTTATAAAATATTGAAAAATTAATTAATTCTTGTGTATATCACTCAACACTACTGATATCATGGGGGTATAATCTGGCCTGAGGGGGTATGAATTGGCCTAGGCCAATTTAAACCCCGGAGTATAAATTGGTTTAGGCCATAATATACCCAGGGTATAATCTAGTCTATGCCCCTTTAACCCTAGGTATAATCCGGACCGGGGGTATACTATGGCCTGTTACACCGGGATCTGTAAAGGCCCTCCTTCACGATACAACATACGCTGTCTGTAGCCCAGTTTTATTGATTTTTTAAAAAATTTTGTGTTTAGATATGTTTAGTAATGCTGGCAGGCTGGCTGGCCCAACAGGTGATGGGTGATGGGATTAGAGCTGCCAGGACATTTTTGCATAATTTCCACAGCAACCAGTCCGTTCACGTTCAGCGTGCCGAGCGACGAATGCCTCTCATTTGCACCCCAATTTAACCGCCGTTAAACATACACCCCGGAACATGAACCGCACGACATGATGTCGTCCGACTCGCTTGGTGATCCTGATCTCATCCGTCAGTGGGCCCCATAAGGGGGCGGATAACGACCCGTGATGAAGATGTTCTGCTGCCGCGAGGCTGCGTAACAACTCAACCGTGTCCCGAGCGATGGGAGCGCCTCAGCCTGTGTTCTTTATAGCCCATGCTTCTCATACTGACAGCTTTTTCCTCCAGTGAGATGAACTCTGCCATGGCTAAACCAGGATAAGGGGAGGGAGGCCTCCGAACCATCACCCAGCGTTAAATCCGAGGGTGGGTTATTAAAATAACTCGAACAATCTCTCATGCACACACAGATGGCATACACCTCCTTCGCATTTGCAACTAAAATATGCATACATACAAACACACACACACACAAACAACCTCTCTCAGACACACACACATTCACACAACCTCTCTCAGATGCACACACACACACACACAGCCTCTCTGAGACACAAACACACACTTTCCCCACACAACTCATCTTCCCTTCTCCATCGATCCCTAGACACTTGCCCAATAACACACCAGTGTGTCTTTGTCCATTAATCTTAATTATTCTCCCCTCTTAATGAAATAAGTGGCAGTGCCTGTGCTCCTTGGTGCAGTAAATCAACATGCTAATGTGTGCCATTTCAGCACGTTGTTTGACAGACAGCCTGGTAATAAGAGGGGCCACTTTTTTAAAGGGGGAAGAGGCTGGGGGCTGTGTAGAGTGGTAGAGGGTACTGCTTTTGTGCCTGACCCTCCTGTGTTCCTGTAGGAGAAAAGACCTTGACTACTCCTGCATCGCAAGCCTCTAAATCACACGGTTTTAATGTTTGGAAAGAGAAGTCATAGTGTTCTCTCTTTCTCACTCTTTCTCCTTTCTTTTTCTTTTGGCCTCCTTTCAAACCAAGTGATTGAAAAAAGAGGGAGGGGTGAGGGAGAGACGAGAGGGAAAGATGAAACAAGTCAGGAGAGAGATGAGGTGCCCTGAAACATTATCCCACCTCTGCATCTTCTGTGTTTGTGTGTATGTGAGTGTGTGTATGTGTTTGTGCATGCAAACATATATGTGAGCCTCTGTGTGTACACGTCCAAATGAGTGTGTGTGTGCTTGTGTCTGGTGTGTGTGCAGGTGTAGGCTGTACATACCTGTAAAAAGGTATGTGTGTGTGTGTGTTAGAGAGCCTACATGTGAGCGTGTCCAACCGTGTTTCTGCTTACAGGCTGAACAGGTCAAAGCAAAGCGTTTCCACAATTGCATATTGGTCAGGCCCAAGGTCGGGGTGGGAGTGTGAAATGGTACAGAAGGGCACCACGCAAAGGTCTTTGAATAAATAGTGTGTGTGAGAGGAGAGCTGTTTTGCCATGCACAAATGGAACGTCTCTGTTTCTCTGTGTCCTTGTGTTTACATAAATGCTGAGTGTGTTGAGCCGTGCTTTCAGACGTGCTTCACTCATCTTGGTATCGTCCGCAAGGCCAATCTAAGTTTCCTGTTTTGCTTTTCTTTCTTGATGTCAGCAGAAATATCATGTTCCACTGTACAAATCTATGCTCCATAAGGACCTTGCCTTTCAAACCCATACATAAGTACAGGATATGCGCCATCTTTTTTTCTATAGTGACTCCCCCTGATATCTAGCCTGGATACCAGACAGAACTTAGCCCCGCCCACAACATTTAAGGTCTGGAAGTTCAGTCTGACTCCGTTGGGGAGAAATTATCAGATTTCAGAAACTGATCTGACCAATTAAATTGTCAGGGCGACTTTATACGATGATGGACAGATGATCAACCTTAACGTAATCAACTACGTCACCAACGCTTGGGTTGAATTCGTATTCAACAAACATGGCTGCCGCTGGAGAGCTACAATTTGGGAATTCAAGTCTGTTTTAGAAGACATTGACAGTGCATTCATTTTGATAGAGGAACAGAGACACGCTATCAAGGTATTTGCCGATCGAAAAGATGTAATAGCCGTCCTTCCTACGGGATCCGGTAAAAGTGTAATGTAACAGCTGGCTCCGATGGTCATACTACGTTGCTCTGACTGGTTCTAGGTATATCCAATTGAGCGAAGAGGCATTTTTTTTCCTGGTTCGTTGAAACACGCCCCATAATCACAGCCCAATGGAGCAGTATCAGACTCATATTCTGACTAGAATTATGAGTATGAAATCGTCAGGCTACCTGATAACCTCTTCATGTTGCAGGTTGTCACTCACTGTACAGCTGATATTCCCCTCTACTCTCCAGAGCCATTCTGTGAAATCACAAAACAAAACAAACTAGAGAAAAAACAGAGACAATGAAAAATGGCCACTGTTTGTCTGGTGATGTTATCTAGCATCCTATGAGGATTTACAGTGGATCTAGTGCAGATCAGGAAAGAAGAAAGGAATAGGCTCCACTGTTTCAGCTAAAAGCGTTATTGGTTATTGGTTATATATGGTTATATGGTTATTAAGGGATTAGGCTGAGAAGAAAGCCTAAGATATTTACAGTGCTACACATACTTTACATTTTATATGTACAACAAATGTTAACAGTAAGAGCATAATCAAGTCAGATATAAAAATATAATGTCCAACATTATATATGTGTAGCCAGGGTGATTTTAAAAACACATGTGTTTCAGTTGAATTCCCAATTATGTTCTAACTTTCACCTGAGAAATTAAGATAGACAATCAACTGCTAGGGAAAATCACAAGCTAAGGGGCCAATAGAACTAGAAGATTTGGGGCCCATCTCATTTTAAAATGATGGGCAACATGAAACTGACAGGTGTTGTGTAATGTGCTATAGGGAGAAGTGTAATGGTGACCGGTGTTGTGTTCTGCAGTTTTGTCATAGTTAACTCAAAATGAATCGCGATTAATCTAAATTTTTTATCTATTTTAAATGTCCCTTCAATCATTTTTTCCCATCATTTCTTTTATTTCTATGCTCTTATCAACATGGAAAAATGGATTGGCTTGCTTTATGCAAATGTGTTACGCTCAACATTCACTCAAACCGTAACGTTAGCCTACTACACAGTTTGTGAGGCCAAAAAGTATGTTACTCTAAAAAAACAACGTTGATCTTGCGATCGGCGTTAAAATGGGTTTGCGTTAACGCTGTGAAAAACGCGTTAAACTGACAGCACTATTTTTTACTGACAATCAAAAAAATAAACTTTATTGCTTCTCAAGAAGAAACCTGACATGCAGTTACGGGATAATATTTACCCAAAACTGTCCAGGCTATCACCTGCCTCCTCGCCCCCCTCCCCACATCTCTCCTTCAACGTGCTTGGATATTCCAGACGGCTTTTTGGCTTCTGTGCTCATGTGTGCCAGAGGGTGCTGGTCGGCTGCCAGCTCCTCCCTAGTTCAGCTCTGGGCTGTTAGATCCCTATTTGCCTAAATCTGTGCAACTGAAGTCAGTCCACCCCTCTCAAAGGCTGCCAGGGCCCCTGCTCCTCTACTATCCCCATTTCCTGAAAAGCCTCAGCAGGGAGGGAAACGGAGGGGTTTGGCTTTTTAAGGATTGGGTAGCGACTACGGCGTTTGAGTTTTAATTGGGTGCCTTGGAGTTTTGAGATTTTAAAATTTGAGAAATTCAGGGGTTGAGTTTGATCATTAAAACATCTGTGTGAATCTTCAGATTTTTCTAGAGTATTACTCTAGTGTGGAAAA
This sequence comes from Sprattus sprattus, assembly GCF_963457725.1. NCBI lineage: Eukaryota > Metazoa > Chordata > Actinopteri > Clupeiformes > Clupeidae > Sprattus > Sprattus sprattus. Next base: position 14,314,789 of record NC_137923.1, read on the forward strand.
CTGCACGTATGTGTGTAAACATCTGCTTGCTTGCATGTCTGCATATGAAGGAACGTGTGTGTGTGTGTGTGTGTGTGTGTCTTTCTCTACATGTGTAATCAGAATATATGCCCCATACAGGCGGATGACAATGACTTTGAACACAGACCAGCATATGTGTGTGTGTGTGTGTGTGTGTGTGTGTCTGTGTGTGAGAGAGAGAGTGCCAGATGAGTTGTTGGCTCTGTTGGCACCTCTGTTCCCTCTTCTCCCCATCCGAACATGCAGAACCCCCCTCCATTCCCCACACACAAACACCTCCACACTCCACGGAGTGGTGTGAGACAGAGAGAAGAAAGGAATCATTATACCCATATCACTCCCATGACACAAAAAGGGGATCGAGAAAAGGAAGCGAATGATGTACCCGAGGAGTGTAAATATATTCAATTCAACTTTCTTTAAAAAAAAAAAAAAGAAGCTTTTTCCATAATGCTTTGTCCACAAAGGACATGTAGCTCTCTGGGGTAAAAGCATCTGTGGGGGACCAATTTAGACAGAGAGAAGGAGCAGACCACAGATAAGTGCATGTCTATATGTTTATGGAAATGAGAGTGGAGAGCATAGGACAGAAAAAAAAAGAGTGGGAGAAAAAGCGGGGGAGTGAAAGGAACGTGAGGGGAGAGAGGCTGCCTTTCATGATGAGAAGGTCAGTGGAGAAATCTCTACCAGAAGACAACAAATGAGGGGCGTAGTGATATATAAAAAAAACACATGTGTAGACCAAACATAGACTCTCCAGAAGCAAAGGAATGCCCATACTTTCACACACATACACACAAACATACACTGCCATTCTTCAAAAGCTAAGTTATGCAAACACATGCACACACAAACTCAATCACTCACAAAGATAGAACCCTTCTGCCACACACGCGCCTATGGAGATGCCTCATCTCCTGTGTAAGCACCCCTGAGTATTATTGACAGCTTTACAGTCTTTATTTGTGCGTGTGTGTGTGCATGTGCTGTCTGTCCTTCCCAAAGCAACCCGCTTGCGCTGCGGCTGATGTGTCCCTGTGACATTCCTGTGCTGACTCAGTCTCTGCATGGGTCACATTGGGTGAGACGAAGGCCGTGATGTCTGATGATGCCCAATGTCTGCAGCATGCACCACAGAGGTCACAGGCCCCGCTCCGTCGCCGCACACCCCGCCCCAGAAGAAAAGGCTCCACTGATTGGCAGCTTGGTGGCTGCAGCACGGACCATGAAAGGTCATTTCGCCGGTGTTGTGGTGTTGGGGAAGGGCATGTCTACGATGCCAAATGGTTTTATGGCTAGGCAGAGCTTCATGACCCAGGTGAAGAAAGTCTGCCACAAACAAACACAAACACATATACTGTACATACCCGGTACGTTTAAATGTTACAAGTATCTATCAAACTGAATGTAAGGTGAAAATCTAATTTAATAATACAACTGCAAATTTAACAGGTTGGATGTCAATTAGACCAAATACACTAAAATGCCCTCATTAATCTGAATGTATCGAAAGTAAATAAATTAAACACAAACCTGAAGGAGTGAGTGAACATGATAAAGAGATGAGAAGGGAAAGAGAGAATGTGAGTGAGAACAAGTGAAGGGTAAAGATGGGGAGCAAATTAAAATGGCTGCCTAAATAACATAATCTCTATTTCCATACATTTCCACAAACCAATCCAATGGTAGGGGCAGGGTCCTAAGACCATGTCCTTCTGTCCAACTAGCTCTCTGGATAGCTGTCTAGAGTTGAATAGGACAGAGGTGTCAGGGAGGATGATTATTATGCAAAAACTAAAGTAGTGATATTCTTGTCCAAAACAGTCCAGTTTAGTCCAGTCCAGTCTAGGGCAGATACTTCAGATTGCAATGAAACCATGATCAGACTGATGTCTATATTGTAAGGATCAATTTAAGACTGCAAATTATTATGTTACAATCATATACATACCCACAGACACACTCACCTCTGTGTCTAATGGCGGTGCATACATGCAGGAGTGGTCTTCTCATTGCTAGCCTGGCCAGACTTTGGAAATCTGGGTGTCCATTTTGTCAGTTTTTTCACTATCACAGTGCATTCCGCCTTACACCACCATCCCCTTACCAGTCATTCATTCTTCTCCTATCTATCCCCCATGGGTCTCCTGTGACTGGGCAGGCACTGGACTGCAACTCCATCACTCAGACAAACATCACCCCCAAAAGGGTCAAAGTCTGGCCAGCAGCCCCACGGAGCATATGCCAACAGCATATGCCCACACCCCCACACACACTCACACACCTGCACACATCCCATCATTCAGCCAAATGACCACTCCTCCTTTCCACCGCTAAAGGAGCCCAGGATGTTGTTTTGCGCTCTCTCTGCCACGCTGTTAACATTGCCTTTCTCCCCCCCATCCACTCCCCTTACTCCTGTTGTATTGTGTGTTTCCAGAGGGGAGAAGAACAAAGTGGGGGATAATGCCGGCTGGCTGCTGCTCGAGCAGAGAAGTGATAGAAAGACAGAAGAGAAAGACAGAGGGATGACACAGGAAAAGACGAAATAACAAGAGACCTCACCGTGAAGAGGAAAAAGGAGAGAGAAAGTGTGTGTGTGTGTGTGTGTACATGCATTTTAGAGTGCGCACGTCCGGGATTATTATTGCTTTGAAATCTTAGTTTTTTTCTTATTTTGAGGATTTGACTAGTTTTAGTTTGGGTTTTATTTAATTTAAGTGCCAATTTTTCGGGGTATTATGAGGAAACCCTTAATTAATCAGAAGCTGAAAAGGTAGGATGAAAGAATGCATGAAATAAAATGATTTATTTGTATCACTCAAAAACAAAAACAAATCTGATTTGACCTGCAATTGTACTCAGTTTAGTTCATGCATTGTTTTTCGTGTTTTTTCAAACAGTGTTTTTATTTTTATTTCAGTTACCTATTTTATTTTTTTATTTTTTTTCACTGCTGGTTATAGTTTTAGTCATAGTTTTGGTTAACTATAACAACCCATAACATGTTGCATACTGATGAACTGAACTCACTATCTCGTTTTACAGAGGCTTTCAGGACCACAGCCCCAATAGAGCAGGAGCTATTTAGTGCGCCATTAACAGACACAAGACCCCAACTGCATCATGTCACTAGGTCTGACATATCAATCAGCCCACTGCTTATACACTTGCAATGACATGGTGCTAACAATAGGGGGAACCTTGCCGCTTGTCAGCATCTATACCCCCAGAGCAAAGGAAGCTGTTGCAATTTCACAGTACAGCTTGTCGTCCATAATGACTAGTTTGTTTCTTGGTAATTTACTCGTTTAGCAATCACACTATTGCTCTTGTAATAAGCAGGCATACATTTCAGACACAAAGATTCTCCAAACCATTTAAACCAGTTTTCACAAACCGTTTAAACCATGCCATTAATAATAATAATAACAATAAAAATAATAAACAAAATTCGATCAGTGAAAGGACAGCCAGCCCTGTACAACGACTTTTGAGGAAAATATGCCAATCTGAAGCGAGGAACTAATAATGTCATTGACAAAATGTTTGAATAGCCATAAGCTGTGATATCAGTGTTTCCACCTTTTAGCTAACTCATTGACGTAGCCCTGCATAGTGTTGCTGTCCTTTGGGGATGTAAAACCACCTTCCATTTACTTGTTTGTGTCTTGGCGAGTTTTACTTTCTTATCCTCTCTTACAACTTGTGTGTTGTGCAACCCCCGCTACTAGGAGCCGTAGTGTGAAGTGTGTGGTTTGTGGTGTAGTGGATAGCCGTTGTGACTTGCCGTTTGTGTTGGTGTGTAGTGGTGTAGTAACAAGGTTGGCTACTTGATACAAACCCTAAAACTAGTCTTACCTCTAGGGTGGGCTTTAGCCGCGGTCGACCTATTCTTACTCTCGCCCTTAAATGTACTTCTTTTCTTTTATGATTTGGATAATCAGTGAATAGCCTACAGTCCTTATCAATTACAGGCATTTGTTTAGTCTTATTTCTTCTGCCTGTCTTGTGTAGATATACCATTTTACTCACTCAGTAACTTATTAAAGACATATTTATTGTGGTACACAGTCTCCTTCACTCATTCATTCCTTTGGAATTAAGAACCTGAACCCACACCTTAGTGGGGTTACATAGTATGTGTGTGTGTGGAATGCAAAGTGGTGGTCACCTCTGATGGACAATAGACAGTGTCACCTAAAGTCATCCTTAGAGACTGGATAATCAGTGCTTGTTTTTTTTAATCGCACTTTTCACACCGATCCAGCCTTGGAACCGATGCTCTTACTCTGCCATTTCATCCCTGGTCCCCTGGTCACATGTCTGCAGTCGGGTAAAGAGATGAGAGGAGAAGGAGAGCAATGGTTCTATCGTGGTGTCTCCTTGCCTCTTGATGGGAGTGACAGACATACAAATAGGTTGTTTAGGAATTTGTACAACAATATCCTACTTGTTCCTTTTTTTAGTGTGGATACAACACTGTGGAAGGTCTGCCAGTAGAAAGCAGGCGCTAGATCTAAGGTGGCCCCAGTGAGTGGACAATAGAATGTTATTGATGGAGTGATGCAGACGATAAACCTTTTAAGCTATACAAAGTTTATTTGTGTGGGAGAGCTTCTCTGCTTTCAGTTTTAAAATGTCTGTGGTGAACGTGAGCTCCTCAAACACATGACTAGATGAAGTCAGAGTGCTGCCTAAATCAAGTTCACACTGCTGAAAGCTTGCTTCAGCTGTTAATTGTTGAGACAGACACATTTGATGTTCTCAGTAAAAGTTTATGTTGACATGGACCTTCACGATTCCCCATATCCTCCTCCTGTCTATGAGTCTATATATAAAAAGCCCTAGAATTGTCTTGCACTCTTGACCACACACACACACACACAGGCACATACACACAGCATTCACCAGTAACACCCTGGCAACTCCCAAACAGTTATCGTAAAACAGCAACAACAACATCAGCAGCGGTAGCAGCAGCATTGCTATCTTGACATCAGTGCTGGCCATGGCGTCAGCTATCCGTATCGATCTGGGCCTATAAATAATTTGGAAATTGGCACGTGCGGGAGGGGTCAGGGATTGGGAGAGTCAGCAGAGCTTTCCGCTGACACAGGGCCTCATTTAAAAAGCAGCTGCTGATTAAAAATTAAGGAGACCACATCTCTCCTCCTTCTCCTCCTTTTGGCTCTCTGTTCTCTTAATCTCTCCCCTCTCTCTCGTTCTTTCCTGCTCTAATTTTTCATGAACATCAAAGATGATGAAACTTCGCCAAGAAGAACGGAGAGCTCCTGGCGCCAGCCTCCCCCTCATCCGATAGCCCCCCACACACACACACACACACACACACTGCTAATGACAGTGACTGGAGAGTGAAGGTCACTCCAGTCTTGAAACACTGGGCCTGAACTACAACACATAGATAGCCACACACTCAAGACATGTACATGCACACACACACACCAAATGTCAGGCATGAAAACATTTCTCAAGAGACACCTAAGGTGCAGGTTGGGAAATACACACACACATACACACCTTTCTGGCCTCATTTTTGTTCATGTGAATACCTCCGTAACTCACTAGGATACAGGCACCCACTGCTCCAACATATTAGCTGGAGATAACAAGACTTGTTATATACACTTATCTTTCCCTACCATTAGAAGACATTATAATGTTCGTTTAGGTGTGCGGGAAGAATATGGGTTTCTCCATGGCACCCATCCTTCACTAACCATTAGAAGACATTACACTGTTTAGGTGTGCGGGAAAAATATAGGTGCCTTGATGGCACAGCTCAGAGGTGATTGCCAGAGAACATGAGCCTTATCACAATCATTTTTGTGAACTGTACTGAGGGTAATAGCATGAAATGGGCTTCCACAGAATCATTGGTGTATTTGTGTTGTTTTATCTTCAACACAATAGCTCTGTCAGGTTCACCGGGAGTTTGCCACGTGTTCCACTCCGGAGCTGCGAAGCATGTTTAATGAGATTGTTTGGCTTGGCTGGGTCCCGTGTCCAAGGCTTTAATGTCTCCATTCAGAGGGGCCGAGTGAGGAGAGTGAGAAATTGAGCGGACAGCCATCAGCAAGCAGAATCTCATAGCAGACCAGAGAGATCAGCCAGAGAACCTCATAGCACACCAGAAAGATTAGCCAGAGCAGGGGCGGTGCGTCCCATTGGGCAAGTCGGGCAGTTGCCCAGGGCCTCGGCCACCAGGGGGCCTAGTCGTATTTACGTTTTTTTTTTTTTTCAATAATTAAAATGAATCACCTGTATTTGCAAACGAATTATAATTCATAATAAGCATGAAAACACAATTATTTTATTTTATATATCAGCCTAAAATGTATCTTAAATCCATCATGGAAAAAATATTCCATGTCGCATGACGTTTTTGTCACGGACAATTTGTCGTGGGGTGGCGTTTGTGGGTGCAAAGTTAAGCATGAAACGATTTCTAAGTGGTAGAAAAGGAAGGATGAGAGGTTCGGGGAGAAATTACCTAACACAATACTTCCAATCAAAAATTCGGAAGAACTTTCTGATAATATTTCAAGTTCATCTGATAATGTTTCAATTGCTGCTGAGCCAAGTTTAGCTAATGTTAGCAGCAGCAGACAAATCGCTGCTTCAGCACCAACTAACCCTGCCTACCTTGCTTCAACAAACGGTGAGCCCTCATGTACCATTAGCTCATAGTCATATATAATAGATGTCTATGCCACAGCTGCCCATATCCGGGACACTGACACCTGCACTGACGACGCGCATGATACTGCCATGCTCCTCATCACTGCTCAAGCACAGCTGGATGATAACGAGAGCAGTGATGTCACCAATGCGAGTAACAGCAATGGCATACAGTGATCTATAGACCCAGTTTTTATGGTGTGACAAATTAACAGATAGAGAGAGAATTGAAATAATTAAAACAGAACCTGTACTAATTTGGAACTTTCAGTTGAAAACATTCATCAGAAGTATAAAGAATTAATCAAATGTAACAAATTCTATTATTTTGACTATTACGCTGCACTCAAAACCTCATGCTTCAAATAATTTACAATTGTTTAGTGAGTCAACTACAGGGCTCTCAAGTGTCACGCATTGAGCGTGACAGTCACTCATTTCGGTCTTTAATCACGCACTCCCGCCACACGTCGTATTTCTCACGCTGAAAAAAAACTCTCCTTCCCGAACACACGGATTTATACCTGCTTTTCCCACACAGACTGAAGAGGAAAAGAAACAAACATGGAAGGTGAGAACACAATGGACACACGTAGGGGGCAGCTCCTTTTGCAATTGGATCCATCTAAACAGACACTGTCACGACCCAGCCTGGCATGCCCCGTCCCCCTGCTATCAGTGCTCTCTGTTTTCCACAGCTGCGGGTAGCAGAGTCTGCAGTGCCTGCAGTTGTGCCGCATGAGGGCTTGCTGAGCTCCACAATAAGACGGTCTTGGCGCAGTTTGAAGGAGGCTCCCTCTCCTCGACACGTCGTTTATGTTTGTTTGTTGGACATATATACACTAGAGCAGTGGTTCCCAACCTATGGGTCGCCAAAGATCCACGAGGGGGTCGCGAGGCCTTCTTGATTTTGAGGGGTATAGACCATGTTGAATAAATGGCAAAGCATTTAATATATGCATAAAAGTAAGCAAATGTAAGTGCTACATTTAGCCTTTATTCTGTTTTTGAACGAAGACAAATTTAGGAATAAAATTATAAACTAAAAATGAGTTTTCGCAGGGAACCGAGCGTATCACGTGACTCTCTCTCGTGCGTGCGCTGTTGCCTCGCGACTTACTGAGTGAGGGAAAGATGGCTACGCCACAGGTAGGAGAGAGAGCGGAGGAATGTGTCAAAAAGAAAAAGAGGGGGTACCAAGAAAGTTTTATAGAGTATGGATTCATAGAAGCCATGGATAAAGTTCGAGGTGAATGTATATTTTGCCGTGACAAACTAGCGAACGAAAGTTTGAAGCCCTGCAAGTTAAAGCGACACCAGACCACAAAACATCCGGATACGGTGGGAAAACCGAAGGAGTTTTTTCTAAGAAAAAAAGAGCTTCTTGTTGCTAACAGGCCACAGAACATTAAAGACAGTTTGTTAAGGGCTGGAAGCGACCACAGGCAGGCAACATTGGCATCTTTTGACTGTTCTCTTCTAATTGCCAAAGACAAAAAGCCACACACCGCTGGCGAAACACTGATTAAACCTGCGTGCATTAAAATGGCAGAGAGGATGTGTGGGCCGCAGGTGGCCAACAAATTTAAGACTGTGCCACTGTCCAACAACACAGTGAAAGATAGAATTGACAGGATGGCAGGGAACGTCGAGAACACACTAGTCGAAAAATTGAAGACCGGTCCCTTTTCCATCCAGCTGGATGAAACCACCACTGTGGCCGAGGAAGCAATCCTCATCATTTACGCACAATACATCGAGGTGACCGAGGTAAAACAGGACATTCTTATGTCTGTAAATCTGAAATCCACCACAAGAGGAGAGGATATTTTTAGTGCAGTTGACACGTACCTCACAAGCCACAACATACCCTACAAAAATATAGTGGCATGCTGCACTGATGGAGCCGCCTCAATGATGGGGAAAAATAAGGGCTTCAATAGCCGTTTGAAAGAGAAGGCCCCGCACTGCTTGGTGTTTCATTGCATGGTACACAGGCACGCACTGGCAGGCAAACATCTCTGCGAAGACCTGAACGAAACATTAAAGACTGTGGTCAAAATAGTGAACTTTATAAAAGCTCGCCCGCTCAACAGGAGAATCTTTGCACAGCTGTGTGAAGACGAGACGCATCAGACACTCCTACTTCACACCGAAGTTCGCTGGCTTTCCCGGGGGAAAGTGCTGACACGATTCATGGAACTGAAAGACCAAATACAGAAATTCTTGGCCGTTCACAACCAGAAATTGGCAGAAGAAATGAATGACGAGTTTCTAATCAAGACTGCATATCTTGCTGATATATTCAGTCTATACAACGAGGCAAACAAACGTATGCAGGGCGCAGAAGGCACCGTCATTGAGTGCAAAGAAGCAGTGGATGCGTTTGTGCGCAAAGTGGAGTTCAGGCGGAATAAACTGAGAAAGGGGGACCTACAACATTTTCCTTTGCTACTACAACAATCAGGCGAGATGTTACCTGATGCTTTGACCAGACAATTCACCTGCCATATGGATCGACTTCAAGAAGAGATGCATTCCCGCTTTTCGGATATTCATGAACTTGTCTCAAAAGACGCATGGGTGATGGACCCATTTCTCGCAAAAGAAGATGATGTGGCGCACCTCCAGTCTGAGGATGAGCTCATGGATATAAAGTCAAATTCCGTCTGCAAGCGATTCTATGATGAGCATGGATTCAAGCAGTTTTGGTTGGCAAAAGGACCAGGAGTCGCTCCGAGGCTGGCTAAGCATGCGATCACCAGATTCATCTTGCCATTCGCCACAACGTACCTGTCAGAGACGGCTTTCGGCGCTCTGGTCACCATCAAAACAAAGGCACGCAACAGACTGGATGTGCACAGCGACTTTCGTTTGGCTGTTACCAAACTCGAGCCAGACATCGAATCACTGGCTCAGGAAATACAGTGGCAGAGTATGGAATCAGATCAATGCCATAAATATTTTGTAATCTGTAATATAGATTTTGTATCTGTAATATAGATGTTGTATCTGTGAAACCATCTACACTTTCAAAACCTATCTACAGATACGGATTTCAAATACGAAATGTATAGATACATTTCTACACTTTCAAAAACTATCTTCACTTTCAAAATCCATTTACAGTTACGGATTTCAAAATACAAAATGTATCTACACTTTCAAAAACTATCTACACTTTCAAAAACTATCTTCTCTTTCAAAATCTATCTGCAGATACGGATTTCAGTTACGGATTCCAGTTACGTATTATGGATACGGATTTCAAATACGAGTTACGGATTTCAGTTACGAATTACAAAATCTTTTTGGCAGTGTTTTATCCAGCTTTCTAAAGAGCCAATCAGCGCTTATTGCAGATTTTCTAACGCGCCAATCAACACATTGTATCCTGTACTGACTAGCCAATCAGCGCTAGCTTGCTGCAACTGCTGGGAGAGTTGAGTGAAACGGTTATGCAGGCAGCAGCAGTTCACTGGAAACAGACACCAAGACACCGAGAGATGGCACAGGTAAGAAGGCCTATATTTCAAGTTGTTAATAAAGTAATTGTAAAACGCACAATCATAGTCAATGGTTTTCACTCCACACTTCGTTCCACCTGTTACTCAGATCCTTGTCGTTGTATGGAAGATAGTATGAACTGCTTTGGTAGCTAACGAAAGCTAACGTTAGCATGCTTGTGACCGATTCACATTTAATTAAGATAACCATGAACAGTATTCATATGACCCATTATCACGATGAGAACATTTAGCAAACAAACTGCTATTGTCTTGTTCTCCAGACACATGCAGAGGTGGTGGTGGGGGTATAACGTTAGGTGCATCCTCAACTGGATAATGACCAGCCTGATCTCAAAACCACCTTGCAATGACATGTCATTTTCGTTTCTTTTCATGACACTTTGGGGTAGCCTTCTTGTAACCATTTTCTGAAGTCCTTGAAAACGCTTTATTGTGTATTTTTTGTGGAAGCAAGTTTTACGCAAATACACTAGTTAGATCCATGGAAGTTGATGGAACGGTTGATCTAGGCCAGGGGTGGCCAAACTAAGTAATTGTTTGAACATTGATGCACTTAACATTTTTCTGCATGGACCATAAGCAAAAAAACACAATAACCTAGAGTCTAGTCACTTAAGCATAACACGTACAGACTCATAGACAGCAGCATGTTGAAAAATAACTGTTAACTGTTGATTTTTGCTTTAACCAGAAACCCCACATTTGTAATTTCTTGTAACTTTAACATTTACAGTCATACACATGACCAATCCATATCCATGACAAAGAACCATTATCATAATTTTGGTAATATGTTAACATGAATGCATGGGCGTCGCGACAATGTAATTGGGGGGGGACAAGACCCCCTCACTTTTCAAAACAAGTCGTTTCGACCCCCTCACTTTTGCAGTCAAAATATCAGTGCGTGCGTGAATGCTGGTCTACTAGTACAGCATTCTTTCCATTGCTTCACAATTAAATCCGTTCCACTTTATTAGTGGGGAATACCCACAGCAATATAAATCCACTCAGCGTTTTCCTGGTGTAGTACTACGCAGCCTCATCACGCACGCAGATTCAACTGTCATTCATTTTCATTCATTCTCTGATTTGATCGGAGCGTCGCGCTAGAAGCAGACCACAGAAATGGACATACGGAATCGAAGTAGAGGAAAGTAAGTCAGAGTTGCCCAAGTTTTACCTGTAGTGGACAATTAAGGACCACCCAATGGACATTATCTGGCTATAATCGTATTGTTATTGCCATAACAACCGTGAGCTAATCTGGCGTTAACGTTAGCTAGTTAATGGCAGTTTTTCTAACGACAGCAGCGACTAAACACACACTCACCAAAGAAGATTTTTTTTTTTTAATGTGTCACTCACTTGTATACCTCTCTTTGACTCACACACGAAAGATGATGTCAATGCCACAATTAATAAAATGAACACTGGTGTGCTAGGCATGCTGTCAAGCTTTGCCATATATGAAAACTATTCCCCCTACGTTAACCGTTTACTTCTGGCAGCTTCCATCCTTAAGAGACTATGGGTTTCAATACACATTTGGCCATTTCTGACCTGAACAGTCATACTTTAATGAGGTGGTCAGTTTGAATGTAGCCTACATAATTATCAGGCTCAACTGCATGACTAGTTTAACTCCCTTTTTCAATCTTAAAACATGGTAAAATGCACCAGAATGCGGGAAATTGCATCTACGTTTTTCAAAATTTTATGGGGGAGGACCCCCAGACCCCCCGCTCAAACATGTCCCCCCCACTTTCAAATTGGTGCTGACGCCCATGCATGAATGTCTACTTTGAGTGTTATGTGCTGATTGTGTATTGGATGTTCATGTATGCATTTTTGTCAGGTGGCAGTGGGAAATGATGTTCTCCACAGACTGAGGTCTAGGTTGGAGGGGGCCTTAGATCGGCAGCCCTAAGACCTTGACTATCTGGAGTTCACCTGCAGGAATCAGATGTCTCTCATACAACTGTTATCTGCCAGCATCCATTTCCCAGTGGAGGTAGGTTCAAGTTGTATTTTTTCTTTGCTTTGGGCCATTGACAGGTCTATTCTTACAAGTTATGGCTTGCCTAACGTTACTGTTTGTGATCCCTGTATTTATATTATCTGTACAAAAGTTTCGCTCATAGGCTTCCCTAGATTAGAACTAGCTGACTTCCCCCAACCGAGGACTGGTTTAGCTCCATTGAGTAAAAAAAAAAAATACAATGTATCCCTGAGTGTGTGTGATCAACACGATCATTTTGATCACCATATTTTACATAAAAGTGATCGTGATCACAGATCACACACACTCGGGAGATTAGCCACATTATGGTTGACAAGATTAACAAATATTTTGAATATTGTTGATATTTGGCTGTTCACCATGAGTTCATTGTTTTATTGCTCAATGGTGATCTTGCCCGGCTATCAGTTGGGGAAGCCAGCTACATTATAACTGATACTAATGGACAAATAACACAAACATACAACCTTTTTTTTACTCTAAGGGTTCATTAAGGTCTCGCAACAATATTTCTGGCCCATAGAGATGGACAACTTGTATGATGTGACCCTAAATAATTCTGAGTGTTTTTCCAGGATTGTTACAGCTGTCACTTCTTTCTTTTATACAGGCATATTGACGGGAACCATAAATTGGTGAGGTGGAGAATGGTGTTCCATGGCTGTGTGGATGGGTACAGTCGCTCCATCATATACCTTGAGTGCCTCAATAATAACAGGGCATCAAGTGTTTTGAACCTGTTTCAGCAAGGTGTATCTGACTTTGGTCTGCCTTCGAGAGTACGGAGCGACCATGGAAGGGAAAACATAGAGGTTGCCCGATACATGCTGAACAATAGAGGGGTGAATAGAGGGAGTATGATCATGGGGCGCAGCGTACACAACCAAAGAATAGAGAGGCTATGGGCAGAACTAAACAGAGTAGTTTCTTATTACTTCTCTGACTTATTTACGTTTATGGAAAATGAAGGCATACTTGACTCTCTTTGTGATCTTCATTTATTTTGTTTGCATTACATTTACTTACCTCGGGTTCGAAGGGGAGTAAGAGAATTCAGGAGTCAATGGAATAACCATGGACTCTCTACCCAAGGAAGCCAAACCCCATTGCAATTGTGGCATAGAGGTGTTGTCAGTCATATTGGAAGCAACAACACAGCTATACGTGGTGTGTTTCAGACTGATCAACATTTAGGCACTGATAATGGCGAACCGCTACCTACAGTAGAGAGCAGGAATAATATTGAGGTTCCTGAAAACAGTGTTCATGTAAGCAACAGTACCATGCAAGAAATTCAAGAATGAATTGATCCATTAATGAATGATGGAAATCATGGAATACAATTATTTCTGTCTCTTTTAAATTTTTTGCAAGCAAGACATCCCAGAGGACTAAGTGAATGATTCTCTTACTAGTGTGCAAAGTTGAGTTGGCTCTTAGCCTAATAATTTCACTACATTGATATTGATGTTGCTAGTTGATGTCTAGTATGTCAATAAACTTGAACTTGAATGAAGAGATTGGGCTATTATTACATAAAAGATTTATTGATGTAAATGTACCTGTATAAAAAAAAAAGTAGATTGGACACATCTACATTCTGCAACAGAACCCCCAAGCTCATTCAACAAGTAAAGTACATTTTAATTAAACTTGACAATAAACAGGACAAATGTAAGCCCTTACTAGGAAATGTATCCACTGAAGTTAACAAAGCAAGCAAACTTGTGTCTAGTGTGAATTCAGTAATTTGAATTTCCAACATTTTTGGAGTGGATACCGACATTTTTTTTTTTTTTTTTCATACTGTTACATTTTATACTTTTCAACTTTAAATTCATCATCTATGGCATGCCAAACCCCTGTGTTTCTTATTGCAAAGTCCATGTTGGTCTTAAAACAATCGTACGTGCTGTAGATCGGCAGTCGAAGACAGCTGATGCAGGTGTTGGCAACAGGGAACTTTGCTGCTTCACCACTAGGGTGAAGAAATTCAAGAGATGGTTGAGGAGAAAAGCCGATTGGTGGTACTGCATCAGATCCAGTTGCAAATGCTAGGATGTCCCCCAACTTCTTTGATCCATCTTCCTCTGTGGAGCAAGCAGGACAGCATAGAATTAAGCACAGAACACAAACTACATTTCAGGACTTTGTTGGGGTGGAAGATAAATATGAATGAGAGACAGACCAAATACTTTAAATCATAAACTTTGTCATGTTAACACCAGAAGCTTGTTTCCCTTTTCCTAGAAAAGTGCACATATGAGTTTCCTGAGTTGTTCTCTCTATCTCTCACACATACCTTCAACATCTTGCAAATAGTCCCTCCAGAAAGCAACTACTGTTCTCTCCTCTCTTTTCTGGTTGCTCCCCTCCTCTGACCACCGGATGTGGAACAGCCCATCAACCTGGTCAGCGGTGAGCGGCCTTGGATTGTAGCACATCACTGGACTGAACGATTCTGGATGATTCTGGATCTGCTCCAGGACTCCAAGCGTTTTTAAGCCATCTCTGAACCTATGACAGTATGGGAGGAATGGTGATTCAATGAAGAGTTCACTTTTTTGCATGTGTCAGGCATCAAACAACAGGATTTTCAATTTAACTAAATTTAAACTACCTTTCAAATGGTCCACGGACTCGATTAATGACTTGAAACATCAAGACATCTTCCACAAGTCTATCCCTGTCGTCAACACTTTTCAGTGGCTTCAGACAGCCTGCATTGGCAAGATAGTCTTGGAGAGGTTGAGTTGACTGGGTGAGTTCCTCCAGAGTTGTTGATTCTGAAACCTAAAAATGATTAACAGTTTATTTTTTAAAAATCAGATCAAATTCTCATCCAAATTCCAGTTAAACATTATTCCAGTGACTACTTTTAGCTCAAAACTCAAATGTTCTCATATTTCAACACTGCTTTGCTAGAAGTGATCGTAACTTTGACGTTAGTGGCTGATGACGTGCCAGTGATATGATTTTACTTTTAATTGGGTAAGACTACTTCAGTCCAATGAACGCAACCTGGGCACTTCGTCACATCCAAAATGATATCTTGTGGCAGATGCATAATACCACAGTGTAAAACGGATATAAGCTGATCCATTTAACTGAATTGGGGGCACAAATGATAAGACAGATAGATAGAGAATGCTGAATATGATGAAATGAAAATGCATCAAACCTTTTGTATTTTCTCACGGATGTCGGAGTCGGCGATGTCCCCAAGGTTTGGTCTTGATTTCTCTGGCCCTTGAACAATGCAGTCAAACAGTGTTTGAGAGAAGAAATTTGGTGAAGGCCCTCCATGTACCAGACTTAATGCAATAGCCCTTCCTGTAACAAAGTATCTGTCCTCTCTGACAGCTGAAAAAACAGAGAGGTAGAATTTAGGTAGTGTTAGCATAACCTTTTAACTGTTGCCATGGAAATGCCTTAAAATCACAGTTCGTAATCTGAGTTCAGCACCCTCTTTGGTACCAGGGTAGCCACACTGGCTTTTTACAGTGTTAGTCTATTATTTCAAAGGATTAAAATCACTATGAGGTTCAAAATGGTATGGGAGCCATATACCTGATGAATCAAGAGCCAAGTTGAGGTTCCCTTCTGTTCCCTCAAACACTGAAGACTGTGCAAGAGCTTCTGTAAGCAGTCAAAGAAATTCTCTTCTTGGACCACCAAGATCCACAGCTTCTTCACTTGTTCCTTTGTCGTCCGAAAATCTCACACTTATCCTGTGTGTTGGGTCAAACGAGATTCTTTTAAAGCCCCGAATGGCACCATCAAGCACAGCAGCACGGTTTATGTTGAACCGGTTGACTTGGTTCTGGTTGATCTTTTCAGCAAGAGTAGATAAAATCTCTTGTACAGGGACACTTCCAGATGAACTTTCTTTTCTGAAAGCAAACATCAAAGGGAAAATAATGTTTAGATCACTGTTCCAACCATACGCAGTTATAGTGTAGCCATTTGTGCATACACACATCCACCTGATTTTCACTTACAGTCAAGGACAGTGCTAGCTTATTATTTAACGTTGTAATAACTTTTAATCCTCACTTCAGCTAACTGTCCTGTAAATTGTAGTAATTTATAATTTTACATAGTAATGAGTTCTTATACAGAATTCACTTTAATTGGGTTAAGTTAGTATAGCAGAATAATTTAAGAGGAATTTGAAATCGCACACTGCAATAGTTTATAATGTACCTCAACTTTATAATTTATAACCAGGAACTTCTAATCAAATGTATAGATAATTACAGACAGACGCAACATATACATTCAAAACATTTGTTTTATTTATACTGTATCAAATCCCTTCCAAAAGGGACAAGTAAATGCAAACTATCGAGACCATGTAACATGTTTCAGAAAAACCCAAATAAAATAAGATGCAAAATAAATGTAAAGTGGGAGATCGAGATACACAACAAGTTGATTAATTAACATGGTGTTGGATGGACAGAAGGGAACAATTCCAGATCCAACACTTGACTTCACTGAAGAAGTTTGTTTTTTAGGGATCTGATCTGACCCTTGCAGAGAGGTCCTACCCCAGTTCCATTATGACCTTTTTATGCTGCTGTCTATGAGTCTGTACGTGTTATGCTTAAGTGACTAGACTCTAGGTTATTGTGTTTTTTTGCTTATGGTCCATGCAGAAAGTTAATGTTAAGTGCATCAATTTTCAAACAATTACTTAGTTTGGCCACCCCTGCCTAGATCAACTGTTCCATCAACTTCCATGGATCTAACTAGTGTATTTGCGTAAAACTCGCTTCCACAAAAAATACACAATAAAGCGTTTTCAAGGACTTCAGAAAATGGTTACAAGAAGGCTACCCCAAAGTGTCATGAAAAGAAACGAAAATGACATGTCATTGCAAGGTGGTTTTGAAATCAGGCTGGTCATTATCCAGTTGAGGATGCACCTAACGTTATACCCCCACCACCACCTCTGCATGTGTCTGGAGAACAAGACAATAGCAGTTTGTTTGCTAAATGTTCTCATCGTGATAATGGGTCATATGAATACTGTTCATGGTTATCTTAATTAAATGTGAATCGGTCACAAGCATGCTAACGTTAGCTTTCGTTAGCTACCAAAGCAGTTCATACTATCTTCCATACAACGACAAGGATCTGAGTAACAGGTGGAACGAAGTGTGGAGTGAAAACCATTGACTATGATTGTGCGTTTTACAATTACTTTATTAACAACTTGAAATATAGGCCTTCTTACCTGTGCCATCTCTCGGTGTCTTGGTGTCTGTTTCCAGTGAACTGCTGCTGCCTGCATAACCGTTTCACTCAACTCTCCCAGCAGTTGCAGCAAGCTAGCGCTGATTGGCTAGTCAGTACAGGATACAATGTGTTGATTGGCGCGTTAGAAAATCTGCCATAAGCGCTGATTGGCTCTTTAGAAAGCTGGTTAAAACACTGCCAAAAAGATTTTGTAATTCGTAACTGAAATCCGTAACTCGTATTTGAAATCCGTATCCATAATACGTAACTGGAATCCGTAACTGAAATCCGTATCTGCAGATAGATTTTGAAAGTGAAGATAGTTTTTGAAAGTGTAGATACATTTTGTATTTTGAAATCCGTAACTGTAAATGGATTTTGAAAGTGAAGATAGTTTTTGAAAGTGTAGAAATGTATCTATACATTTCGTATTTGAAATCCGTATCTGTAGATAGGTTTTGAAAGTGTAGATGGTTTCACAGATACAACATCTATATTACAGATACAAAATCTATATTACAGATTACAAAATATTTATGGCATTGATCTGATTCCATAGCAGAGCTCTCATTAAAAGGTTGCCTGGCCTATGTTGCCTGTTTGTGCACAGTCAAATAAAAAGGAGATTAAAAAAAAAACTGTGAATACTGGTAAAGCTGGTAATATTATATGTTCCTCATTTTATGTGTTGTTGCCTGGGTTAAGTTGTGTTTGAAACAGTCCAATGGTAAGGAGATGAAAAAAGAACAGTGAAATTAAAACTGTGGTAATTTTACAAATGATTAGGCCTACTCAGTTTGTTGTTGCCTGCCTAAGTGTTTACAATAGTTAAATGTAAGTGATGAAGGAAAACAGTGAAATTTACGTGCTATTATTTTAATTGTATTTATATTAATTTAATTTTTTAAGTTATTCCTCATTTTCTGTGTTATTGCTGCTCTCATATGGAAGTAGGCCTATATTATTTTTGAAGAAACATGTGTTTTACAAATAGCCTATCTGAAGTTTATGTGGAAGCCTAATTTCAAGGTTTTTTCTTATTGGTCTGTGTCATTTCAGCAGGCAGTGTAATACTGAAGTTCATTTTATGTTGAATTCTTGAAATGTAGCCTAATAAAGCGCAAATGTGAAGGATGTAGGCCTAAGCGTTTTTTTCCGGGGGCGGGGGCGAGGGCGGGGGGGTTGGGTCAACAAAGCTTACAATGGTAAAAATATGGGTCCCTGAGAAAAAAGGTTGGGAACCACTGCACTAGAGGATGCATACCCGACCCGAGCCCGTCGGAACCCGACGGGTTGGGCCGAGTTCAGACAAATATTTAGAAATGTATAAGCGGGCTCTGGTCGGGCTTGACACATCAGCACGATAATGCATTGAACATTCCAAATTTAAAATATCTTAATAAATAGTGAAGCCAACTGTCTGCTTCACATGATGCAAAAGTTTGTTTTTGAGAATAAAATAAATCACATTTAGGTCCTAAATTTTAGGATAACAGCCTTCTTCCCGTGGCGGGAATTTGTTTATGTCCACAATTACAGGTGACAAAATGGCATCACGGAGAAAGTTAAAGAGAAACTGTCATCTGGAGAGTTAAAAATGATACTAAACGAAGGGAAAACTACTGTATGGAGATATTTCTGCTTAGTAGACGATGCAGATTCTAATTAGGCTGTTGGATATGTCCAATGTAAGAAGTGTGAAGTTTTAATGAAATATGATTGATGCAACTCTCGTTCTCCACAACAACATGGATTAAACCTCGATGGTTGGATTTAGATAGTTTCAGAACGAACGTCGGCGTGCTAAAAGATCTTCAATGGTAAGACTTGTCTGTTGTGCCTCCGTTGGTGTAGCATAAAACGTGAGTTGTATTAAAGTATAGCGTGTGTAATGTGTAGCTATCTCATTCCGTTTGTTAACCTTTCCTGCTGTCTGTCTCTGCACGTAGTTGGAGATTGCAGGGGAGTAAAATGCTCCACGGCCGAAGTAGATTACATGTTTTTAACTTCGGGGTTAATTCCCTTTCCTTTACGTCTGCTGCTGGTTAGTAAATACAGACAGCAGGAAAGGTTAAAGGCACCCAGTGCATCTTTAGAGGCTTGAGACTCGAAAAATAAACGTCTATGTCTAGTCTTTTTTTACACATAGTAAGTTTCAATAACTCCATACCATTACATATCGACATTCAAGGACATTCACAGACGTCGTTGTGTGGCGAGAATCGCCGAGAGGCCATTTTTTCAAATCTTCCGACCGCACACGAACAAGACCTATGAGTCCCGAACGCTTCCGGAGATTCTATCACGTGATCCTGTCACTGGTTCTGTTTGCGAATGCGGGAATCGAATAGCTCGCAAATAGTGACGTCACGCGTTCGGAAAACTCCGAAAATTGGTGACGGGAATCCGTTACTGACTGGAATCCTGCTTTATTTATTGGTGGCACTGTCAAGCCAAGAAGGCACCGGATGCCTAAGAGAGCCCGGGTGACGTAATGTTGACTCTTGAGTGACAGTTTCTATGCCAACGTTAGCATTACGTAACCCGGTCACCGCGTACCTTGGCGAAAGCCATCAGCTACTTTTTAGTTGCTTAATATTGTGCCTAAACGGACACTACGCATCTGGACACTTTTTAGCTATCAGTCAGAGAGTCTCAAGAGTTGTTCGAAAGCCATCAGGTACTTTTTAGCCGCTTAATATTGGCTGCCGGTCTTTTGTAAGTAAGCACTCATCAACAGGTTTTAGCATCTATATTGCTAATAGCAATTCCTCCTTTTGTGCGACAATATTAAGCGACTAAGAAGTAGCTGATGGCTTTCGAACAACTCTTGAGACTCTTTTACTGATAGCCAAAAAGTGTCGGGGTACATAGTGTCCGTTTAGGCACAATATTAAGCGACTAAAAAGTTTTAGCTACACCTGCCTGATGGTATTCTGTAAGTTAGCAATCCGCTAGCATATCAAAGCTAGCAATCCCCCGTTGTTCTTTAGTAAAATGTTGTGCAAACAATGCCCTGTTTTGTTCCAATGTAATTGTGGGTGCCGTCATATATGTCTAAAAATCACAAAACATTAAGGAGTTTCTTAATTTAAGCACCACAACAGATGAATAGCTTCAAGCTAACAAGATAGCTCGTTACACTAGCACGAGCTAGCTAGCTGATGGAATGTGCTTACTTTGATACATACATTTGATTTATATAAACTAGCGAATCAACAACTTTCCTACCAAAGTCAAACATCAAGTACATGGTTGTTTTGGTTGGTTTATTGTAGGTCAAATACAAGCAAGCCGGTCTCAGGTAGCGAAGTTCAATGCAATATGCTCTGAAGTAAATCGCGTTATGAGCGATAAAGAGCCTGGGTGACGTAATGGCGTTGGCATAGCAACTGTCACTCAAGAGTCGTTCGAAAGTCAACATTACATCACCCGGGCTCTTTTAGGCATCCGGTGCCTTTTTAGCTTGACAGCACCTACATCCAAACTATGTGTCACAGTTGTCCCTCCCTGTACGTGCTCCTCTTTAAGGAGCCGCATCATTTTACTAAACGTTCTTGCAATGTGAATCAATTAATTTAAATATGCTTATTCTGTATGCTTGTGCGTTTAACAGCGCTTGTTTGTGAGAGAGAGCATTTAACTGTTGATGCCCCAGTTTAATAATGCCAGGCTATTCATAAAAAACGTACGTCAATGTGGCATTAGTACTATGAACAGTTGAGAAATTGATTCCGTCGGGCTCGGTTCGGATTCGAAAAATATATATTTTAATGGCTGTCGGACTCGGTCCGGGATCAGTTACTATTCTGTCGGACCGGGCCGGGTTCGGACAGAAAAATTCGTTGCGATCCATGCTCTAATGTACACCCATTAGACACTACACTTTTATTTCTGACAAAAATACTGTCTTTTCTATTACACTTTAATAAATATCCTTTTATTATATAACCTTGCCTCGCTATGCCAATTTATCAGACGATTCATTTTGAAGGGTAGTCCAAAGAAGTGGCGGCTGGTGAATTTTTTTTGAGGGGGGGCGCAGTTGGGCAGAATATTTGTTACTGAGGTTAAAGGACTGTATATTTCTGCTTTCACTACATGACACTGCATGAGATGGTACATATGGGTGTGGTCTGCAATGGGAATAGGGACCAATCAGCACTGCACTGGATTACATCAACATGAATGATTGTTACACTATAACAATTACACATAACCAATATTATTAAGACACATCATAGTGGACATTACACTAAGCAACATAGATCTCATTCATATTATATTTACAGTATGAACTCATCCTTATTACATAAGTCAATATAAGATGACCTATAAGACAACATGCTAATGGCTACTATTATGCAAATCGCTGTTAATAGCAATGTAAAGCCCACTACAAACACCATAACTTCATGAAACACACTTACTTTGATCAGGTACGCACACAATGCCTCACATACGTTTTGAAACAATGATGATTGGAAAACTAGGCACTCAGTATGTTTAACAACTTAACTATTACAGTTACTGAATTGGCTACGAATGAAATGTATCGATATATAACTGTCTTTCGTACAATATTTAAAAAACAAAGCTTTATTTCAAGAACACACAGTGCTCAACACTATCCAATAACAACTATCAACATACTGTAACTTGAAAACGTGGCCGGCGCCAAGAGTGGCTTCTCTCAGTGAAAACGAATGGCAATATATTATATTTGTTCACATTTAAGTGGTTGTTGGCAGGGGCTTCCGGTCT
Source organism: Sprattus sprattus (assembly GCF_963457725.1). Taxonomy (NCBI): domain Eukaryota; kingdom Metazoa; phylum Chordata; class Actinopteri; order Clupeiformes; family Clupeidae; genus Sprattus; species Sprattus sprattus. The sequence goes on from NC_137923.1 coordinate 14,337,073, forward strand.
CCCGCACACATTTAACGCGTTAAAACAGTACATTTCTTATTTTAATTATTTGATGTATTATGTAATTTTTTTTTTTAATCTCAAAATTGTAGGAGGGGCGGCGCCCCAGCGCCTTGTATTGACGCACCGCCACTGGTCCAAAGGAAATAGTTATAATGGCCCTGAAAATAAAATACAGGACTGCAAATAACAGAAAGAAACCCTCAGTAAAATGTTGCACAGTGCCACATAAGGATTATTCAATACTGGAAAAAAACTCACAGTACCTTATCAATGTGTATAGAAAAAACAGCCACACACACCCAACAACCATTCATTTCTTTGACTCCCCACCCACTGTGCAACAGATAACTGAAAAGAGCAAACTGAAAGCAGAATATGCTGGAGCACAACAGAGGACAAACACATTCAGTACAGTCCTCTGTTCCGTCACAGACTGAACTTACACAATTACGTGCTCGCCCCTGGATCGTAGCCCAATGTGATGTGTTCCTGGGACACATGTCTCTGTCAGTCTGCCCTCTGGTGCTGCAGTCCTCACGGTGTTGGCTCTGCAAACAGAGACAGGTCCACGTTGCTGTCTAAAACACACAACGAAAATAGACTCATGACAGAACTCATGAAGATCTAATCATCTCTTTGTCTGTAGGGAAGAGAAGGTGAGGAAAAGGCTCACCTCTCCTCAGGATCAGTGCTCCCCCATGGTATGAGGTGAGGCCTTTCATCTCCCATCAACCCATGTGCAATACAGGTTCGTCCAACCGGTTAATTATCTAATGCACTCACACCTGCTCCTCTATCTGCCCTTTAAATCGATCCAACCCACTGCCCTAGTGATATGCTGAGAATTTGCAATTTGATCGATTCAATGGTCATGGATTGCCACAAAGAGGTAAGTAGGCCGTCTATAAACATAATGTTTTTAATTGAGAGATTAGGTTAATTACACATTTTGTGTAATTGATTACAGCACAAGCTAGATATGAAATTTGTATGCTGTCATTTTGGTTTGTAATCCGCAAACATCCCAAATAGCCACACTACATTCTAGCTGGCAAATTAACGCTACGGTAATAGGGCTGCTTCATTATGGCAAAAATCTAAATCAGGACAGTGGTTAGTGATGAGATCATGATTATTTGACATGATTACTCAATGACTTTGGAAATATCATGCATTTATTGAACTTGTAAAAATCTTTTTACCAGTGGATTTCCTTAAACTTTAAATATAATTCAGCTGAAAAACTCTGAAATCAAAAATAGCTCTGTGAATTTATGTTCTATGAAATATTTAAAACAGGCAAATGCAGAAATGTTCACCCGCCCTCTTTCAAATGTAACAAAATATATTCTTTGGTGCTACACTATTCATTATAGGTGACAGATGTTGGAAAAACTGTTTCTCCTGTAAACACTAAAGCAAACAATAGCTGATCATCTTAGAACATTATATGGTAAAGCTATGGAGATGCATCACCCTATTGCAAAAAGTGTGTAGTGATATCACTAGATAGCTAGATAGATGGATACTTTATTGATCCTGAGGGAAATTAAGGTCATCCAGTAGCTTATACACTTAACTTAACTCACAAACATACAGACATGAATCACAGTAAAAACAATAAAAACAATACACATAGGGAGAACATGTACACAGGGAGTGGGGTGTTTGCAGGTACAGGATAAATATGGCCCTATATAACAGTGTGCATTAATTGTAACAGTGTTGAAAGTAGTGGAGAGTAGTGCAAGGAGTGCAAAGAGTGTTCATGTGCATGTGTGGATAGTGCAAATAAAGTACTGTGCTTGTGTGTGTGAGGATAGTGCAAAGTAATATAAATAGTAAAGTAAAAGTAAAGTCTGTCCAAGGGGCTAGTATAGCCAGTAAAAAGATGGGCAGTGGGATGGCATATAGTGGGGTGAGAAGAGGAGGGCAGACTGAGGTAGACTCATGCAGAGAATTTCATCTCCCTCACCCTCCCCTTCTGCGTGGCGTTGTACAGCTGTATGGCCCTGGGGACAAAGGACTTCCTCAGCCTGTCCAATGAGCATGACAGTGACAGGAGTCTGCCACTGAAAATGCTCCTCTGTCCATTGAAAGTACTGTACAGTGGGTGGTGGTCATTGTCCAAGATGGTCAGCAGCCTACTCAGGGTCCTTCTCTCCGCCACTGTTGTAAGGCAGTCCAGTTCGGTGCCAACAACAGCTCCTGCCTTTCTCACCAGCCTGTCTAGTCGCCCTGCATCCCCCTTCTTTATGCTGCCTCCCCAGCACACCACAGCAAAGAAAAGGACGCTGGCAACAACAGACTGGTAAAACATGCGCAGGAGTTTGTTGCAGACATTGAAGGACCTCAGCCTCCTCAGGAAGTAGAGTCGGCTCTGACCCTTCTTGTAGATGGCATCTATGTTGGCTGACAAGTCTAGTTTATTGTCCAGATGAACTCCTAAGTACTTGTAGGTGCTGACCACCTCCACACTGACCCCCTCTATGGAGACTGGTAGCAGAGGAGGCTGAGACCTCCTAAATGAGCGGAACATTAAAGAAAGCAAAGGCAGATGGCTTTTTATGTGTGCTCACTAGTCACTACCAACTCTCTTTAGGGTTCAGTTTCCCTGTAATAATACTGTGATCACCCATCTGTCTTCAAGTCATCCTCTTGCTGTGGAGAGAAGGCAAAGCCAGCAGAAGTTCTTCAGATGAACAAAGTGGTGGACTTCTTCTTAAATCTTGATAAGGTGCACTGCACTCAATGAAGGGAGACCATAAACTCATTATGAACACTGACAGGTTAACATTTTAATAGCAGAGTGTGTGGATCAGTTGATATTACTGCCCTGCACCTTGTAAGATGACATTCAGCACTCATTCAACAAAGGAGAGTCACGTATTTGCATAGGTTATGGTATGTAACAGCCAACTGCTGCCACTGTGATGCAATCAAGCATCTTTAGTTTGCCCGGAAGAGGAAAAACACTTCAAAAATCACTGACTAACTGGGTATACATGCACATTATATTGTCATTAGTACTTCTAATACATTTGCCCAAATAACTTGATTTGCATGTACAATTGCATATACAAGAGAAGCACATTAACTGGAAACATTCCACCGGATGGGGGACAGAGAGCTAGGACATGTGACCACCCTAACACCACACACTAAACCCAAACACACACACACACACACACACACACACACACACACACACACACACACACACACACACACACACACACACACACACAAACCCAAACACACACAGAGACAGAGAAAGCCATCTAAACTCATATTTTCTGTCTTACACAAAGACAAGGTTTTTGTCCCTTAAAAGAAGGAAACATAAACTAAATGTTTGACTTCGAGTATCACAACAATTTAGTCAAGTACCTGGATGTAAACATAAATATGTACATTGATTTTATGGAGAGAAAAAAACTGAAATTTCACAAATTATTCCTTGTCTTTCCTGTAAATGAGACAAACAGAGATTAAGAGTAAACTAGCACCTAGAAAATGTCAAGTGTGATTGCTCAACAGCAGCAGAGGATCACTAACCCTTGCCAAGCAATCAATGAATTATACAGCCACAGTAGGCTTTATTATGAACAATTTACTATCCAAAATTAATTAATATTGACTGTTGACCTTTCATTTATTGTGTGCAATAAACTACTTTCCCTACCTACCTACTTACCCAGATCTATCCTTAATGCTATAAAGCAACACAATGCAACAATGTACCATTGTCTTTAAAAGCAGCTAGCCTAGTCTTGATGGTAAAGTGAACGACAGATGAATACACCTGTTGTTCCCACTAGCCATCTACGATGTGCAGTCTGTAGTTGTTTTATTGTCACTAGGTCTTAATTGCTCGTAGTTTTCTCCCCTGTTCGTCACTTTAGACAAAAGTGTCTGCTAAATTACTAACTGTAAGAAAAGAAAATTTGCCAATTATATCGCCAAGATACACCGTTTAGCATGCTTTTATCAGTGTCAGCTGGGCTGTTGGTGGTGTTTGCAAGGTTTTTGCATGACTTTTAGCTTGCTTTGCGTTTTGAGTTAATCTCTCTCCACAATGCATGCCAAAATGAAATCAATATACTGGGCTATTGGAACTGACGTATACAGTGGTGTTTCTTATACAGTGCACAAGTTCTGAGAACACTGTTTTTTGTTTTGCTAACAAGTTGCCTACCTCAAATTAAACTCCCTCTTTTTTTTGTGAAATCTATTTTGTTCCCACGGCTTCAAGACCAGCGCTACTGGCCCCGTCTGTCCCGAAGATAGTCCTAACTCGCTCTGGCCCAAGGCGCGTTGAACAAGTTATCTCTTTCATACTAAGAATAGGCGTGGGGTATAACCCTGGTCTAACCTTGGTTTGAAAAGTGTATTAGGGTCACCCTGTTACTCAAACCTCAGGTGAGCCCTTGCGATCATGTCTGAAGGTTTCGGAGATAGAGCTGTGGGTCGGTAGGGGACAGCTGTCATCTGGGATGGGCAGGGTTTAATATGAAGGCAGGTCAGATTGAGGATGACGATCACCTGGACATGGAGAGGGTGAAAGTGACCCCTACTGTAGTCTGAACAGCTGAGAGAGAAAGGGACAGAGGGAGGGAGAGATATCTACTGATAAAAACAAGGAGACTTCATGCTGGGCAGTAGATTGTAAACAAATTGGAGGGCTATCTGACAAGCAGACACAGATGGAAGCTGTTCTCATAGACAGAACATGTGTTTATGTATGTGTGTGTGTGTGTGTGTGTGTGTGTGTGTGTGTGTTAAGATATTAAGAGATGGAAACAGAGTACGCTGTATCAAACCAAACATCAAAATATGATTATGATAACATGCCGTACCAGCTTATATACTGTATATGTACACAGAAACCACCACAAACTTTACCTTAAAAGGCATGCTTAAGCCTCCGAACTGGCTCAACCACAGACATCATGACGGACAGAAACCAAAGCAGCAAATTACTGCAGTACAACTGGCTTATGTAATTTGGTCTTAGTATAGTTACTCATTCTATTCCCATACAGATGGCCACACTTTTATCCAAAGCAATTCACAGCATAGATAAGGTGTACCTTAAATGAGCTTTTTGCCACCTGGGGTGTTAATCCTAAAACCTTGCTGTGCTTCATGAACACCTATCCTTCAAGGCAACTCCAGGCTAGAACATTGGACTACAAAAAACAGGGTTCTAGAGTTAAACCATTACTGAATAACAGTTGAATGGAGAATACAAATGATCTACTAAATTTTGCCCAGTTTGCCATGTGTCTGGTTTTGTTTGTGAATGGGTGTGTGTGTATAGGTAGATGTACTATGTTATCCGTATATAATCCACTATTAAAGAGTATGATTTAGAAACTGCCTCTCTATTTTGAGCGAAAAGAAACAAAGGGTAAGAATTCAGCCTTGGGTTGACCCTGAAGCTAGATGGTGAGGGGACAGATAGCTATGGACATTATAATCACCAAGGGTACTTTCAAGGGGAGCTTTGTCTGTAGTTGTTGTTTATATTCATAACCTTGTCTATGGCTATAGTTCTCTAATCAATTTACCAGAAGGCTAACAAAATAGATATGTGAAAAGTCGTTATGTATACATTTGATACAGATATTTCCTTTTGAAAGGCTAACATATCCAACCGTCTTGCTCCTGAGACCCCTTTCAGTAGGTAGTTTAATTTAGCTGGAAAGGCAATTACGACAAGGCTTTTGTACTACCTACTGAACAAGGCAGCAGTTTGAGACAGCCCAAGGAAGGCAATCAACAACGAAAAGCAGAATAGAAACAAGCAGCAACAGTAGCCAACTTGATTGTCCCCTGCCTGTCCGACAGCCAATCCACAGAGCCTATTGATCACAGGAATGATCAAAAGACATTATCGTAAGATGTGGAGTTCAGCGTAGGCACTGGCAGAGAGGTCAGGGTTAGGTGGGTCAAGAGGTTCACACACACGCAAACACACACCTACACACACACTGGGATGTTTTGTTAGAGCCAATTTTTTTTTACAAGGTCCCTTATTGAATAAGAAAAAGTGAATGACAAAGATAATTCCTACAGTCCCCTCTAGCCTTTTCATATTGTACAATTTGGTGAAAGGTTTCTGCTGGGCGCGTATATGACAAGGCTGTTAGCTTTCTCAAGGGGTACTAAATGGCTCTTTGCCTTGACAGATATGTAAATCTAAACCTTGAAAATTGCTGTTTTATCAAGGTTATTTAGAGCAGTTTAATTGTTTGTTTAAGCATGAAAGAAAATATTGTGTTTTAGTTTGGCTTGTTTGCTTTAATAATATTCTGCCTATCGTCATTCCATTTGGTTGTGCTTTTTTCATCTATCTTTTTTTCTCTCTTGTTGAGAACTGTCACTTTAGCTGGAGTCACAGCATAGAGAGCCCTGCTGACGAACGTTTGGTTCCGGGCAGATTGTGTGTCTTTGTTATTATCAGTGAGTGTATATGTCTTTTATACACATGTGTGAATTATGTGTTTATGTCTGTGCTCACTCAGGTTAGAGAGGGTTAATGTTTGCGTGCGGTAATGTGTCTCTGTGTGTCTCTGTGTGTGTATGTGTGTGGAAGGGGTCAGTGAAGCAAACAGCCTTGACCATTGACTGTGGAGAGGCTGGACTGAATGTGAGTGCAAGGTGGGAGGCGAGCCGAAATGAGGCGGAGATGGATCTTACATAACCATCGCTAACCAGGCTAATGGAGCGCCTGTGTTCGAGGAAGAGCCCTCTCACACCCCCTCGTGTCCCCAAGCCCTGGCATGACTGCATGGGGCATGTCCTGTTTGTCTGCGTCCGAAGGCCAATCCACCCCTCCAAAGATATTCAACTCAGCCGTCAGAAGAGCCAGACAGCCCGCCGGATCGCTACGCTCCAGTGAGCACAGACACATGACCAAACACACACTCACACAGAGACAGATAAAGACACACATAGCACACCATCTACCATACCCAGCCTCCCCAAAACACCCACTGCCAAACAAATTGGACTCAAGTAGGCTACTCACCAAGAGGAAGAAACAGAAAGTGAAGACAGAAACAAAGAAAGTGGTCAAGTAGACAGAAGCATACATTGAGATGTATGCAGAGGGACTGGAGAGGAACAACCAGCTCACCAGTGCCACATGGTCTTAGGTGGTTTTGTCCGGGGCAGAGGTGGGAGCTGTTTGACACAGCTTGCCTGGGTGGTGATGTCATTGATGGGTTGTGGTCCTCAGGGGTCAGGGTGCCCATGTCCCTTTCAAGGAGGGTGTGGGAACCTAGACACACTAGTGAATGTCAATACGCCTCATCTTTGGTGCCTCATTTGGTCTGTGTAAGCCAATGCCTGCTATCTTGCTTTTCTGCCTAAAGATTATTTAATTCTTACACCCGAGGCTGGGCAGTCTGATCCACAAAGGTGTGACAAGGCTGCCAGTTTTTGTTGAAATGAAATGAAATCAAATGAAATCCTGCAGCCACATTAAACCCTGATGGATAAGACTGACAGCTTCTGTTTCTGTTTAGTTTAATTAGCAGTATGGCAGCAGGGGACAGCACATCAAGGTTTTCCGCAGCTTACGTTTTAAAATATTCTAAAATATTCAACCAGCCATGTCGTGATTACATTTTGAGCTGCAGATGTAAAAGGATAAAGAGATGACAGAGACAAGATTAAAAAATGTAAGTATGGTGACAAGCTATCTTCCCCTCCTTCGCCCGCTTAAGCCTCAAAGTGTCCATCTTTTATATCCCAAAGCCCTCAATCCATTGTCAAAGACAGACTGTATGACAGAATATATATTGAGCAATTTACATAGGATTTGCAAGGGATACAGAAGACAGAAGGAAGTTTCACAGTCTAAATTCTTCCAAGAATGTGACTTTATATCCCAATGAATTAGAATTTATTCCCCTACAGGTTAGATTTCATTGGTGCTGATGTGAAACTTTTTCGGATGGTGACATATAATGTCCTTGCACATTTTCTTTCCACCTTCCAAAAGGTACAGAGTGACTCAGTACTATTGTATTATCTATTTCTCATCCTCATTTCTCATAGTTACATCAAAGTGCATCAGTGTGTGTATCTGTGGCTGGCTGAACCAACCCTTTACTATTCAAGAATTGACTATTTTTCCATATAATGAATGGCATTGCTCCAGTAAAATTTAAACCTGACACTTACAAACAAAAAGCACTGTGGAAACAAAATCCGACTAAAATAAGAACATAGGAAGACTGAAACAAACTTCAGATCCACTATCACATCCAATCCAAATGCTCCACACCAGTGGCGGCTGGTGGTTTTTAAAGTGAGGGAGGAAGGACTGCGCACTTGGTTGCCATTGGCCCGTTTGTACTGTTGGTGGCATAAGTATGTGAGACTCAATTTGTTTCAGGGTGTTTTGGTACTCTTGATTTGTAAAACTAAATAAAAGATTCTGGGCCAATCATTGGGCCTATTTTTTCAGCTCAATGACTGAAGCTATTGGTTGTAATTTGTCTGATTATTTTCAGCTACAATTGTTTTAAGAAGAATGAAGACACAAGACCGTAATTGATGCCATTTCAAATGCATCATGCTCTGTATCATTCACTTACATCCTTTTGCGCAAGTATTATTGGCTAGAAAAACGGCGCACGCCGTTGACTTGACAACTTTGACAACAACGAATGGCTGGTGTCCTCCGCCTACGTCAGTACATTCGAGTGTCACGAGAACGTTGATTACATAGGCGACTGTTGAAGTTTAAACGCAGCAGCCTTGTCGGCGGTTTAAAAAGTGTCGGCAAAGTAAGTTTAAAATAAAACAACAGGTACCTTATTTGCGTCATTGGACTTGACCACACCGAGATGGAGAACAATCGGTCCAACTATCTTAACAATGTTGCCTATCAACCAGTTTGCTTTGTCTATGTCAACAGAATGAACCACCTCGAGATACATGGTGTTCAGCTTCCTGTGATACCAGGTATACCAGGAGGCGTCTGTCACCTTGCCCTGACCCCCCTTTGTCCCTAACGCGCCTAGGTATTCTTTGCAGAGGCGGCATGTTTGCCTCGTGATTTATCATAAAAGGTATCTTTGCAATTGGGGTTATAAGAACAGGCCTGTCTGCCATATGATGTCTCTGAATAGGGCCCTTCTGCCTTATGGCAGTCTTCTCATCTAACTGCTACCTCTATTTGTTGAGATGTCCATATTCCAGTACCAGCAATACACACATTATTCAATAATACAGTCATAAGTAGATAAAAATATGACAGTAGCTTGCGCAGGTCTGGTAGAAAGTGGACACAAACTGTCCAAGCATGAGCTTAGAGTGGAGCAGAGAGATTCTGTGGCATCATTGACACCTAGTGAGGAGAAGGTGGATAAAGGAGGAAGAGTAGAGGAAACCAGGGAGGAAAAGTGAGTGGGGGAGAGGTTGCGGAGGTTGCGCCGGAACGAGACCATAGGAGGAGGTAAGAGGGTTGCTCAATGAGCCGAACATCGAAGCGAATGAAGAAGTGGTCTGAGAGATGGAGAGGGGTTACGGTTAGGTTTTCCGTGGTGAAGTTCTGAGCAAGGATGAGGTCAAGCGCTTTACCTGCTTTGTGAGTTGGGGGAGTGGGTACCTGTTGTAAGTCGAACGAGTGAACCAGGGTCCGAAAGTCAGCCGAGTTGGGATTGTCTAGGTGGATGTTCATGTCGCCAAGGATGAGTATTGGACACTCATGGTCAGGGATGGATGACAGCAGGGTGTCCAGCTCATGTACGAAATCGCCCAGTTGTCCTGGTGGCTGGTAGATAACAATCACATATGTTTTTACAGGAGCAGTTACCATAATTGCATGATATTCAAACAAGGCATACCTGTTTGAGGACAGCAGTGGAGTAAATTTCCAGTTTTCGGAGATCAACAGCCCCGTCCCACCTCCACGACCAGATGGCCGAGATGTATGGGAGAAGGCGTAGTTTGTGGAGAGTGCTGCCGGGACAGCAGTGTCTTCAGGTTTGATCCAAGTCTCAGTGAGAGCTAAGAGCCCTAGTGAGAGGTGGTTGGCATAACCTGAAATGAAGTTGGCTTTGTTGCCTGCAGACTGGCAGTTCCACAGCAGGCCAACAGAGAAGGAGGTTACAGCAGATGAGGTTTGTTGAAATGAGCGGAGGTTACCCAGGTTGCGCTGCCTTCTGGTGTGCTGGGATCTCTTGTGACAGCGAGTGACAACAGAGATACTGCTGTGACACATGACTAGAAAGACAAATGAAAATGTGTGTGTGTGTGAAGGAATATAAGGTAATTGAAAACATTTTCCTATTTCTCCTTCTTTCACTCGCTCTCTTTAACATATCTATAGCCTTTCTCCGGCCAGAACACAAAAACAGAGAAAATCACATAATTCACACATGCAAGAACAAAAATAAGCACAGGCATTTTCATGACACACAAACTCACGCACATACTGTACATGCTTATCCTATGTTGCTGTGTTCCTTGGCCTACCTGCAGTCACGCATACCGTTTCTCTGTTGACGGGAGCACTGTTACTGTGGCAACATGCAGTCTCTGTGGCACGTGCTCTGACCCTGATAACATCTCAGCACGCCTCAGTCAGTTACGGGAATGGGCTGGGTTGGGGGGGCTCGGAGAGAGAGAATAGTGATATAGTGATATACTAGACATGACTACATATATGGAAAGAAATCAGAACATAAGAAACAGGGAGATAGAGAGGTTTAAGATAATGAAAGATATTACAGACTGGTAGAGATTAGACACAGGTGGATGTTACAGAGAAAAAGATTGCCACTGATCCCAGTTTAAAGAAGCAAACCTGCAAAAGCACTATCACGCACAGTGGCGTCAGGCCCACTCAAGGTGGGTGGGCGCTTGCCCAGCCTGATTTCAATATCTGAATGTTTTACTTTATTACTATTATTTGTATAATATTGTAGCATGTCAGTGCTTTTGTGAGTGTGCATGATGTAATGTAGTTCCAGTGATTCAGTATGTATGTTACTTTTGTAATTAATGGGTCAAATTTAAAATGCGTCCGTTGGTGCGTAATTAAGTTGCCTTTTAGTCTGTGTGTTATGTGTAGTACCCTGTGTAGTTTTAGCTAGTTGTGACGTGTGTTAGCATAGCCTATTGAATATTGGCAAATGGGAGCTGTGTGACTCATCACCACTCACCACTATCACAGGTTATAGGCCTAGTTAGCAAAACAGTGAATTCCCTTTAATATCTCCAGATCAAATCTTGGCACAGAAAAGAACAGAACACAGAAGGGGGGAAAGCCCCAGCCCTGTCTTCAGTCCAGAGGGAAGAAAGGTAAACATAAAAATCCTACACTTGTGCTTGTGGTAAAGATGAATCTTTCAAGGACACTGATCAGTTTGGGAAATAGGTTACGACTGCGTCTGAACTTTTACTGACAATGGAGCAGACACTGCTTTTTGATGTCACCACAGTCTCGTCTGTACTCATTCAGCTTCTTGTGCTTTGTGTTCGAAAATACAGCTATTACCATGTTGGCAGGTTCTTTTCATCTGTGTGTCTTTGTATGACTCAGTATACAGTATGTATAAGCCTCAAAAATGTTTTGTTCCAGTGCCCCTGCAGAATGGTCGCACTGACGAGAGCTCCGTCAACATCACCTAACTTTTTGTTTGTTTAGAAACTGTTAGTAGTTTGTTTTGTCAATGTCGCAGTTTCGCTAATTCAATATGACCAGCAGACACTTCTGGATATCAGATTTGCACTTGGAAAGGACTATTACACAAACTTTAATTCAACTTTCCAGAGTACGAGCTTGGACTGCAGTGGGCTCTTTGTTGTTCCGCCCCTGTGTTTACCAACAAGACGGAGGAAGAAGTAACGAGGCCGTTGTGCTGGAGTTCTCGTTCAAACTCGGAAAAGGTATTTCAAACCTGCATTACCACCCATACTACTTGCCAATGTTCAGTCCATCGACAACAAGATGGATGATCTAAAAGCACGTATTAAATTCCAACTAGACATCAGGAACTGCTGTGTATTGGCATTCGTCAAGACGTGGCTTGTTCCAGAGATCGCCGACACGGCAGTCACACCGTTGGGATTCAGCATACACAGCCAGGACAGAACAGCTGATTCAAGCAAGGGCCCGGATGGCATATCAGGCAGGGCCTCAGTGTCTGCACTGACCAGCTAGCAGGGGTCTTCAGCGACATCTTCAACCTCTCCCTCAGCCTGTCTGTACTACCCACCTGCTTCAAAAGGACCACCATCGTCCCTGTGCCCCAAAATACCAAGGTCACCTGCTCGAATGACTATCGCCCGGTAGCACTGACCTCTGTGATCATGAAGTGCTTTGAGCGGCTAGTCAAATCATTCATATGCTCCGTGCTGCCTCCCACCCTGGACCCTATGCAGTTTGCATACCAGTCCAACAGGTCCACAGACGATGCTATAGCCCTGACCACCCACAGTGCCCTATCCCACCTGGACAAAGGGAATACATATGTGAGGATGCTGTTCATCGTCTACAGTTCAGCATTCAATATCATCATCCCCTCCAGACTCGTCTCGAAGCTCGTAGACCTGGGACTAAGCACCCCCCTATGCAAATGGATCTTCGACTTCCTGACTGGGAGGCCACAGGTGGTGAGACTCGGCGACCACAGTAGTCACCAATACAGGCACCCACCAGGACTGTGTGCTCAGCCCCCTTCTGTTCTCCTTGTTCACACATGACTGTGCAGCTATGCACAGTTCCAACCTCATTGTCAAGTTTGCTGACGACACAACCATTGTGGGCCTCATCACTGACAATAACGAGTCAGCCTAAAGAGAGGTTGCTACCCTGACTACATGGTGTCAGGAAAATAACCCCTCTCTCAACATTAGCAAGACAAAGGAGATGATTGTGGACTATAGGAGACGGCAGCTAGAGGAGCATGCACCCCTGCACATCAACGGTTCTGCAGTGGAAAAGGTCAGCTGCTTCAAGTTCCTCGGGGTGAACATCAGCGATGACCTCACCTGGTCTGCTCATACGGACAAGGTTGTCAAATCGGCCCGGAAACGCCTCTTCTTCCTGAGGAGACTGAAGAAGTTTGGCATGAACCCAGTCATCCTCACCAACTTCTACAGATTAACTAAAGAGAGCATCCTGACTGGTTGCATCACATTGTGGTATGGGAGCTGCACAGCCAAGGTTTGCAAGGCCCTTCGTAGTGTGGTCAGGTCTGTGGAGTCCATCGTCGGCAGGGAGCTTTCAGCCCTGCAGGACACCTACCACACACGTTGCCTCAGGAAAGCTGGCAGGATTCTACAAGACTGCTAACACCCAGCCTTCAGACTTTTTACCCCGCTGCCTTCTGGAAGGCGGTGCCATAGCATCCGGTCTCGTACACACAGACTGGAGAACAGTTTTTACCCCAGGGCCATCAAGCTGCTAAATGGACATTGATTCACCACCGCCACTTTACATGCACTGTCATTGTCACTTTCATATTACTGTTTGCACTACACTTACATATACTGTCACTCCCATCCTACTGTTTGCACTAGCAGTAATACCATCAGGAAAACTGCACTACCTGTAACTCCCTCAATGGGTTGTATGTAGGTTAGTAAAGGTCAATAGGTTAGCATAGTTTATTATATGTGTATATGTTAGTATTATATGTATGGGCTGTTACATGTATATTTAGTATTATATGTATAGGTTGTTATATGTTTAGCACTGCGTATTGTATATTTATCTTGTATATTTAGTAGGGTTACTAAGGTCATTATATGTTTATTATGTGTAAATTATGTTCATAGTACTTGCACAGAGTGTACGTCATGGTGTGTTATGTTTATATTATGTGATGTTATGTTATGTTAGGTTTTTTTGGCGGCGCCTTGTCGTAAGAATTTCAGTGCCCAGTCTGACCCTGTGTCAATTTGTGCATCTGACAAATAAAAGACTTGACTTGACCATTAAATACACCTTTACCTTTATTCCAATTTCAACAACAGTGGATCATGGATTATCAGGTGAGGTCTTTCACCCAACTAAAACTTTAAGAACTATGTCTCTATGTGCTCTCTAGGAGTAGGCCGGCGGCTGTCTGGCTGCTGGAGACTGATTTGATAAGAGGCCCCTGATTTCAGGACATGTGTGGGCCAGGGCCAGCGTCAGGACTTTCACTTCTATACCTTCCTCACCATGGTTGTCTCTGTCCATCTGACAGCCTGGGCCAACCCCTCCCCACCAGCTCCATCCTCAGGCCAAGCCTGTTCCCACGCCAATGGCAATCATGACATCAGGCTGGATGGCATCTCAGATAGCCCTCACATCCACAAAAACAACAGGGTGGCCCAAGGGATTGGGTATCAGGATGGTGTCTTCTTGTGACACCTCCTAGACAGTTCACCCCTGGGTAAGGTTCGTGTGTGTGTGTGTGTGTGTGTGTGGATGTGTTGGAGATGGTGCATGTGTGTGTGTGTGTCAGTATGAACAGAGGGTGTGCTATGTGCATGGGTGGGTCAGTGTGCATTAAAGCACACAAATGTGTGCGTTTAAACTGTGTGGATATTGTTGTTTATAACTTAGGGACCTAGGGATCATGCTCAGAGAGAGAGCGGGAGAGGGAGATCAATAAGTGATAAGCTGCCCTTGGCAAGAACAAGAGTGTTGATTTATTTAAGTGCTTGTTGAGAATTCTAAACTGATATGCTGCCTAGCCCAGGCTTTTTCTCATCACTTTATAGAAAGAAGAACCCCTTGGCTGAGATAGACACGGAGCAGGGACCCCCACCCCCGCCGCCCCAAATTTGGGCCTGATATTCATATATTGTATGTGGAATAAGTGTCAGTCACACACACACACTCCCTTACACGTGTTTGAACAGAATTAGAAACCATCTGTGCCACTCGTTTCAATTTATGCTGTTTATTATTGACATTTGTTCTCCCTTACAGTTATCACTCTGTAATCAATTAGGGAGGGTCAAAGAATTGAGTAGCTTGAGAAGCTTAAGCATGGATGAAATATATCATACCTAGTGAGAGACCTGGTGGTTGAGAATTCATCACTCATGTTTTTGGCAACAAAATTCTCCCTATGAAGCATGCAGTGCGTCATACATGGCTCTTGCACTGTCTGTGCACATCGCAACACATTTTAACCAGGGTATATCATGTTCACGAAAAAAATTGTCGATCACTTTTGAAAATCTCTGAACTTGTTAACGTTTAAGAAATTCCTCCTTCATTTTATTTTGATAGACAAATCACAAAAAAGCAAAAACTGAGCGTCGTTTGACACATCGTCGTTTGACACATCGTTGTTTGACACGGTTGATTAATCTCATTGTAGTGCAAAACCCAACCGCGCACACTGGTAATTCGTCACCATCGGTCTCGGTTGGTGAAGGCAAACTTAATATAATTCTCTGAATATCTTCGAGTCTTCTCCCTTTTGCGCTTTTGGCTGTTCATGGAAGGACCATCAGAACCATGATCAAAACCACCATCAGTGGTGTCTGTCGTGGAGCTTTTTCTCCGGTAAATTACAAAACGATCATTATTTCGAATTGTATGGTTGGCAGGTAACGTGTTTTGGCACCAGATAGCTAACATATATACAATCAAATGGTCGCGTGAAGACTGATGGGTAGCCTAAGACAAGTTTTACGTTCTGTTTATGCTTATGTAGCCTATTGGACGTTTTACATTTTTGGAAGAGGGAATAAATGCTTCAGATGAAATAATTTGGCGGACCCCTTTTGCTTGATTTTGCTTCTTTTTGTCAAGCTTTAATACAAATACAAAGCTTTTTAAACTTACTCTGCCTCTTGGTTTTGGTCAGGCCCACCCGCACACGTGAACACTGCTCGGTCCTATTAAAACTGGTGGCAGCGGTGGGATGACCATTAGAGTGCAGTAGTGAGTATTTTAGTATTTTGCATAAGTTGAGTATATTCCTAAATGTTGGGGTTTTTGCCATCCCCAGTTTCCGGTGCCTTGCTTTGTTAAGATGGGGCCAACGAGCTGCGTGCTTCAAGAGGAAGGAGCCGTTGGAAGTGAGGATGAAGGAGGTGATGAACCAGAATTGGCCAATGTGGACAACGTATATTGAGCGTTTTGAACATTGCATTCTGGCTAATGAGATCAGAACAGTAAAGAAAGGGCCCGGTGTTGTTTAGTGTGATGGGACCTAAAACGTATGGATTACTACGCAGTTTGGTGGCTCCTGACAAGCCTGGGGAGATGGATTATGGACGTGTTGTGGAAGTATTGCAAGCCCATTTCGCTCCAAGGCTGCTCATTATAGCGGAAAGATTCCGTTTCTACAAGCGAAATCAGGTGGAAGAAGAAACTGTTGCACAGTACGTTGCGGTACTGAAAAGACTTTCTGAATATTGTGAGTTCGGTGCTTATCTAGAAGACTCACTACGGGACAGATTTATCTGTGGACTAAAGAGTGAAACAGTTCAGAAGCGACTTTTGACCGAGAAGGATCTCACTTTTCAGAAAGCAGTGGATTATGCTGTTTCGGCAGAGACAGCCACACGCGACGTGCAGCAATGAAGCAGTTCACTTAAAGTGCATACAATGAGTTACAACAAAGGTGACCAATGCCGCTGCTGCTGGAAAATGAACCATACGGATAAAGACTGCTGGTACAAAGATCGCGACTGTTACCAGTGTGGGAGGAAAGGCCATACCAAACACATGTGTAAGGGTAAAGCCAGAGGCATCCAAGACAGAGAATGGAGACAGAAAGGTAATACAATTAAGCGCAGTGTTAAAGATAGAAAGAAGAGAATTCATCATGTTGATGCTAGAAATGTTAGTAAAAGTGATGAAACTAAATCTGACACTGACTCCGAGTTGGGTCTGTAATCCTTGTCTGAAAAAGGGAAATATTCCAGAATCTCTGTGTTGCCTAGAGTAAATGGAAAGAAAATGGAAACGGAATTGGATACTGGGGCTGCTGTCTCTTTAATTTCTTGGGAACTTTATAGAAGCAAGTTAAGTCAATTACCTCTGCAACCCACTGAGATTATGCTAAGAACTTACACAGGAGAGCCATTGGCACCAGAAGGGGTCATCAAAGTACAAGTACAATTAAATAAGTAGTGTGCTGTTTTGCCTTTGTACGTAGTAAAAGTTGATGCACCTCCACTGTTTGGTAGAGAGTGGCTGAGAGTTATCAAAGCGAATTGGAAAGACTTAAAGATGGTGCATGCCTTCGAGCAAAGAGAGAAAGGCAGCTTGAAGATGGGGTTAAAGAGACACTCAGCTGTTTTCTCTACAGAGTTAGGCACACTGAAACAGATTAAAGCCACACTGACGGTTAGACCTAACAGTATAACCAAATTCTGCCCGCCACTTAATGTGCCCTATGCTCTTCGACCTCGAGTGGAGGCTGAGCTGAAGCGCTTGACTGAGCTTGGGGTGATCTCACCATTGGAGAATAGTGAGTGGGCCACATCTGTGGTGCCTGTAATCAAGAAGGCGGTCACAGTGAGACTGTGTGGCGATTTCAAGGTCACCCTCACCCAATCTCTCTGCGTGGATAGATACCCAATTCCATGCATTGAGGACATTTTTGCCTCTCTGGCAGGAGGGCAACGCTTCAGTAAGTTAGACTCATCGAAATGCCTATCTACAGATGGAGGTAGAAGAGAAGTTTAGGAAGCTGCTAACTATCTCCACACAGAAAGGGCTTTTCCGTTTTAATCGCTTGCCCTTTGCCGTAGCGTCATCACCTGGCTTGTTCCAAAAGGCTATGGACCAAGTACTGCTCGGAATGCCTTACACACACTGTTACCTGGACGACTTCCTCATCAGTGGTCCTGATGAACAGACTCACCTCAAAGCGCTGGATTCAGTCCTGGGCAGGCTAGAGGAGTATGGCCTGCAGCTCAAGCAAGAGAAGTGTCTGTTTTTCCAGAAGTCTGTGGAATACTTAGGCCACATAATTGACGTGGACGGGCTCCACAAATCACCAGAGAAGGACGTGCTATTGTGGAAGCACCAGCACCACCTACGTTCAACCCTAGGAATGCTGAACTATTATGGACGCTTCATTCCTGATCTAGCCACTGTCCTAAAACCATTGACTGAACTGCTAAACAAAAGGAAACAATGGCAGTGGATACTAGACTGTGAATCATCTTTCCAGAAAGCAAAAGCACTTCTAGTATCACAGGAAGTATTAACACACTACAATCCTAAAGCCTTGCGTGCGACGCTTCACCATATGGGGTCGGAGCTGTGCTTTCGCACGCTATGCCTGATGGAGAGGAACGACCTATAGCTTATGCTTCACGAACACTCAGCAAGGCAGAACAGAACTATGCTCAGATAGAGAAGGAAGCGCTAGCGATAGTCTTTGGAGTTCAGAAGTTCCATCAGTACCTCTATGGTAACAAGTTTACCCTACTCACTGACCATCGCCCGCTGACCTCCATCCTGAGTCCAGTGAAAAGTACGCCATCAATGGCTGCAGCCCGAATGCAGCGCTGGGCTCTCCTTCTATCAGTGCATAAACGTGCACTTCTGACAGCGCGTAAAGGTGCACTTCATGCAAATGCAGATGGACTTTCATGCTTACCACTCTCCCACACACATAAAGAGAAGCTAGGTGCAGTAGAGGTGTTCTACACATCTCAGTTGGACACACTACCAGTCAGTCACACCAAGATCAAACGTGAGACCCTGTCTGACCCCACCTTGTCTCGTGTCCAAGAAATTGTCTCCACTGGTTGTTTTCCAGCTGCAAAGGATGCAGGCGAAGAGCTGTCGCCCTATCTGTTGCGCCGGCATGATCTCACCATACAACAGTGATGCCTCATGTGGGGTATGAGAGTGATTGTTCCACCTAAACTGCGCCCTAGGGTTCTGAAAGAGCTCCACACAGCACATCCAGTAGTAGTGAGGATGAAGAGCTTGGCACGCAGTTATGAGTGGTGGCCTGGCATCGACTCTCAAATTGAGCTTCACGCTAAATCCTGCCCCCATGAATTTT
This sequence comes from Sprattus sprattus, assembly GCF_963457725.1. NCBI lineage: Eukaryota > Metazoa > Chordata > Actinopteri > Clupeiformes > Clupeidae > Sprattus > Sprattus sprattus. The sequence continues at coordinate 14,356,083 of NC_137923.1, forward strand.
GTTATTTTCTTTTTCTTCACTGGGAAAGAAACAACAATGGCGTATGACCGGGCATACTTTTTAAAGGTCTATTTCTAGGGTAACAGAAGCCATTTTTATATTTGAGGAACACATGTTATGAAGACAGGGTTCCTCATATAAACAGATATCTATATAGAACTCTAAAGAACATTTTAAAGAACCTTGTCTGTTGAGTGTGAACAGTGTGCATTCCTGTTAGACTGTCTGCAGTCGAACCCACTGTTTGTAAAACATAATAGGGTTCAAGGTGGCTGAGCTGTTAAGCATTCAATATGGGATCATTATAATTGTTGATGTGCCATACATTTTATACAGGTGGTTAGGCTTGTCAGCTCAATGGCATGTGTGACATTTCCCGATATGTCACCCCTCTAAAACAGCCTTCAAATCCCCACGTTTTATCTCACTGTTCAATCATGTAGGAATTGAACAGAGTCTCCTGGTAAAAGTGAGAGCGTTAGCGATAGAACATGTCTGACAGTTAAGAAAAGAAAAGGCAAGGACAAGGAGACAAAAGTGAGTGAGAGTAAAAGAGACTGAGAGAGAGAGAGAACAAGAAAAAAGGGGGAACGAGAGGAAGCAAATGAGAGCGCATCAAAGACAGAAACGACAAGGACAAGTGAAAGACGCAAGAGTGAGAGAGTAATGAGAAAGAGAAAGCGAGAAAGGGGCTGAATTGAGGATGAAAAGAGGGGGGCTGTGGAGAAGTCAGTGACACATAGACGTCTCATTTGCCCTCTCTCTTCCATCATGGCCAGTGGCTTGCAAAGGGTCTGCCAATCAGTGGATGACTTCCAAGCAGCTCCGGTGATTATGTAAAAATAATCAAGTTGAGATTGATGCCCTAAAGAGAAATGGGGAATGGGCTGCAGGAATGTGTGGTGGGGATGGACGACAATCCATATTCAGCAGCAGCACACATCCAACTTGTAAGATTCATTCGCTTTGCATAACCTCGGGAGGCTTGTCGGCTGCGTGTTCCACCAGGCCCTAAATCACCCTCACAGTCTCTGGGAGAAAACACAGCAGCCATTCCACTCCCTACTGTCAGGCCAGGAAATCACTCAGCATCCCATCAAGTGCTTTTATCACACTGGGGTGTGTGTGTGTGTGTGTGTGTGTGTGTGTGTGCATATTGGAGGAGGTGAGTAGAGAGTAGCCCAGGGCCATGTAAGCTGTGTGTGTGTGGTCCCAGGTTATGGGCAGTGGTTGTGGTACCTGTCTGTGTGCATGCGTGTGTGTGTGAAACTCTCATCTTCCAACTCTACTGGTGAACATGCTGCAAGCCAATTTATGTGCATGAGATCACAATACGTGAAAGAGATGAAAACAAGAAATGGCACACACACACACACACACACACACACACACAGAGTCACCGACACACACACACGACCATTACATATCAAGAGATGTTGAACCTTGGTTATAGTAATTACATTAAAAAAATGTCATAATGTAGGAGGCGGGGTAGCATAGCCTTTGGGCTAACATAGGGTGATGTGATGATTCCTACAGAAATGAAAGTCCAGGGTTGTATCTGTTATTATAACACGGGTAGATGAAATCAAGCATTCTGATTGGTTGAGAGTGAGTCACGGGGTGTGATTCAGGGTGTCATTCAGCGATTAATGTGCTGTACGACCTGTTTACATTTACCTGAGCGTTCAATATCCGTGCGCACTCAAAAATAACAGTGGATTCGAAATCGAACCAAGATGGCGGCGTGTTGGGAGCCTGTTAGTGGGAAATATTTTATGTGAATTAAGCTATCTACACGACTTTTTATATGTCTACATTGACTTGGTTAATTGTTTATGTGCTACACGAATGTTGCAGAGTATTTTAGGTCTTAACTGAACTGCCCTACAAAGCCAAAGAGCAGTAAGTGCAAAAACCCCAAACTGAGAAAAACAGCTTTTTGTGTTTTTTTTTACACCAAGTAAAAGTTTTAAATTATATTTAACAACAAAATGTATAATTAGATAGATTAAAGTGAGGTGAACACCACCCTTTAAGTTTTTTTTTCATTTTTGCAAAATCTGGTAATTTTATAGGCTAAACTGCGTTTTGCCTTTGTATTACTGCTTAAAATTACACACGCATACATTAAGGTATTGCATGTAGAATCAATGAAAACTGCAGTAAAGACATATACTGCACTTGGCTTGGTTTTACTCTATTTCTACTTTTCTATACACACTGCAAATTTAAATTGCAAATATTTACATTAAACAGTTTATTGATCAACATCAAATTTTCACAGATTGAAGAGCTGACCCTGCACTTTCAATTTCTGCAAAAAAAAATTTTTTTTAAAAATGCACATACTGCTCTTTGCCTTTGTAGGGCAGTGAAGCTCTCGAATATTAGTTGTAGGTTGCTGCTAACGCTTAGACCAAAAATCCATTGAAACACATAGTAGCTAGCTAGCCTCGCTGCTAATAAGTATAACGTTGCTCTCACACGCCTCCCTCATTGAGGCAGAGTTAGTGGCGGTTTCCAAATCAATATAAACTAATATTAACAAAGTTGAAAGTGTTCCATTGTCGTTTTTGTTATTTTAATGGCAACTTTATAAAATGAAGAATGTGAATGAATAAAATGGTGTGAGATCAATAGCGATCTCCTAGCTAATCAACCAACTTTTAGTTCTAGGCTAACAGACGTGATGTTCCCAATGCTGTTTGTCTGTTGCATAGCAAGGATGATGAATGGATGCATGGATGAAGGACCACCAGCCCAATTCCCAGACCTGAATCCCATTAAAAACCTCTGAAATGTGATCAAGAGGAAGATGGATGGTCACAAGCCATGAAAAGAAGCCGAGCTGCTTGAATTTTTGCGCCAGGAGTAGCATAAAGTAACCCAACGGCAATGTGAAAGACTAGTGGAGAGCATGCCAAAACACATGAAAGCTGTGATTGTAAATCAAGGTTATTCCACCAAATATTGATTTCTGAACTCTTCCTAAATTAAAGCATTAGAATTGTTTAGTTTAAAAAAGGATTTGATCTTGTTTTATTTGCAGTATTCGAGATCTGAAAACAATGCATCTTTTTTGCTATTTTGACCAATTTGACCAAATAAATGCTCAAAATGACAATGGCCCTCATTCTCGATCATTACTGTAATTCTTCAGAAATGTTTCTTACGTGACTTCGTAAAAACAACGTAAGGGAAACGCTTCCGCTGTATTCCCGCACGCTTGAAAATGCGTTCATAAGCAGCCGAAGTCTTCTCAGCTGTGTTCCCTCGGATTAGTTTCTTAAATTGATGCGCGTTCTCGTGAAAGTGGATTTGCATACATACACAGGTGTTCATTAATAAGGTGGAGATCTTTTCTTACGTTGAAATTCCGAAGTCCGTGAAACATTTAAGAAGTCACTTTTTTTTTTTTTTTTTCATCGAAAAATAGCTACCATAAGTGTGAAGACTGGTCACGAGTAGGAGTATAAAATGCAGAAAGTGCATGTCATAGTTCTTAGAGATTGGGTTTAGTGTTTATTTATCTATTCTACCTCGTAAAATCATGACTATAAATGTGTAACGTAATTGTTAATGATACAAATATTCTCGTATTTATTATTATTATAATAATTATTTTAATCTGAGGATGTCTGTAGAGTTGACGTGAACGCAATCACCAACTGGTTCTCACAAATTCAAACGTTAAACCTTTTAACACAGAGTTTTTTCAAATGTCATTCCTCAACGCGATTCCTCAAATAACCACAAGATGGCCCCATAGAATTGCATTTGAGAAGATTCCGGAAGAGTTATGACTGCTATTTCGCGTTCTGAAAGTCTTCTGAAGTTCAGAAGAAATCGCAGGTGAGAAAACTATGGAGAATGGCAAATGTTTTCCTAAATCCACCGAAGTGGAGTTCCTTCTGAAGTCCTTCTGAAAGTCTTCCCAACTGCTGTCGAGAATGAGGCCCAATATTTTTATTTGAAATTTGGTAGAAATGTTGTCAGTAGTTTATAGAATAAAACTTTAACTCATACCAATAAATAGTAAAACCAGAGAAACTGATAATTTTGAAGTGGCTCTCTTCCATAAGTTTCCAATCTCCACTGCTGAAGCTTGAAACTCCTTCAGAGTAGTCATAGGACTATTGGTGGCCTCTTACTAGTCTCCTTCTTGCACGGTCACTCAGTTTGTGAAGACGGCCTGATCTAGGCAGATTTACACATGTGCCATAATCCATCCATATCTTGATGATGGATTTAACAGAATTCCAGGGGATGTTTAGTGCCTTGGACATTTTTTTGTATCCTTCCCCTGACTTATACTTTTCAACAACCTTTTCTCTGAGTTGCTTAGAGTGATCTTGGGTCTTCATGGTGTAACAATAGCCAGGAATACTCATTACTGAATACTGACCAGTGAATGGACCTTCCAGACACAGGTGTCATTATTCTACAATCACTTGAGACACATTCACTGCACACTGATCCCCATTTCACTAATTGTGAGACTTCTAGCACCAATTGGCTGGACCTCTGTTGAATTAGGTAAGTCTATTTAAAGGGGGTGAATACTTATGCAATCACTTATTTTCATTACATATTTTTATTTAATTTATATTACTGTGTAGAAATATTTTTTCTCTTTGTCATTAAAGAGGGATTTTTTGTGGGGGTTTTTGGGTCCAAAAAGCCAACTTATATTGACCATGACTGATTTATAAAAGCAATGCAAGGGTAAAACATCCAAGGGGGTGAATACTTATGCAAGACACTGTAAATAGATCCCCATTTCACTAATTGTGAGACTTCTAGCACCAATTGGCTGGACCTCTGTTGAATTAGGTAAGTCTATTTAAAGGGGGTGAATACTTATGCAATCACTTATTTTCATTACATATTTTTATTTAATTTATATTACTGTGTAGAAATATTTTTTCTCTTTGTCATTAAAGAGGGATTTTTTGTGGGGGTTTTTGGGTCCAAAAAGCCAACTTATATTGACCATGACTGATTTATAAAAGCAATGAAAGGGTAAAACATCCAAGGGGGTGAATACTTATGCAAGGCACTGTAAATAGACAGTTAATTCTTACCCATCTCATAAAGATCGACACAATAGTTGAGGTAAGTATGTTTCAAAGTCCAGACAATTGCCCACAAGACAGTGGTGAGAAATTATGTCTGCTAACACTGCTGAACCATTGTGGCAAATGACTTATAGTATTCCAGGCTTCTTCAGCCAGACCATCACGATAACTAAGTCAGCCTGGATATGGATAAGATGTAGCTGTGTTAAATATCGGGCACTTTGTTAAGAAATCGCTATACTATGTCTATTTATAGATTAACGTTAGGTATAAACTTACCCAAACCAACGTTTTTCGAGGGAGATTTTTGTCCTTTTCAACTTGTATGACTCGTTTAACACCGCAAGAAACCGTATTTCTAAATATTTGTGTTAATGTTTACGGTGACACGTTTTCGAGTACGTTTTTAAATGGGTCAAATATCGGACACTCCCACTTTGTTCCACTTACAGCGTTGCATTTGTGATAATAATATGCTTTTCCTCTTGCTTTGACATATAGCGGTCTAATTTCCGTACAAATGCCTTAGCTACAATATGTTTTGACAAGCAAACATTTATCTCACTAGTGTTATTTTTGTTTAATTTGGGTATTTTGTGGGCTTTCTTTGACCTGATTCAGTTGTGGGTGCAGTCTAAACTGTAAACGCAACTACGGAAGGCGAACTTCTTCCATCCAATTTCTCAACTAGTGCCTTTCATGGACATGGGTCTAAACGACCAGAGTAATCGGATTTGATCTCTGTGAGCATCCGTACTAACATTACGTCATGCTATCTGTGTTGGCATTTGATATGACAGTTTAAAATGACAGTTAAACTTCATCTTGGAGAGAATTCATCCGACAGTACAACTTTAAGACCAAACGAGATATTCGTCGCGCCACTAAGTGTTCCACACTATTAGTCAAAAGTGCACTATAAAAAAAACACTATTTTGCAAGCTTAAATTAGGTCTACAGAGTTAATTTTTTCCACAAGTAAAGCTTATATGCCATATTTTTGTGGGAGCTTACGTTTCTATCCATAGTTCCCCGAAGTTGATCCTGTTTGTGGACTTCAGCTCTGCCTTCAATACAATCATCCTAGCTCTGTTTCAGGGCAAGCTTTCCCAGCTGAGCGTGCCTGACTCCACCTGCAGGTGGATCACAGACTTCCTGTCTGACAGGAGGCAACACGTGAGGCTGGGGAAGCAGGTCTCTGACTCCCGGACCATAAGCACCGGTTCCCCTCAGGGCTGCGTTCTTTCCCCTCTACTCTTCTACCTGTATACCAACAACTGCACCTCCAGTCACCAGTCCGTCAAACTCCTTAAGTTCGCGGACGACCCCACCCTCATTGGACTCATCTCTGGTGGGGACGAGTCTGCTTACAGGTGGGAGATTGACCATCTGGTGACCTGGTGTGGTCAGAACAACCTGGAGCTAAATGCTCTGAAAACAGTGGAGATGGTTGTAGACTTTAGAAGGAACGCAGCCCCACCCACCCCAATCACCCTGAAAGACTCCCCAGTCCACACTGCAGAGTCTTTCCGCTTCCTGGGCTCCATCATCTCCCAGGACCTCAAGTGGGAGCTGAACATCAGCTCCCTCACCAAAAAAGCTCAACAGAGGATGTACTTCCTGTGGCAGCTGAAGAAGTTCAACCTGCCAAAGACAACGATGGTGCACTTCTACACCTGCATCATCGAGTTCATCCTCGCCTCCTCCATCACCATCTGGTACGCTGCTGCCACTGCCAACGACAAGGACAGAATGCAGCGTATCATCCGCACTGCTGAGAAGGTGATTGGCTGCAATCTGCCATCGCTACAGGACCTGTTTGCCTCTAGGACCCTGAGGCGGGCAGGTAAGATTGCGGCCGATGCCTCCCACCCGGGTCACAAACTCTTTGAGGTCCTCCCCTCCAGCAGGAGGCTGCGGTCCATCGGGACCAAAACCTCACGTCACAAAAACAGCTTTTTCCCAAATGCAGCTGGCCTCATCAACAAGGCCAGGGATCCCCACCTGTCCTGGACTCTTGCCCCGCCCCCACACCCCCAAGTCTGAGTTATGTTAAAGGTGCATTAAGGATTAATAGCTAATCGCTAAAGGTATGCTAGCAGCTAAAACTAACGAAATCTCTTGAAATGTGCTGACTTTGACATTATGACAAACTAATTACTCAACGACTGTCCTTACACAGTCAAACATCAATCATGTGCTAATTGTTGCATATTGTGCCTTTAACTCACATTTCACTTCTTTACATTGCACATTGTACACTCACTTTTGCACACCTGCCCTGCATTTTACCTACCACTATTTTGTATCTGTTTCCATACTGTGTTCTATTTGTAGAACTTATGTTATGTGTAGTACTTAGTGTGTTTCTACGTTTTATGTCATGTGTAGTACTTATTGTGTGTGTATGTTTATGTTTTTTTTATGTTTTTATGTTTACTGTATGCACCCATGCACCACAGCAAATTTCAGGTAAGCGTATACCTACTTGACAATAAATCTGTTTCTGATTCTGATTGTGATGTTACTGTGTGTGAGAGAGAGAGTGTTTGTGGTTTGAATTTCTCTCTCTCTCTCTCTCTCTCTCTCTCTCTCTCTCTCTCTCTCTCTATATATATATATATATATATGTATACTGTATATTTGTTTGTGTGTGTGTGTTTGTGAGCTTACATGTGTGCATGTTTGTCCCTCTTGAGTTCACAACCATCTCTTGCAGTAGCATGAAAGGATGTCTCTTTCTGAACTTTCACCCCAGAAAGCCTATGAGTATTGTAACCATGAACATGACAAATAATTTCCTTTGGGTGTGTGTGCAGAGTGTAAGCTAAGCCTACATGCGCCATGTTGTTTCTTCAGTTCTTGGCTTAGAGAAACAAATCTAAAGTCTTCTGTCTGAAGGTTTTTGACATTTTGACTGGCCTTTCGTGACATAACTTTCTGTGGGTTTGAAACATTGTTAAATTAGACCTTATCAATACAATTGTTGCTAGTTTACTGTAAGATTTGATGTATTTAATATTATTAAATAAGAATATATTTATATATAATGCATGAATAAGTAGTAAGAGCATTATCTAGTGTCAAAATTAAGTATGTGTATGAAGCATGATAATTAATGTGGGCCTACATATCTGTTAGATAACTAGGCTATACAAATAAACTCTAAAGGAAGGTTAAGGAGGAGAGTGAGGAAATTTGCCATGCCTCTATCAGCAAACTCTCAGGTAACATATTCCCAGTCTACCTGTTCAAGCTGCGTCATTTGTTTTGGCACTTGCTATCAACCCACCACCTCCCCTGAAGCCTCCTTGGTCAGGAATGGAACAGGAGTGTACCCATGGATCCTGCTCGACTCCTGCCTTCACAGTTGACTTCTGAACACTAGCACTCTAACATGCAACAGACACTTAATAACAAGTTATAACCTAAATGCTGAAACACAGATTTAACGGTTTTCATTCAGTTTATTTAGCTTCCAATTACATTTTTGAAGTCCAGACCTCGATGACCTCATAGCTAGTGACATATATGGTCAGTTGTATTCATCTTTCCATCCCTGTTCCCATCCATTTTCCTTTTCACTATGAACACAGTGACCAGCACATCACTCAGTCTCTGTACCTGTGTTTTGATTAGTCCTCTAACATACCTAATGGGCCAAGCACTGAGCATGCCAACCAACGTGGGAGTCACTTATACACTTAAACAAAATAGCAAATAACGTGGTGTTGTCAATCCTCTAGACAGATCAGACTGATCTAGAAGTGACAGAGAAAGCACAGAAAGTGGCCCTGGTTTGGGCTGCATGGCCGAGGCACTATCTCCCCTCTATTGAGACCATTGCTGTGGATGCAATGAACATTAAAGGTGCAGTGTACGGTTATAATCCCACTTTTTGTAAAATTGGTAATGTCGTTACATCTGGGTGTCAGGGGCTACAAGCCCAATTTTTTTTTGAATAAAAAAAAACGTCTTCTCTCTTTTTTTTTCACAAATAAGAATAATAAAAAAAATCCACCTGTCATAAACATTCCATATGAAGCTGTCATGATGATCAATGTGTTATTTCAAATCTTGGGCTGCCCAGGGGCATCCCATTCATATGGAATGTTTATTTGTAACATTTCATTAAATAAGTAAAATCTAAAGTGAGTAAAGTAGAATCAGTTAATTCCTGAGCCGCGGAGATGGTGAGGGAGGATAAGTGGGTGAGGGTAAAGCGGTCCGCATGCTTATCCGACCGTGCTCTCCGATCTCACGAGGCACGCCCTAAAACGCCCTCCTTGAACTGGGACTACACATTTGAGCACCTCGGACAGCCTTTCGATGGTCTCGGATGGCCTCTGGAGCACCGCTCGAATTTTCTCAACTATCCGATCCGAGCTGTCCGACACCCCTGGCTAAAATCAAGTTTCCTGTTTCGTTCCCAGACAGCACCGCCGTTTTTAAAAAATCGCTGAGAGATCGCTGGAAACCTGGGGCTGGAGGTCCAGGAGTGCATTAGGAGTTGGAGGAGGATCAGGGACAAGTTTGTAAAAATGAAAAAAACTATGAAGGGCCCCAGCGGTGATGCAGGAGGAAAACCGACCCCTTCTTCCTTGCTCTATCGTGGATCTCGCCGCATATAAAGCATAGGGAGACGTTGTCTAATTACAGCAATAATAAAAACATTTCTTGGTTTTCGAACAGCCTCTTTGTGTTTGAGCTAGCAGAGCATGTAGTGTAAATGATTAAATTGTAAAAGAACCTGCATTGTAGACGTAAAAAGCAGAGCTGTTTGTGTGGTATAATAATAGAAAATATTCGGCAATAACCGCCAACTTGGTCATTGTCGTTAGTATTTCATTTCACAACAACAGCCTCTGGTCATTAACGGAAAATACACAGGATAAAAACAAACGATTTCTTATTTTATAGTTCTACTGTTGTTGTTGTTGATGATGATGTAATGGCCTTGTAACATCATAATAAACCGATGGTGATCTCCACAGCCCCTCGTAGAACCATGCAGGTAAAGGTGAGTCGTACGATCATCCGATTAGAAAGGGCGTGTCTATCATGAAGTCGTACGAGGTGAGTTGGATAACCATGCAAAAGCCTTAAGGAGATGTCTTGAGAGAGAATGGACAGAGGTGGAAATACAGAGATGCTATGCCATGCTAGCGTCGCCTGGGAGGTGGATATAGCTAATCCTAGTCAAGCAGTTGTGATGCAAAGTCGTCTGAGACTGGACTGGCAGAAGTACCAGCCTAGAGAGCAAATGTAACAGGGGCCTTTATAATTGTATTGTGTGACGTGATCACGTATGACAGATACACAAGATTGTAGAGGCATTGTAACCTGAACGTGAACACAGGATTGTAGTGGTACGTAATTGCTTAAACATGAGTGGTGTGCCATCCTTGTTGATGAGCTGATGTGGTTGCCAGATAGGCCATAGTATTCCCCACCTGTGATGAATCGTTCATGTAGTTGCCAGATTTTAGGATTTATTCTCAATTTTTTTATACTAAATGCCTATTTATTGACTATTTATCGCTGGCTGTTGTGTATTGCTCCATCCTGTATTTTGCCTATTTATTGGAGGTTAGTGGACTGCTCACTGCTTCTTGCTGGGTTTTATTATTACTGTTATATTAAATTGCAACGTTGGATAATTTGTCTGTGGTGTGTGTGTGTGTGTGTTTGTGTGTGTGTTAAACTAACCTAGCGTGCCTGTATTAGCATAACTTCTGAACTCTGCCCTTCTGGGCTGGCGTAGTCTGCTACATTGTTGTCCCATAAGGCTTTACACAGGTTAGCAGCATTCTTCACAGCCTGCACAACCTCCTAAAACCCATGGTAAGTTATGCTGAATCAATGACTGTGTATGTGTGTGTGTGTGTGTGTGTGTGTTTGTGAATGTAGGCATGGGTGCTCACACAAAATTCATGTGTGTGTCTGTGAGGGTCAGAGGTTTTGTGAGCTGGATGGATGTGCTTGTCAGGTGATATGATCCTTGAGCAAAGGGGCAGCCGTGGTCTACTGGTTAGGGTTTCAGGCCGGAAACCGAAGGGTGGCCGGTTCGATCCCCGACCAGTAGGAAAAATGTGGGCGGGGGAAGTGGTAGACCACTGCTCTCCCATGCCCACATCCACGGCTGAAGTGCCCTTGAGCAAGGCACCTAGCCCCTATCACTGCTCTCCGGGCGCCGCCAATGGCAGCCCACTGCTCCGGGTTAGTGTTACTTCACTTCACTGTGTGTGTGTGTGTCACTTCCCTGGATGGGTTAAATGCAGAGGTTAATTTCAGAGTGTGTGTGTCTACACCACCCTTCATACGCATCAAATCCGACCCACTCCCAGATGGTGATAGGGTCCTTCTCACATCGCTGATCTTGATCAATAGATTGCGAAAGTGAAGTCAAAGGCCACTCAGCGATGTGAGAAGGACCCTATCACCATCTGGGAGTGGGTCGGATTTGATGCGTATGAAGGGTGGGATGCTTTGGCTGTGGCGCTCTGCCTGAGTGGAGGGGGATCTGCAGAAGACCCTGCATCACTCCACCCCTCACTGCTCCATGGTGCCCCACTGCACCTTTAACCCACAGGCCCAAGGACAAAAAAGTGGGAGAGAGAAATAAATAAATATGAAGGGATTAAAAAAGACAAAATGACAGGAAAAACACTCTTGTATACGAGGGAAACATGGGGGAAAAAAGCGAAGGACCGACAACAAAAAGTGAGAGAATGAGAATGTGAGGAAACTGTACGGTGGAAATGGACCTCTTGTATGCCAAATTAAAGAGATAGAGCATCTTAATAGAGAGCTAGCCATGGGGGTAAAGACACAGGGTCCCAGAAGGGTATGGCTGTCCCAAAATAAAGGATGACACCATGGCCTCCTCGATCCATCACTGTCCCAGGTGTGTGGGTGTGCTGACTGCCCTATCCAGGCCACTTGTCAGCCCCCTCCTCCATCCCGCTTCTGCACCACATATCCTGTCCCAACGTGTTGCAAAGAAGCCTGGCTTGCTATCGCCGTGGTGATGGAGACGGAGTGATCCAACTCTCATGCATGGGTCAATGAACATGACAGGAAGAGCTCATGCGTGAGGGCTCTCGGGGGCTCACCAAAATAGACCTGTATTGGTCTAAATTTGGAACGAACGTGTGTGTGTGTGTATATCTTTTAGGCTATAAGATAATGCTGACTTTCCAGCAACTTATTTGAGTCAAGAGATGTGAGGCAGGTCACTGTGCAAGAAGGTGTATTAAGGTCTCTGTTTACATTTCAGTAAGTTATTAAGGAGACACAGGGAGAGAAATGAGGGCTGGAAAATAACACTGTGCTCTAAGGGATTTATGTAGTTATCCAGATCCATTCAGGGCAACCAGCAATACAGGTAAAGTATCCATCACATACTTCACAACCATGGTATAGTAACTCCAACAGTTGAGATGGAAGTGTTCAACACAGGACTATCTGAAGTCCAGCATGGGTTTCTCCACAGGGTTCTTTTAACAGCTGTGGCACTTGCTGACTTGAACATAAATTGTCCCTCATAGATCCCAGTTTATCCTGTCCGGGGCCCTGTTCACACCTGGTATGAATATACATACATAAAATAGCTGTTAACAGGACCTGTTCACCTCCAGGACCCTGACGCATGCAGGTTAGATTGTGGCTGACCCCTCCCACCCTGGTCACAAACTTTTTGAGGTACTTCCCTCCGGCAGGAGGCTGCGGTCCTCAATACTGACATACGTAGAGCTGTCCACAGATTTGATCAACTTGGATACATGTTAATGCTAGGTGTGAGAAGCCTCAGAGACATTGTTAGAAGTGGTTTAGCTTTGTCTTGTGAAGATCCACGGTGCAATACCTTTGTCGTGTGAGGAATCTCCTCTGGGATGTTGAGGAGGATGACAACAAGCAAGCACTAGATGAAGAGTTTATTTAGAAAGAACACCCAAAGAAAGCAGCCAAGCAAACAAAGATAGATAGTCCCTCTTATTTAATCAGAGACAGGAAGATCAGTTCAGGAACATTCTCTTAATCCCTGCAATGCATACCAGTGTCCCTTATAGCTTTATTATCAAGCCTCTTGTGTTTGTATGTGTGTGTCAGTGGATATACTGTATATGTGTGTGCGTGTGTGTGTGTGCCTAGTGTGTGAAGGGCAGCTGAGTTTATATTATATTGTCAGTGGGTCTCTATGTATGTGAGCAGATACAAGGACTGAGAAGCATCTCAATCATAAAGCCCTGTGGATCCCCCATCATGTTTCTGCCCCTTCAGGTCAACACCTACACCTCCTCTCAAACGCTCCCAGACGTGGCCTCTCCGAATGACGCCATTTTGCCCTGCTTTATATTGCTGTTCTGGGCATGTCGGCTGATATTTCACTGCTGTTTGTATTGAACCTACTGATGTGTGATCTTGTGTTGTAGTCCCATTACTCCCCCTGACCTACTGATGGTTGAAGGATGGGCAGACGGAACCGTGATGCACGTGCTTGGTGCGTGTGTGAGACTCTGCAATCTTCTAGATCACCATTAAAGGTCACATCAATTACTTCAGAAAAATGTATGTGATGGAAAGAACCATTTGAATGGACTTAATGGTTTTGGAGAAATTCAAGTGACATGCTTAGAGAGAGCTGTTGGGTTATCTTGTGGTAACTAGTAGCACAGCTGCCCTTTCCTCAAGGACTCACATTGGTTGACTGACGGTTTTCTTGAGAAAGGTCTCCCTCTCTCTCTTTGCTGAATTAAATACTGGTCTTTTCCTTTTATTGATTTTGGCAAACCTAACCAAATACGAAATTCAGTTGCAGTACATCTTTTAAAACATAAAACACCTAAAAATAGGCTGATATTATTCACTTGAACCGAACTGATATGTGTGATGCTAATGGAGGGAGAGAGGCTTAGCTGATGTACACGCACATAGGCTTCAGAGCTGCCATTATCATGTACCAATTTGAAGGTATTCATTGTGATTAAGCACTTTGAAAGGTCTTTTGAATACAGACATAAACCTGTCACAAAGTGTTTTTATTTATTTATTTATTTATTTTCAGTATACTGGAGAATATCATAGCATTATTGAAAAGTATAGTAAATTACATATTTGTATGATCATAGAGCATGTCCTTTTTACAATAAAAAAGTCTGCATTCACATTTTTTTTTCAGTGGCTAACCTCTGCACGATGCACTGAATTTTCCAGACCCTTCTCTTGGTACATCAATACTGTACTGCTGGGTCATGGGAGTCATCCACAGACCGCACCGCAGGGCTCACCTTGGATATCTCTTTTTAATAAATCATGCCAGGTACAGAGGCAAGTGACGAACTCAATGCCTTAAGGTTATTTCCCAGACGTCATGGCAAAACTTCTCATCTTTATAAATGGGTGCAGGGTTCAAGTGATGACTTAATAGTTTTTCATTTTTCATCTTTTTGTTATATTGTAGTTGCAATTTACAGTTAATTAAACCATGCCCAGATCAAAATGTTCCTTTACACTTTTTTTTCTAAATTATTGCTCCTGAAAAAATTCTCAGGCGGGGCAATTTTTTTAATAGTGATTAAGGCGACCCATTCATTAGGTACATTAAGTTAGCCGATTAACTCATACAGCAATACCTTTTTGTCCACTATTGACAGCAACCAATAATAATATTTCCCCTCTTTCTAGCTAGAGTAGCAAGTAACAGGTGGAACGCTATGGAAGAAAGTTACATTCAGGAGCCTTCATAAGCAAACATGATGTGGCTCCACATTAAATGATCCCACTTTTTCATTGTCCACATGTCTCAAATGTTGTATGATGTAACATAGCTGAACAGGACACATGATATGTCCAGTAACAACATAAAGAAGGGGGCAACATAAGTCAAAACCAACGATATTTATTGACTGATCTTGAAAGTATTGGCATACAAAAGCAAAATAAGTCATCACATAAAAAATTATTCATAGTTAGTTCACACTGTGAAACCTATGAAAAGTGAACGTGGTAGGCTATATAGAAATACAGACCACGTTAGCCACTTCACGACCGCAATTTTCTTTTGTTCCAATTTCCCTCCCATTGTAGAAACCTGTTGAATGGATACATTTGATCAAGGAAGTCCTAATAGTTTTTTTGTCAATTTATCTTAATTAGTTCGCTGACTAAAAAGAAGTTTCTGTCAAAGAGCGGATGGAGTTGTTGTACTGAACAGGTGCCATCTTGACATGCCTCTGTCGAAGCTGTGTGACGGCTTTTACCATAGGCTTTTACGTCCATTACTTATGACAAGACATGGAGGGGCGAGCCCTCCCAGAAGCCATAGAGAAGGCATTGAGAGCTGTTTTGTAAAAAAAAAAAAAATGGATTTAACATGGGAGTCAATGGGAGAGGTCTGGGGCCATTTGAAGCACGACTTTTGCCTTGACTGCCTGGCTGTTACCTGATTGGACAATGACATTCAAGGCATATCAGACTGTCTAGGTGGTAGAATCTGACAGAAAAAATATATGACATTTACATTTACATTTACATTTAGTCTTTTAGCAGACGCTTATATCCAAAGTGACTTACAAGGAAATTGCATTTATACATCAGGATTTTTTTTTTCTTTTCCCATAAGCAGTGCGTCGCCCCAGACGCCCTTATGGACGAGCTGCCACTGGTTCTACCTAAAGACATGACCGTAATAAACCAGAGCGTT
Source organism: Sprattus sprattus (assembly GCF_963457725.1). Taxonomy (NCBI): domain Eukaryota; kingdom Metazoa; phylum Chordata; class Actinopteri; order Clupeiformes; family Clupeidae; genus Sprattus; species Sprattus sprattus. The sequence goes on from NC_137923.1 coordinate 14,371,869, forward strand.
GCGGTTTTTGAACCTTGATTGGTTCCAGAATCAAAGCCTATACCTCTTCATGGTCACCTCTCATGTTTGTCTCATTATCATTCCAATGACCACTGAAGGTTTTATATGAGGCTCTTGTTATTAAGAGTATTGTTGGTAGTCTCTCCTCAGATCATGGATTAGGTGGTAAGTACATACCATCTAAAGTTGTATGCAGACGCGGGTTGCCTAGACTAGGGTAAATGCTGGACTTGATGTGCGGGGGAAGTCATCAGATTTGACTCACTTGTTTTGTAAAATGTAAACAGATGATTTTTCCAAAATAAATAAATGAATATACACTGTGTATCAAGACCTGCTGTGCAGACTTACACTGAAACCATTGGTTTGTTGAATTCCTGATTGTGACACGTTTCTTAGAATGCCAATTAGTTGTTATCATGAGCCTACATAATCTTGTGATCTTATGTTCATGGCCATATTACAATTTCATAATAATTAACCATGAAATAACTCTCACTGTCTTGGAAATGAACGGAACCATGGAAGTACAAATAAAATCCGATGTTTCAGATGTCTTAAAATTATGATATGTATGTGTAATAACAGTGTTATAAGCAGAATAATCAACTCCATGGCTTTTGGGTATTGAAAAAAGGCACTTTTGTGTAACGACCATATATATTACCACTTTGCTGTGCATTACTAAGTGAACATTTTGTATAGCTCAGATCTAGATGCGCCACAGTCCATGTCCTGTTTGCAAAATAGTGCATACATCTTTAAAAGAATCACCAGCATCAAATGTCACCCACTTTATGTTAACAACAACTTAACGTCATTTACTGATTATTCAGTGAACTTTTGGTATTTCTCATCCTTAAGTGGCGTCTCATTTCATAGGGGAAAGTTTTCAGCCCTTGGCCCTTACACTTGCAAGTGCTAGGGTTAAGACAAAGAAAAAGGGGCAAGGGGAAGAATCGAGATTGGGCCCAAGGGCCATATAGCCCTAAATCTTATCCCTTAATCTTGATCAAATTGGGTATTGAGACACCACTAGCTCTCACATGAACGCGCAACTTCAAGGGTAAGGGGGAAGATAAGGGATAAGGGGGAGTATTGAGATCGAGCCATTGTCTGTAACACACTATCTGATATCCGCCCAGCTTGTCAGATATAAGATCCAGCAGAGCTGACCTCTCTAATACTGGCAAAGTTACATTTATGAAAGGTAGCTGATTAACTTGTTGAAAACTCCAAATGTCATCATATCTATGAAATACCACATTATTTGTTTTATGATTTATTTTCTAGAAACAGGAAATGAGCTGTAGGAATATTTTTATAGTTGATGAACATGGATTAATTTATGAGAGTATGAATGGCGTTATTTAAACAGGTCGCAAGATGTAAATAAGGGGGGTTGACTCTGCCATAAAATTTTATCAACCAGGTAATATGCTCTGATTGAGTGAAAGTTAGATAGTGGGGTTAGATCTAATTGGGAGCAGGGGTCAACATAACAAACGGAAGGTGGAGGAATCAAGTAACTTTTAAAAAGGCAAACCCGCCATCCATTCATGGAGCATGTTCTTGAACTTAGGCCCAATTTATACACAGGTTTTCGCGATGTCAGCACAGCCGACATCTGTACACAGACAGTTTTTTTCAGCGTCTAAACGCAAATTTAACTGTCAGTGTACAAATGTCGGGGACTCCCGCTGGGCTGTCGGGCGTATGGTTACGGGGCTGTCGGCTAAAATTCGGCCGACATCTGTACACCAACAGTTAAATGTGCGTTTAGACGCTGAAAAAAAACTGTCGGTGTACAGATGTCGGCTGTGCAGACATTGCGAAAACCTGTGTATAAATTATACCTGTTTATCTCCCTCTGGAACGAAACACTATTTTCTGATTAGCTAATTGGGTGTACATTAAGTTAGTATAACCGGACACCTTGGACGTAGTCCCAGTAGAAAACTTAAATCGCCGTTCCAAATCAATGCTCTTGAATCGTTACCATTGACAACCAACGTAACGGTTTTTTTTTTTGACAGCTGGTAGCGGATACATAGTTTTAATCAAGGAAAACAAAAATGGAAGATTTTGTTATTAACTTTAATATTCTCGGGAGTAAAACATTTCAACAATGGTTGGAGGAGGAATTTGGAGATGACAGCGAGGGGAGACACAAAAACATTTCGGAAGAGGAGGTTGAGAGAATAGAGGGACAGGTACACGAAGCTAACACAAAAAAAATTACTAATTGGGCACTGAAAACATTTAAAGATTTTTTAAAAGAGAAAAAAATGAATACCGATCTGAACACATATTCGGCCGATTCGCTAAATGTTGCACTTCGACACTTTTATGCCTCGGTGCAGACAGCCAAAGGAGGTGAATATGGTGTGGCAAGCTACATGTCCTTGCGGGCAGGTATTAACCGTGGGGTAGCGGCATACAATCTTATAAGTGACAAGCCTTTCCAGTCCTGCAATGCGGTCTTCAAGGCCGTCCTGAAACGTTACAGGAAAAATAGTAAAGATGTCAGCGCTCATTACCCCCTCATTCCGGACCGGGAGTTACACATTATATGCCACTCGGAAGCCCTCTCACCGGACACAACCAGGGGATTAGTCCAAAAAGTGTGGTACGACATCCAGCTGTCAATGGCTCGCCGCGGCAGGGAAGGAAACCGGGACCTCACCCCACAGTCCTTCACCATCAAGAGAGACGAAAATGGAATAGAGTATGTCACCTTCTCTTTCAATCCGGAAACAAAAAACCACAAATGCGCAACCGACCCACAAAAAGAGCAGCTGCGGGGCGTTATGTATGCCACAGGTGGTCCGCTGTGCCCGGTGATGAGCTTCAGAAAATATCTGTCCAAATGCCCAGCAGATGCAACGGCCTTCTACCTACATCCAAGGCGTCTCCCGCAGGCTGATTTGGACAGATGTGGTGTGTGGTACACCAGGGAGCCCATGGGAGTCCATTTCCTGGGCAGTATGCTGAGAAGGATCTGCGGAGAGGTAAAAAAAAAAAAAAAAATGTTAGGCCAAATGCATTAAAAACATTCACGTGCATCTGTCTTGTCAAATTAGTAGCCTAACGTAATTGTAAAATATTTCCTTACCTTTAGGTGGGCCTTCCTGAATACACCAACCACTCTCTGAGAAGCACAGCAGTCCATCTCCTCGCTGAGGCAGGCTTGGAAAGGCAGTCACTGGGCTTATAGCCATTTAATAAAGAATCCACAGAGATGCACATTTGGCCTCTCATTTTCTGATTGCGAAATTTCAAGGAAGTTTGTTTTTTCTCTGCAACACAGCCTCAAGGAGATGGATTGTACACTTTGTACCTCAAAAGATCCTAGTGAGTCACTTTAGCAGAAACAGCAGGCAAAGCAATAGGCTATGAAAGGCAGAAGCCCACACTGGCACGGATGCTGTTCTTATTTGCTAAAATCCTATTTCAGAGGCTAAAATAATGACACTTAAATTGTTTGTCAATTAATGGAGAAATGGAACGTTCGACTAAGTTAGTATAACATATAAATATTAATCAATGTGGATGGATACATTAATGTTAGTTTTTTTTTTTCTTTCCCCTTCTGCTCTCACCTCATAGGACCCCACTAGTCCCGCCCTCACAAGCACTCCACAAAACAGTTTATGGGAGCCGCCAGCACGTACTCAGACAGATCATTTCCGGCACCTCCTTGTGGATGTAGGTGACAGGGATGTGATTTGTTTCTGCTGAAAGATTTGCGTCTCGAGTTCCAAAATGTTTTCGGGCTGAGGAAATTGGAGACCACGCCTGAGGACTGGATCCCATATGGCGACAAATGATCCCTCAAAACCACTGCTTGCCAAAGGGCCTAACCCACTTCCTGTGCGAGCTAATGCATGAGATGTGTTCTGTGTGTGTATGTGGGGTTGGGGGTAGGGGCTCGGTGTACAGTCCTCCGTACACATAGTTTGTTGTCAGCCCCATACCTAATGACACAGAGACAGAGAGTGTGTGGGTTTGCAAGACCTTTGCCTCGCATCTAATTTTTTAAATGCCTTGTTCAGTTTTTGTCCCACTGGGATCCATTTAGGGCCATCGAAAGAATGATTTAATGTCTCTTTCATTTGCTTTCTCATTCTCGCTCCCTTTGCCTCTGCACTGGGCCCCCCCCCCCCCCCCCCCTTTATTTTGGGGCTGAACAGGCAGACGGAGAGAGCCGGAACAAATGTGATTTTGTGTTAATGTCCACAGTAAGCAACCCCAATTAAGGCTTCAATTTCATAATTAAGGTTTCTAGACCATTAGCTTCATTAGCCTCCAAATGGGGTAGCCAGAAGGAGTCCTGCTGATGGTTAGTCTCTGTGCGATAAACAAGGTTTAAGGTAAACAACAGGTGTTTATGTAGGTATATTTTGGGAACACAGCAGCAAATGATCTGTGCTAAACTGAAGCTTGTATGGTCGCTCTGCACTTTATTTAAAATAAGCACAGGATATATCTGGGACTGGAAATAACTCATCTATTTTCAGTTTGAGGTGGTGTCATTTTATTATGATCACTGATCGCATTTACTGAGTTGATGAGCTAATTGCACACCCTACCACCATTGAGTGCCGAGATATTGTCAGAGTGAAGTCAACTATGCAAACTTTGCTAATGTCAGTTTATTGCAACAAGTCATTGTGCCAAGTCAGTTTTTTGGATGGCTTATTACTGTGAGTCTTTGAAGTTACTGAACTAAAATGAAAAAAAGACTTTGTTTTGGGTCATAACAACAGTACCACAAGCCTATGGATTAGAGAAACTTTTCTCTCTCTCTCTCTGGCACTTTCTACTTACATCCTCTGAGTTTAGGTTTTACAGGTCAAAGGCTGATGCCCACAGTCACACTGCAGTTTGTTATTAATCATTTGTTTCTGCTGTTGAGAAGGCAAAACATAAAGCTTTACCCTATTTGTATCTGAGAGCTGGATGTGTTCCCTTCATATCCTGCTCCAGGTACATCTGACACTACTATTTGTCAATAAATATAATCTAGATACATAGGTAGAACCCAATTGAAATGTAACATCACCCTGTAAGGTCATAAACTTCTAGTTCATTTTAACTGTGTTGTAAATCTATAGACTTAATCATGGTACTTTGCCATAATTGTCTCTTTGCGGATGTAAATCTGGAATAAAGCATCCTCCAAACTTTCAACTTCATGCTTTTCTCATTTCCTCCCCCATGCCCCCATCTGCTTGAGGCTGGGCTCATTTGGAGCTGGGCCTTCACTCATTCTCTCATCAGCAGTGTAACTCACACCACCTGGAAGAGACCCCTGCATAAATCATTAGGTGACGAGGTCGTTCAGAGCCAGCCACACAGGGAGGGAGTGCAGGAGGAAGAGTGACCAGAGACCCGATAGCCTACTGCCTTAATGGATGGATAACAGACGATAAATGATTTCATAGAGATAGCACCTTTTTATCAGTCAACTTTGATCAAAAGCAGTATTGTACATAACACATAAATGATGATGTAAAGCCTCCACCATCATTATGCCATCACTTCTCCTCTATTTAAGGTGGCGTTTCGGACAGAGGATATCCAGGTTTCCACTTACCTCCCTGCTCCTCAACTTTTCAACAGTCAGCTGCTTTGAACCAGGTGAGCCCTGCACGAGCGTCACCACTGCCACTGCAGAGAGGATAATGTCCCCATCTGGCCCACTGCCCAGAGTGTGTGTGTGTGTGTGTGTGTGTGTGTGTATGTGTGTGTGTGAAAGAGAGAGACTTAAAGAGGTGGGGAAGGAATTTGTGTATGCTTATTTTAAAGATGAATCAATAGATGTAGCAACCAAAACCTGAAAGGGCAGGTTATTGGTCCGCCATCTAAGGTCATCATGGTGAGCAGGTGTGTTGGTGATGTCAGTCCGCTATCAGGAACATGAGGATTAGTGGCGCTCGATATCAGGTGGCAGAAGGTAAACACTGGTCTATGCCCACAGACATGCAGGGCAATCTGATATATAGTGAGATCAGGGGAATTCCATTACAGTGACATGGTTGTCAGTCCTCTAAACCCCTTACTTACACACACACACACACACACAAACACAGGATTTTTTTTTTAAGAAGTCTCTTTTTTTATTATAGCCTCTAAGAGTTAATCTCCACATGTAAGGTGCACAGGTTTCCATAGAAACACCAGCCATTCCGTACCCTTGTGACTTTTGCGTGACTTTCCAGGTTTCATTTATTTATTTTCAATTACTTCCACAAAGAGCCACATGCTCAACCCTGGCCCTAGTGTATGACCTAATCTGATTCAACCTTGCTCTGGAGCTGCTATTTGTCAGGAGCCAGCTGTGAAAATATGATGTCACCGTATCTTGTATCTGTCTGATCGTATGTCATCTGATCCGTCCTGTGTGGACATATCAGCTCCCTCTCCTGATATCTAAGAAAGAGTGATATACACAGAGTTACACTGACAGGGTGTGTGTTGGTGTAAATCACTCGTTATTTTTTCTTGCTTGTTACTTTTACTCTTTAATGGAGCTTTGAGCTTGTTAGAGGGGTTAATGGTTGTCCAGTGCTGAAGTTCAAGGCACTGGAGATGGAACATTCATTGATGCCGCCATGCATCGATGAACCAGAATGGGAATGTGCCCATTTATGAGGGGGGAAAAAATAGAAGTAGAATTAAAATCTCATTACTTAGGCCCATTTCACAATATGATAGCACATCTATAATTAATCAAGTCATTAATAATTGTTCCTCTGGATGCTTCTGGTGCAGCAGGGTTGACAGACAGATCTGAGGGGGTATGAAGCTATGAAGCCACACAGCTGTACAGCAGATCTGAGGGGGTATGAAGCTATAAAGCCACACAGCTGTACAGCCAATACAGATTTGGTAGCTTTTTGTGTTTTCCACAATTTTGTCAGTCTCTCCCTTGTCAGTCCTACTTTTTACTATACATCTTGGTTTCTTTTTCACCAATCCCCTGTCACTTCATCAGCTCCATAGCCTTCTCCTTCATGTCCCTACCGAGGATGCATTGCTTCTCATCGCTATTTTCACCTGTTTCTGCCCCCAACCCCCTTTCCGTCCCTGTGAACCTGACCTTAGTTACCCCTGCCTAGGGCACACTCACCTCTGGTAACCTCCTCACACACTCTTTCTGAACTCCCCCACCTCACAGGTCAGGAGCTATTCATGATTGTTAGGTGAAATTCACGCAATTACCTCAGGACTACATTTATTCAACAACAGATGTCGTGTCGTGCATAGGGTACCACACAGCATGCACAGGTTGCTAACAGACACAGAATAACTAAAACCATTCCCACACAAGACATCAAGAGTCCTTTCTATGAAGAAAAACGTTCCAGACCGAGCACTGAACCAGTCCTGAGTGCCAGCTCCTTCTTGCATTTCTGTAGGATCAGATGATGGATATCAATACAAAGGAATTTGTTCACAGCAGTTTATGCTTTTACTGTCCCTAGAGTTTCGGAGGGTTTTAAGTTGAGCCATTAAGTGCTTCTCCACAAATGCAAGTCATAGACTGTTTATGGTCCTTTTCCAATACTGTATACAGACTCGTTTTTATGTGCTGTTGTTTCATCCCCAATGAAAAAGTACAGGGGATATGGGAAGTAACAACAATTAACCCAGAAAAAAAGGATGAAGGAAGACAGAAGTATATAAACAAATCAATAACTTAAAAAAGATTTAGAAAAAAAACACAAAAAAACTGACAAACAACCCCCCAAGTTACTGACTCCAGTACACCACAACTCTTAGGTTAGGTTACAACCCACACAGCCTGAACGCTGCCAACTGGCCCACTTGCACTGTCTAAGTTTCTCAGCCAAGGAAACATGTCGTTCGACCCAGAAATCATGGCAAAACGGTGCGCACCGTTTTCTGCTTGAACGTGCCAGAGGTCTTTCACCACCAGGTCCTGATAAACAATTGAGCACCAGTGCGCTCAATCACTCACTGCAACGGTAAAAAGGGGGACAGACCAAATAAGAACACACACCTCACCACACCACAGCTGTAACAGCTGCCATCTTCTGTCTTTTTGTCTCCAGCTTTCCATTTTATTTCTTCTTTCCCTCCCTTCCTCCATGTGGCCCACAGCCCTGGCCTACAACCTCAGTCACCTCAAACTCTGTTCTAAAGCTCATTTGAATTCTGCATATGCCCCCTCCGTCCTTCTCTTTCCCCTCTCTGTCAGTGTTCTCCACTACTCTCTCCATCTTTTTTCCCTTTCACTCTTAGTCCGTTGGTATCATTCCTCCCCACTACCTCACAGTGCCACGGCTGTCTTGATCTGATGACCTCATTGTTAAGCCAGTTCTTAACTGCTCATTATTTCTCCTGGTCTATCTCTCTCTCTCTCTCTTTTTCCCTCTTCTTCATTTCCCTCATTGCACATTCAAATCAGTCAATGGAGAGGTCATAAGAAAATCCATTTTCGCTCTCCAATTTTTTGCTCTCCCAATCTCTTACCCTTCCTGGGGTTTGTTCATCATTCATTTTTTATAGCAGAAGTCTAAAAGTACTAGCCTAGTTTAGCACAGTTCCCGCAATGTGCCTGTCTACGTACCTCTAGGGATCTATTCCTAAACTTTTTCCAGCATTTACAGACTTAGTCAAATTACCCACACTTGCATCTCCCAAAAGAACTTGTAGTGGTTTATACCTCTTGATGTATTAGAATTGTTGATAGTAGACCTGTGAACGGACATCAGGTTGGAGACTGTGAAAACATTTTTTGTCCACTCTTCTACGACATCATAAGCACTACTACTACATGTATTACACCAAGGGGTGTACTCCCTGTTGGTGACCACTGTATGATGATTTTATGACATTTGTACAAAGTTAGAGGAACCATGGCTCAGCAGTTGTGCCAGCTTACCAGTATCCTAGGTTGGAAATGGGTCCTGAGGAGGTTTTAAGCCATCGTAATTCAGATTATTTATCCTTCTGCCCTACATCACCCATCTTAAATGTTTTTCAGTCCACAATATTGTTTTCCCTTGTGGTGAGCCAAAACTTGGTGGTTTGGTTCAACATTCAAACCAGATGACACAGGAGAAGAGGATGAGACATTCCCGCCGCTGGAGTGAAGCGACCTCTCTCTCTCTCCTCCCTCTCTCTCTCTCCTCCCTCTCTCTCCTCCCTCTCTCTCTCTCCTCCCTCTCTCTCTCTCTCTCAGTCTCTCTCTCTGCATCAGCCAGTGGCTAATATGGCATACGCTGTGGGGTTTCTTCTGGTTGGATCCTTACATCTTAGGGAGCCTGCAGCTGTTGTTGCTTTGCTGATGATGTCTCTCCTCTCCCCGAGTCACTCCCACCACCCCTGCGGGTCCCGAAGCGCTGGCCTTCCATTTGTTTCTCTTCCTCCTCTTCTCTCTCTTCTGTCCCCTCTGGCACCCAGCATCTTTTCCCTTCACCTTGACCCGAGTTTATCGAGCATGGGGTTTCATGGCTGAGGCGAGGCGCTCTCTTATCTTATCTTATCTGCCCCGCTGTGCACCCTGCCAATCCTCCTGCTTCTCTCACTGAGCCCCCTTCTGGAACTTTTTTCAGCTGCTCCCTCCACCTTGCACCTCTCTCTCTCAGGCTGTGACAGCCAATTCCATTTCTTGCTCTCGATTTGGCTTCCTTTCACTTTCATTGCGGATATCTCAGTTGGATGGCACTAAGATATCTATTCTCTCTCCCCATGATGCCCGTGTGACCCTCCAACACCCCCTGTCCCTTCAGCAGTAGCTGTTTGCTGAAAAAAACACAAATACATTCAGTGAAAAAAGGATTTTCAGAGAATCTCTAAAAGCTAAACACACCAAACGAAATATTTACTCTCATCCTATGCCTCTTTTACTCCTTCTACCTTGCTCAACTTTTGTTCTTGATCACTTTCCATGGGAGAGGCAGAAAAACAGAAAGGGAAAGAGAGATGGAAAAACACTTCTTGAATAAAATTGAACCATTAATTCCTTATTTATGCCAAGCAGAACACACAGGCATTAGCACTTCTGAGACATTTCACAAAACTGAAGTGATATTTGCATACATTTGTTTGCTGACTAAGGGACTAAGCTGTACCGAATGCCTGCTCTGTTTATGGATTGTGTGTTATGGTAATGTGTGTGAGCTGGTTATACTTAGTGGGAGTGCAGGAAATCTGCATAGCGCTCTCCACTCACATGCCCTCCAACTCAAAATGACTCCAGATGTCTGATGATGCGCCCCTGAACCTCCATCATCACACCTCATTATGCCGATTTCTTCTCTGCCTCTCCCTCATTCTTGGTCTCTCGCAAACCTTTAGGCTCAGTCTGTGCATGCATGTGTGTGTGTGAGCGTGTATGTGTTTGTATGTCTGCCTGAGAATGTTTTTGTGGGTTTGGTGATGGCGTATGTTTTCATGTGTATATGTGCATGGAAAGGGTAATGTGTATGTGTGTGAAGGTGTAAGAGCTCTGTGTATGAGAGAAAATGTCAGATTGAGTGGCAAATGGTTTCTTCAAGGTCAAGCGACAGACAGGGATGCGCTCTATAGGTTGGGCGGGACTGGGGTCCTTTCCGTGGCAAGTGGGCTTCTGCTCCTTCAAGTTTTCTATTTCCCTTGTCATCCCTTTTCATCCCCCTTATACTGACCCTGTCCTCGTTGACAATCAATGATAATCAACCCCCTGCTGTGTTGCTCAGTGGGGTGAGATTTGAGCTCTATCTGCAAGGATGAAGTTGGGTGAAAAGGGATCTTTTCCAAAAACATTTCTCAGGTCAAAGGGGATTCCAGCTGGTTCTAGCTGAATGTTTGCAAACGCCTTCTTGTCATCTTCATATACCTCTAAAGACTTCTATTTCATCTATTTTTTTTTTGCATGCCATATTCATACACAAAACCATGCTGCGCCCCACCACACACACACAAAGTGTAGACACAGAGCCTCCTAGCTGTGCACCTTACATAACCACCATTACAATCAAACTATCCCTCTTCCCAGGGGCCTGTCTCTCCCCTAATCGCACCCAAATTGGCTTTTTACATGACATGGCATACATTTAAGCCAGGGCGTCTAGCGAGGTCAATTAGTTCACTTCAGTTTCAAGTGGCATGGCTGTGTATGTAGGGTTGCAAAAGCACAAAATAACAGTTCGGTAATTAATTATAACAGTAACCACTACTGCAGAATTCTCTCACTCTGTGGCTGCTCCACTGAAATCTATGCTGAGTGACCTCTTTCATTGCTGCAGCCATTTCTGTCCCCTACCACACCTGCTCCTTTGGTTCCAGAGTAATTTCTCCAAATACCAGCATTAGTCCGCCTTACAGCCATGGCAGCGATTACAGTTAGTGCCATTAAAATGCTATGGCCACTGTCTCAGTTTCAGCAGAGCTACAGTTGTTTCGCATTAGCGGAAAGTAGTAATAGCCTGTGACGGACATAAAGTACATTTGGCCCCCTGCTCCATCCTGAGAGTGGAACACTGTTGCATGCCATAGGGGGCAGGTTAAGCAAATAATTACATCAGACGACCGCATTAGTCAGGTCTCTACACCTAACATAATATCACAAATGCTGTTTGCGCTTGCAGTGGGGAGAGGGTATCTCCAGTTAGCACTAGTGATTCAGGGAAGGTGCGGTGAAACATTGCACAACATATGGTGGAAGTAGGGAAACAAAAGGGACAGCTGTTTCACAGCAGATAATGGAGTACTCAGAGAGAGATCAGTAGGAGCAGTAGTTTAGTCAGCTCTGCTACTTTCCTTTATACACATGGCCTTGGGAGGAAACGTTGGTTGAAAGATCTCTTGGCCACATCCTCTATTGATCAGGCACCTTAACATACTTTTCTCTCTGTGCTTTTGTCTCTCTCCATGTTGACTGAGAAGCTAAGAGTGATGACATTGATAAGCATCCGAAGGGAAAATGTGAAAGAGGCAAACAGCTTGCAATTACCGCAGTAAACATATGGAGGGGTTTTGTGGCGTGTCCTTGAAACAACTGGCGGTACTTGCCTCTAGTTCCGAGAAGCCCTAGGCTTGTGAACACCACAGCATCCTGTTGGACGTTCCTTAGAGTGATGTATTGTGAGTGCCCAGGCTTAATACAAATAAATAAACAATATTAATAATTTTTAGCATCCAGCAAAAGCTGCTGTTTATTTATCCAAAATATGCAGGTAAGAGTGATAGGTAAAAATTCACACTAGTTACCTCAGGACTCCAGAACTGCATATAAGTATATTTATTAGACAACAACAATTGCAATCAGGCTCACTCCCAGTACAAGGATGAAAGTGAAGGAATATTAAACACATCGCAAAAGGTTTATAGATAGAAGTTTAGCGTTCAGCAGGGATAACCACGTGGTGGATCTCTGACGTCCGAGGCTCCCTGTCTTGCAAGGATGGCAGTTTTGCACAAGGTCGGAAGAAGCACAGTGTCCTTCTTATCACCTCTGGTCTAAACATGCTCTTGTACATATGCAGACTAAGTGGCCCCTAATAATCTAAGTTACACACACACACAGAGAAACACAGCCATGTTCCTGCTTGCATAAGCACATGATTCATACAAGGTATTAATACAAGGCAGTTGATTCATATATTCTTAAAGTAACATTATGTGACAATTGTACTTTAGGGTTAGGATAAGCAGTTATACCTTAAAGGCACCCAGTGCAACTTTCGAGTCTTTTTTACACGTAGTAAGTTTCAATAACTCCATACGACATTCAAGGAGCAAAGATAAGACGTCGTTGTGTGGTGAGAACTGATAGAAAATCGATAACAACAACAATCCCCGCCATTTTCTTTAGTTTTTGTAACCTACAATAAATAAAGCAGGATTCCAGTCAATGGAAAAATGGCCTCTCCCCACCGGCGATTGTTGTTGTTTACTATTTTCTAATGTTTTCATAATGTCAAAGTCAGCACATTTCAAGAGATTTCGTTAGTTTTAGCCGCTAGCATATCGGTAGCGATTAGCAATTGATCCGGACGGAATGCTACTTTAAGTCATTAACAGTGCTTGG